>NW_027491772.1:0-600000 GCF_021521415.1 Bidens hawaiensis
GTATTAAAAGCGTACAAAGCGTGTGATTTACTAGTTTTTTTTTATTTTAATTAATTTGAATGTAGGCTATCATTACATAAATATATTTCCAAGATTTTGAACAGGTAGTAGGTATAGATGTAATTAATTTCCAAAAATAATTAGCCTCTGTGCGTTTCCAAAGCGTGTGGAAACCATTTTGACAGGTAGTATGCAGTTATAGTGTTTTATACACTCAACAACCAACTATATAACAACAGAGACTTTAATGACTGCAATAAAACTGGTGACTGAAATTTATTACACTTCTATATATGTTATGTGAATTCCAAACTTGGCCAAGCAGAAAAAATCTAAGGTTTCCACAGATCTTAAACTTCCCAAAGATTTTAGATTTTGATAAAATCCTTTCCAAAACTCAATGCCATCACCAAATCTTAAATCTAAGGTTACTGGTGATGGCATTGAGTTTGGAAGCGGTTTCTCAAAACTGAATTTTATTTGTTCAAAGGCTTCTTCAAAGTCTGGAGGGTACAATTTTGGTATGTAGGTTAGTGAAAAGAAGGGCATAATGGTCTTTTTTTTATAAAATGAGTTGATAATGTTTTGCAGGAAACCAGCTGTTGAAAAGTATGTTGAAACATAACCAAATAGAGGTTGTGCAAGAAACAAACATCAGACGAGAAATGATGACTGTCACCGAACACCCTAGACAACATGATGCATTTTTGGGCTTTCTTTGTATTAATGTAACTTTGATATCGCACGAGTTAGTTATGAGTGTAATGACTTTATTGATCTTACTATGGTACACTACAAGTCAATTGTGACTTTTATCGATGTAACATGATGTATGTTTGAACTTGACACCAATTGACCAAAATAGCCAGAAGATGAAATAAATTCAACAAACCGGCCTGTACGTATAAGTAGTAATAGTATTAAAAACAACCAATATTTCTTTAGTTTGAATTAATAAGTACAAAGTAAATAATGGTGATATCATGTATCACAACTATATTTAAACATTATTTACATCTAACTAGCCGAACGAACACAACTGCTGGGTTGACAACCCTGATATCGGTGTCAATCTCTATTACGAATAGTTGTAGGCTTTTTCCCGGGCCTCCAGTAATCATCCGGGGACTTATTACGAAGCAGTTGATTTGGTTGTACAAGTGGCAATGTATTACCCTCATGAGGGAAAGTTACCGTACTAAATTCCTCATTGACCTCGTCATACGAATGCCTATAATTCTTGGGTGGAGTCATGAGGACAACATGCTTTTTTCTATCCAGCTGATCTTGAACATAAAACACCTGGCGTGCTTGCGAGGCTAATATGAACGGATCATCCTTGTGGCCAAATTTGTTTAGTTCGACCGACGTGTAACCAAGAATATCATGTTTGACATGTTTACGATCAACCCATTGGCACATGAAGACCGGAATTCTTTTAGTATGATAATCTAGGACCCATATCTCTTGCAAAACCCCAAAATAAAAGTTTTGTCCATACGTCACCACGTCTTTTTTGATGTGTATGTCATCCGCCTCTACACCAACCCCGCTGTTCTGGTAAACTCTACCATCATGAGATTTTGTACGAAATTCAAACCGTTGATGTCGTACGAGTCGTATTTGTAAACGTTGCGGTGTGCTGCGTGTGCAATCCACTTTACGGTTTCCGATACAGAACCTGGGGAGCCCGCTAGCTCTCTTTCAACCTGAATTTCATTACAAGGATTAGATTCTTCACCTACATTGCAGAAACTATAAAAGAATTTTAAAAATTATAGAAGACTTAATAAATTGATCTACCTTGTCGCGTAACCAGTCACCAAACTTTAAAGTATGCTCCTTCTCCAACAATGCTTTTCGTTTACCAGGCATTTGGTTTTTCAAAGAGGTCTTGTTATGTCTGCAAGTAGGAGTATAATATATTATGAATTAATATATATATATATGGGTGCAGTTACTGTACGCTAATGCCTTAACGTACGGTATATTCTGATTTAATATATGGTGGCGTTTGCTAAGCGTTTAAGTTGATTTAATATATGGGTGGGTTTGCTGAGCGTTTAAGTTTTCTATATACAGTAACTGCACCCTATATATATATAATTTAGAGTATATATGTTAGTAATACTTACTCGATATACGGCGCTATTTCAGGCATATTCTGCAGCACATAGAAATGTGCTCTCTTGAAAAGATCAGGAGAAACTTCAACTGATTTAACGCCTGTGACAGGAATTGTTTCCCCATTATCATCATGCTTATCATGTGGAATACCAACAGTACTCTTGATATTTTTTTGGTATTCGCTCAGAAACTCGATTGTTTCTTCCGCAATGTTCTCCTCAGCAATGCACCCTTCTGGATAAGTTTTGTTTTGCACATGCCCTTTGATAACCTTCATACACCTTTCAAAGGGATACATCCAACGAAAGCATGGTGGCCCACATAATTTTATCTCTCTTACAAGGTGCACGGTTAAGTGAACCATGACATCAAAAAATGATGGCAGAAAGTACTTCTCCAGCAGGCACAGTGTAACTATTTGCTCTTCCTGCATCTTATCAAGCTCTTCTACAATGATTTCTTTGTTACAAATTGACTTGAAAAAAAAAACAAAGCCTGATTATAGCATTTCTCATTGGTTCTGGCATGATGGACCGTATTGCAAGGGGATGAAACTGTTGCATAAGCATGTGATAATCATGTGATTTAAGGCCTTGTAGCTTCCTTTCTTTAAGATTCACCAAACTAGAGAAGTTAGAACAATACCCTAGTGGAGCCTTCAGTTTATACAGCGTTTCAAGAAACATGTCTTTTTCTTGCGCTGATAATGTGAAGCATGTTGCAGGCAGTTCTGTATTGTTGCATTTTGCTTTCTGTTGCAACTCCTTTTTAATCCCTAAAAACTCCAAATCCTTTCTAGCTGCCAATCCGTCTTTTGTCCTACCGGGAATGTTCAGCAACGTCCCGACAATACTTTCTGCCACATTCTTTTCAACATCCATCAAATCAATACAATGTTGGACAGGTAAATACTTCCAATAGCTGAGCCGTTGGTACCATATGTTGAACTTCTTCCAATATTGGTGCGGCGTTGTGTTATCCCTTTTCCTCTTACTCCCACTTAGGGATTCAGATCCCTTTCCCCACTCATTGTTAATGTTTTTGACCTTGTCGTATATCTCTTTCCCTGTCATAGGCTCTTTAGCGGTTCTCATCTCCTCTTTTTCGTTGAACGTGTTTGTTTGTTTTCTGAAAGGGTGGTCATGTGATAAATACCTTCTGTAGGCAGCATAACTCCGCTTCTTTGTGTGATAAAGTCGAACACATTGAGTGTCGCTCCGACACACCACACAACCTTTGAATCCACTGTAAGAGTAACCACATAGTGTACCAAGAGCAGGGTAATCATTAATCGTCTATAACACAACTGCACGTAGTGTAAACATTTCTTGTTTATATGCATCATATGTTGGCTCCCCGACCTCAAATAAAGATGCTAGATCGTCAATTAAAGGCTGTAAAAACACATCAATATTGTTTCCTGGCACTCCAGATATTAATAAGGAAAGCATGATGAATTTTTTTTTCATACACATCCAAGGTGGAAGGTTGTAAATGACTGCTAAAATAGGCCAGACACTGTGGTTTCTGTTGCCTCTATGTACGTCGACCCCATCATTGCAAATCCCTAGACGAAGATTTCTTGGATCGCTTCTGATGGTATCGGAGTACCTGTCATCTATGGCTTTCCATGCTGGTGAATCTGATGGGTGGCGTAAAACACCGGGTTTATTGGTACTCGTGGCGTGCCATGTTAAATTCTCTGCTGTGGTCTTTGATTGAAAGAGGCGCTTGAATCGTGGAATAATGGGAAAGTATCACAGTACCTTAGCGGGCGTGTTTATGTAAGTTTTGTTAGTCTTCTCATCCACCTTCCACCTTGACTTGTTACAAACTGGACATGCTTCCAAATCCTTGTAATCCTTATAGTAAATAATGCAGTCATTGATACACACATGTATCTTTTCGTATCCTGAGCCCATTGCCTTCATCATCCTTTTGCCCTCATACATATTATTTACCATTTCGTTATCTGCAGGTAGCATCTTTTTCAACAATTTCAGAAGTTCATCAACGAACTTATGAGATACCCCGTGCTTGCTCTTCAAGTTGAGTAGTTGTACTAATGCAGACAACTTGGTGAAGTCAAGACATCCTTTATATAGGGGCTTCTCAGCGTCAACAAGTAGTTGTAGAAACTGTTGATACTTCTTGTTGCCTTTGAAATTGTCTTTTGTAGCATTTACCATTTCTACAGTTTCACAGGCATCTGTTGGAATGTTGGTGTCAACAAACCCAATATTATTATCATAATTAGTTGGAATGCAGGTGTAGGCAAACCCAGTATTATTAACATTAGTTGGAATGTTGGTGTCGGTTTCTCCATGTTTTATCCAATTAGTATAACTCTTATCAATTCCAAACCTGTACAAGTCATGTTCTACATCGTCTACACTAAGAGATACGTGGTTCACACATCGAACACATGGACATGAAATAGAAATTGGTGGTGATGTCTCCTTGCAATTACGAACTGCAAAATGTAGAAATGCCTTAACACCATCTTTATATGCTTTACTGCACCTGTCGCCTACTGACATCCAAGACTTATCCATCTTCCAAGAAATTTTTTATTAACTGTGTCATCAAAGATACACACACACACACACACACACACACACACACTAATTAACGCCAATAAATGTAACCGACTAATTAAAAGCAAAAATATTTGGTACTCACCTGAGATTAATGAAGCTGTTTGGTAGGATTTATATTGATGAGAGTTCAATAAATACACTAGCGGATCATTTATTAGGGTTTGGTGAGATTTTATTTGGTTCAATAAATACTAATTGATTTGGGAGTCTTCCAGAAGATAACTCAATTTATTGGCGGGTAAAAATGAAAATTTTAAACTTCTAAATTTCATTATATAAATATTAGAAGAGGTTCTATTACGTTCTCAGGGTGTAGCTCAAACGGTTGAGGCGCTTGTGATTAAACATAGATTGCAAATACCGCGGGTTCGAAACTCTGTAGGGAACATATTTTTATTAATTTTTTATAATAACCTCTTTTTTAATGAAATAAATACACTGTGATTTTGAAAACACTCAAACTAAACTACTCATTAAAAGGCCTTTAAATCCGTTCAGAAACATAAAAATACATCATAATAGCTGGTCTAAAATCATAACAAAGTTTCTTAGCTTTTAATTACAATACTAATTAAAAGCCCTAAAAACAACAAGAAGCAAATAAAATACAATATCTTCACTTTTTTTTTCTGATTCAATCAGTGAAGCTACATGTACTCCTTGCAAGTTGATCCTCTAATGACTTATTTGCCCTTATCAAAATAGGAATTATGTCTGTACATCTTGTGCACACATCAGATCTTGTGGACGAAACACAATCAGACCATGTAAAGAAATCACATTTTTTGCCCTAAGTTAAAAAATATAGAGTTTAGGGTCAACAATTTGCAATTTCAACTTTATTTGCAATTTCACTAACCTGAGATGCACAATTGTAGAACCTCCGACCTGGATTTTTGGTAGTCCTTGATGTTCTTAGAATGGCTTCTTGACCACAAAAACAATAAACCTGAGATCGATTGTTACTGGATGTTGTGGTCTGCGATGAGGTTTCTTCCATGGTGAAAAAGGAGTTTTTATTGAAAACAAAACTAGATATATAAGTATATATATATATATATATATATATATATATATATATATATATATATATATATATAGGAGGTTTTTGAAAGGAGTTGTTGTACACATGTGTGTTACCAGCGTTTTAGGATATTTATATATGTCTTTGTACAGTAGCGTGTTGCAAGCATAATAGACTATTTTGAACAAATATATAACATATTTTAAGCTAATTGATTACACGCATTTTTAACAAAGAAAGATGAGAACCAATAATCCATATTTACCATTCATCAAAAGATGCATCACAAAAAGTACCATTAATTACAATACATAAAGCATTTTAAGATAATCCATATATTTACCATTCATCAAAAGATGCCTTACAAAAAGTACCATTAATTACAATGCATCACAAAAAAACCAAAAAGAGAGAAGCTAACATCACCATCACTCCGCCTTGTCCACAGTCTCCACCCCCATCTCCTTAAAACTCATGTTGGTTGACACCGTAGTTATAGTGTCAACCAGGGTCTCACACACTGAGTCGTAGCATTCAGACTGTTGTTGCTGATAATCAGCAACCATTGCTCGAAACTCAATGTCGTCTTCCCACAACATGAGGTTACAGGATTGGAAGGTGTTTGTTTTTTCCCAAGCGAGTGTAGCCTTAATCGCTTCGACTTTCTTCAACAAAGAGTCGTCTTTCTCTTTATGAAAATCCATCGTTTTTTCACTATGGCCTTCACGGTTTTCTCAGAAGAATTCATTTTTATTATCTTTCTGAAACTGTTAGTGTGATTGAATAACCAAACTTAATGTAGTTAAGTTTGATTTGTAGTAAGATCTAGTAAGATATAGCTTAACTTTAATGTAGGCCATTATTACCATAATATTTTTCCCGGCATTTTTGACAGGTGACGTATAATTGTGATCAATTAATTCTGACAGGTGATATAAATGAAAGTAATCTCTAGATTAAATAAAAACACATAAGACAAGTTGTTGCGTTTCCCAAGCGTGGGACACCCTTTTGTTTTTTTTAATACAGTTACTATTCGTCCGGTGCGTTTCCCAAGCTTGGGACACACTTTAGTTTTTTTATTATAGAAATACTATTCGTCCGTGTGCGTTTCCCATGCGTGGGACACCCTTTTGTTTTGTCTGTGAGCCTTTTCGTTATATATACCTACACCACATTTGTGAAACTCATATACCTACATAATTTTAAATTATGTTTTTTTAGTTAATAATGGATTGCTCGTCATCATCATCATCATCATCATCATCATCATCATCATCATCCAGATCCTACAAGGCTGCCCTTAGAAGGCATATTGAGGCTCAAATCGAGATAGATAAAGCTTGTCGGGAAACTCTTACTAAAGAATTTGTAAAGACTAGCAACAGCTTGGATGCCAGGGATGTCATTGCAAAAGTTCTTACTCGAATGCCCGCTAGTACTATCCGAGATCTTGCTATTTTGTTTATGGTTGATGTAGGACAGAGAGAGCTTGACGAGTTAAAACTTTTGGGCAAGGCAATTCTTGAACTGAATTGCTTAATGGAATTGAAGTTGAAGTTTCTTATGTCACTCAGAGATTAGTATGTGATGGTGTTTCATGGTGTGTTTTTATGTGTGTCACCCAGAGATTAGTAGTAATAAAATTTGTATGTTTGTGATGGTGTGTTTTGGTAATAATAAAATTTTTATGTTTGTGCTAAAACATTGATTCAACATGTAACTATTATCTTAAAGTGCATTACAAACTGTTAACAGAAGACTAGAGATCTCCATAACAAGTATCTTAAAATACATAGCAGTCAGTTTTGAAATCATTCAAATTTTTTGTTGCCTTATCTTAAGTTCAGCAATCAACTCTTCTCCGGTTAAACGAGTGTCGTCATTTTCATGGAATAGCATTGCATTATTGATAAGAGTATTTCTGTGTTGGTTTGTATCCGAGAGGAGGATTTTGCATAAATACTTTAACCTCAACCCAAATTACACTCCAGATTATTAAAAAACAATCGAAGATGAAGCTTATAGATGAAAGAATCGAAGAAGAACATGTTTTATACTCTGATGAGGAAGCCAACTACGACGACGACGCTCAATCAGACGACACTGAAGGCTACTCCAGCGAGGAAGCCAACGACGACGACGGTCAAGCAGACGAGGTTATAGGGACGATGGTTATCGAACCCCTCAACAGTTTGGAGGCTATCGAACCCCTCAACAGTTTTGCTACTACGAAAAAACCTACAAGGTGGTTGACGAGGTTACCTAAGCTGCGTACCCAATATGCAAACTCTGGTGGTGTCAAACTAGCAGTGGAGTTTGATAATCTGGGTAGGTTCACTGGCCAAAACAGATAAAAGTTTGTAGGTTTTTTAGGGGATGTTGTAAGGGAAATAGTTGGCTTGAGACATTTAAGTTGGAGGGAGGTCACAAAGGAGCTTAGAGATAAACTGTGGGAACAAATAACGGTTACTCTTTATTTCTATTTGTGCATTTTATATTTTGAGATGTAATTTACCTTATGCAGAAATATTTTGAGATTGAGGCTTGTCGCAGGCCTTCTGTGATGAATCGGATCGGACACCTTCTTCGGGATTTCAGAAGAAAAATGTATGCCAAATACATTATGCCGAATATCGGTAAACCTCTGAAGCTGAAGGCGATACCCAAGGGACACAGGACGATGATCAGGCAAGAAGACTGGGATCGCTTCGTTGAGTACACAAAATCAGAGCAGTTTCAGGTATAAATCATCTACTCTGCAAACGTAGATTGATCGACTATATATGGTTTATGTTTTTGTTTAAATATAATGAAATGATTATAATGTGTGGTTGAAGAAAAAATCGGCTTCATCAAAGGGAGCTCGAGCAAAGAATGTTTTTGATCATCACATGGGACGAGGGGGTTATACCTACCTTCAAGAGAAACTGGTAATCACCGTCAGCTGCTTTCTCTCTAGTTCAATGATTTTTTTGTTATGTGTCTAACGCATGACCGTCAGCTGCATTCTCTTGAATATTTTACAAGGTCAAAAAGAAGGAAATTGGACCGGATGAGATCCCCGGCCATGCATTAATGTGGATGAAAGGAAGGGAGTACAAAGATGGTGCATACACGAATGCTGTTGTCGAAGGCGTGACAACCAAATTAGTATGTTTTAGTATTAAACTTTTTAAATCATGTTAAAGTCAATTCATTGCCACACACACAGCCTTATATTGGCGTCAAACAAACTTGAGTCTGTCTAACTTGCCTCAACACTTGATGTGGATACATAAGCGTCTTACAAGAGTAATAGACTTTGATTCTTGTACATAAGCGTGTTACTAGCGTATTAGAATATTTATTTGTGTTTTTGTACATAAGCGTGTTACAAGCGTAATAGACTCGTTTACAAAAAAAACTTGAGTCAGTATAACTTGTCTCAACACTTTATGTGGATACATAAGCGTGTTACAAGTGTATTATAATATTTGTTTTCTTGCAGGCTCAGCATGAGGAGCAGATCGCCTCCGGAGCCCTGGCACTTGAACCGTGCACAGATGTCGTCACCTTAGTGCTTGGCAAAGAGAAAGGTGGGTTTTTAAAAGGGATTGGGTACGGATTGACAACATGTAAATATTGGGGTGTGAGTCGGGTAAAAGGCTCGTTTAAGCAACGGATTGCCCAACTTGATTATGAGGCGGTGCAGAGAGATGAAGTGGTGAACAGGTTGACGACTCTACTTGAATCCACGAGTGCTATGCTAGCAAGCCGTGAAAAGGAACAGTTAGCATTTGAGGCTAGGTTCAGACATCTCGAAGGATTGTTGCCGCAAATGTCAGCAAGTCAAGTAAGTGACGTATGCTACATATTATTAATGCATTCGACATACATAATTGGCACTGTTTTTGTCACAATTCGTAGATAAATCCTGTTCCCAACCAGGTTGGTTCTAACCAAAGTACTAGTGTTGTGGCGCAAAATAAAATGCCAGCACCAGTAAGTATCTGACAGTTTCTTTGTTTATTACAACTTTCCATGTGATTTTTCATTTTCCATAACCTAATAAATTGATTTGTAGGCCAGTTCTGTGGGAAACATCTTAACCTCAGGTGAGGCTGTGCAACAAGAATCCTCTTCTCAAGTAACCATTTGACAGTTTGATTGATTTGTTTTAATAATTAACTTTCCATGTGAGTGTGCTGATTTTGCATAGGTTAATTGTAGCCCAAGTCTGCGGATAAAATAGTTGTCGAAACGGTACTCGCTCCCCATATCGCGACATCAGTACGTATTTGACAATTTCAGTACTTTTTATAATTCGTTTCCAATGTGAGTGTGCTCATTTTCTATTACCGAATTGCAGGCCAAGTCTGTGGAAAAAGTGTTGACCAAATGATACCCGCTCCCCATATCGCGACATCAGTAAGCATTTGACAATTTCAGTACTTTTAATAATTCGTTTCCAATGTGAGTGTGCTCATTTTCTATTTACCGAATTGCAGGCAAAGTCTGTGGAAAAAAGTGTTGACGAAAAGGTAGTCGATCCCCATAGTGCGACATCAGTAAGTATTTGGCAGTTTCAGTTTTTATATTTTATAACCTAATAAGTCCTAACAATTCCAATTTCAGTTATATTACCAATGAAGCCTGTAGAGAACAATGTTGACTAAGCATCAACACAACTACACCACACTCCGGATAGTAACGGCTCGAAAAAACCATCAGTAAGTATCTGGCAATTTTAGTTTTTCCTTTAATTGTTGATTGATTCATTGAATGGTTTTTAGGTAAAACGGAGAAGCCGTAAAAGAAAAGTTGATATATCTACGGATGAAGCTTCCCCACATGCTGAAATAAAGGTATGTACTGCGCGAAACATTGTTAATTTCCCACCAACATGGGTATGTACTTATATATTGACTTCAACTAAGACATCTTAATTTCACATGCTGGTTTATAGGTGTATGAGTGTCGTTTGTGTGTGCATGACAAGCGTAACAAGGTGGCAAATGGTAAAATTTATTGGTCACCGGTTCCACAACAGTTGCATGGAAAAGTAATCCCGGAGGGTTGCTATAAAGTTAGTATTGATGAAGTCATAAAGGAAAAAGCAATTATTCCTTGTGAGGCAGGTGAAATTGTGACTGTTGGCAACGCACGTGGTTCTTTTGTTGCTTGGCCAGAACACCTAATCTTATGTGACCAGGAGGTTTGTTCCCTTTTAACTTAACCGAACAAATATCTATGTTCATTTTCATTTAGTTTAAAAAATGAACACTTGTGTTCGTTTATGTTCGTTTTTATAATCTAAACTAACGTAATTAAACAAAGATAAACGAACATAAACGAACTTCCAGCCGAAAGGTTCACGAACAGTTAAACGAACGTTCGGTTCGTCTGCAGGCCTACTATTTTGTTCTATTCAATTACAAAATACGACATTAATTATACATATTTGTTTTTCATATTCTGTTGTTCCAGCTACCACCACTCCCATCCTCAAAAGAACCAGACATAGCTGGCAAGAAGCCAAAGGCAAAGTACACAACGATAGACATGGTGACCAAACAGAAGACAAGCAGCGATGCCAAAAAACGACGCCTTAGGTAGTCGTTATTTTTGTATTTTGTAAGATATTTTGCATATACATTTGCTTAAGTGAATATTATTGTTAATATAATTTGTTTCTAATTTTTTTTTGTCATGCTTGCTTATAGCTGTTTTATATTACTGCACAAAAAATAAAAATAATTATATATTGCCTAATTACACACAATTTGGCCACATAGAACACATTAAATAGGTGTGGCCAAAAGTACCTGAAATTACAAAAATTAGAGTCTATAAATGACCATTAGCCACAACATAAACATTTTTGTGTGACGAAAAGTATGATAATAGCTACACTTTAAAAGCATTATGTGTGACAAACGGTAAAGACAATGGCCACACCACAAACAACAAAAGAGTGTTTGAGTGGCAATTTCACATTTTTAGCCACATTGACAACAACCTCCAGTGTCTATATGATATTATTAGCCACACAGTACCTCACTATGTGTGACGAAAAGTTTGACAATAGACACACTTTAAATTAGGAAAAGCATTATGTGTGACAAATGGTAAAGACAATGGCCACACCACAAACAACAAAAGAGTGTTTGAGTGGCAACTTCACATTTTTAGCCACATTGACAACAACCTCCGGTGTCTATATGATATTATTAGCCACACAGTACCTCACTATGTGTGACGAAAAGTTTGATAATAGCCATACTTTAAATTAGGAAAAGCATTATGTGTGACAAACGGTAAGACAATGACCACACCACAAACTATAAAAGAGTTTTTGACTAGCAAATTCACATTTTTAGCCACATTTACAATAACCTCCAGTGTCTATAAGTTATGATTAGCCACACAATACTTCAGTATGTGTGACGAAAAGTTTTACAATAGTCACACTTTATATTAGGAAAAACATTTTGTGTGACAAACGGTAAGACAATGGCCACACTATAATCTACAAAGGAGCTTTTGAGTGGCAAGTAAATATATTTAGCCACTTTTAATGTAATATCCAGTGTCTATATAATATAATTAGCCACACTATTATTAAATTTAAGTGGCCATTTCTTTGCTATATCCACACGGTATAGGTCACAATGCACGCTTAACACAACCCTATTGGCCACATTATTATAAAATTCATGTGGATGAAACATTAATTCATGTGGCTATATACGTGCAATGGTCACTCATAGTAAATACTCATGTGGCCATTTTCTACTGTTTAGCCAAACTTATTGGAGAGACTTCTTGATGGCTAACAACTAATGCATGTACCCTTTAGCCACACTTATTACCACATAAGGCCACCAAAAACTGTGTGTGGCCATATCATACCCACGGTGTCGCGACCTTTGGCCACATATGACCTGAACCAAATGTGTGTGGCTAAAGGCCTACGGCCACACTTTTTTCGTGTGGCCGAAGGTCAATTTTCACGTAGTGAAATGTAAGTATGATGATAGTACATGAACGATCTTTGGATATTGCATGTGCCGCTAGGTGATAGTCAAAGATATGACTATATATATATATATGATATATAAATGATGTATGTATGTTATGATGATGGTACGTGAACAATCTTCGGATATTGCACATAATATTAAGAAAGGTATGTAAAGACAGGTATGGTACAATGTACTAAATATAGGGAACCGACCTGTAAGGCCCCCTTACCGGTGCCCTACTTTGGACGTTGGATTTACTCATAAACGCAGTTCTAAATATCAAAGTTAATAAAAACTTTCGCGGAATAATAAAACTTCAACAATAACATTTTACATAACCATCAAATCATGTCTTATAAAACATTCGTAGTCAATTAAAACAAAACATAGTCTTTAAAACATCACAACATTTCTTCGAGATGCCAGTATCTTCGATTCCATGCCTTGTGTCTTCAGTCACGCGAGCTGCCTCAACCTATTTGCCTGCGTGCATACTAAAATTCAGCTATGCTGAGTGAGTTCTATTTAATCACATAACTTACTTTTCATACACAAATACGTGCCCGAAGGTACGCATTACATACATATCAAGATCAGCATTCGTCCATACACATTCATATCTAACCATACATTATAAAGGGCGTTTCACCCTACATACCTCGGATATTATTAGGGTCCGGTACCCTCCATCCTCGGATATTATTAGGGTCCGGTCACCCTATATCCTCGGATATTATTAGGGTCCGGTCACCCTTCATCCTCGGATATTATTAGGGTCCGGTCACCCTTCATCCTCGGATATTATTAGGGTCCGGTACCCTTCATCCTCGGATATTATTAGGGTCCGGTACCCTTCATCCTCGGATATTATTAGGGTCTGGTCACCCTTCATCCTCGGCATTATTAGGGTCCGGTACCCTTTCTCCCATAGCTTCATACTATACATGTCCTTAAATACTTTTCCTGACAATACGTGCAATCTCCGAAGTGCGTTCACGTACCATTAACATATCATACGTACATTATGAATACATAATAAATATTCATACATGCATCTTATCTTACATCATACATAGCAATCACGTCTTTAGCTACCACCTGACGGTACATGCAATATCCGAAGATCGTTCACGCACCGTTAAGCAATCATCATACATAAATCATACAAGGCATACACTTACCACTTAGGGTAAGTGTATTAACTATCACATCGAGTATGCACACATCCCCGAAAACATAACAGGAAGTGGGGCTAGAAACTCACCTCAATGCGGTTGCGTTCACCGTTTACGGTTATTCCCTTCTTGAGCAGTTCACGACTAACTGTATAATAATTATCGTTTCAGTAAACTATCACTATACATATCGCATTTCTAGTTTAATTATTACCCTCAACGAATGGGGGTCCGGGGGCAGCGCCCCTAGCAGTGGGGTTCTAGGGGCGGCATCCCCTAGCGAGGTCTAAGGGGCAGAGCCCCTGGCTGGGGTTAAGCTGTCTTAACACATTTTCCATTAGGATTTTGAATCATTAAATAATTTTCTACTTAAAATCCAAGGGCTTCTTTGTAATTAAATCATTCTTTTCTAAGTCCAGGGACTGTTCTGTCATTCTATCAAACTTTTGGTTCGTTACTTGATTCTTAACGAATTGTGTTATCTTAACGAACTGATCCATGCAGTGAATTGAACCCTTTAACGAACTGGTTATTAAGCGAACTGGATCCTATAACGAATCAGTCTATAGCGAACCAGTCCACATAGCGAATCAGTCCAGGTAACGAATTGGACCTTCTAATTCGTTGTTTCCTTAACGAATGACAATAACGAATTGGGGGTTAATTCGTTATCTTCTCCTTAACGAATCTGGACGCGAACTAAGGCCAGTTCGTTATTCTTTCCTCAGCGAATCAACTTAACGAATTGAACACGAACTGTAGCTAGTTCGTTATGTTCCCATAGACGAACCAGCTAGCAAATCACCTTTAATTCGTTAAATCCCCGTAGCGAACTAGGGTTAGGTCAGGGAATGTCAGAACATTCCCTGACATCCTCGTATTAACTTTTTCGGCGCCGCCGCCGGAAATCCGCGAACACGTCGGAAAAACGAGTTCTAACTCGTTTTTCACCGTTTTTCGTCCCGTTCGATCCATATCTGAGCTAGGGTGACCCCTGAGCTCATCATAGGTTCGGATTATACCTGATTCCACCCGGATCTCGTGACTTAAACGGTTTAACGGTGTCGGCTTGTCGTTTCGTGACTATATCTAACGGGTTTAAGCTCATACAATAATAAACTATCATTACCTCTGGTCGGTGCTCGGATTCTTTCTTGGTTTCGGCTAGAGAGAGACTAGAGAGAGAGAGAGAGAGAGCTTAAGTGTGTGTTTTGAATGGTGTATGAAATATGTGTAAATGAGGAATTTAGTGGTGTTTATGGTTTATATATTTAGGGATCATGGGCTTAAGCCCATGGTCTTTCCTTCTTTCTTTTCATAACCCAAGTCCATAACCCATATCCATTCATCCAACACTAGTCCAACTCATATTCTAATCATCTAAACCGATAACGACATACTATGGAATAAACGAAATTTATTTTATCATTAACCAAAAGCAGGATGTTACAGGACCCTAATAATGTCGGTGAATGTAGGGAACCGACCCTGATAATGTCGGAGAATGTAGGGAACCGACCCTAATAATGTCGGCAAATGCAGGGAACCTACCCTAATAATGTCGGTGAAGGTAGGGAACCGACCCTAATAATATCGGCGAAGGTTATAGGGCAAAATGCTCTTTAAACGTATATGCATGAATGAAAGGATGTATGTAAGTATGAAAGAAAGAATGAAAGTATGTGTGTATGTAAGTATGTATGTAAATATGGATGTATGTACCTTCGGGTGCATATGTAAGTATGTGAATGTATTGTATGTCGTCTGATTAACTAGAACTCACTCAGCGTAGCTGACTTTTAGTATGCACGTAGGTTAACAGACTGAGACAGCTGGTTTGAGCGGGACACGTGACAAGATTGAAGAGGCTGACATCTGAAGATTTGTCATGATGTTTTGATACTACGTTTTAATTATGATTTAAAGAGACAAGTTATAAATATTTGTAATGAATGGTTGACTTTTATATTATTCCGAGAAAGTTTTAATTAACTTTGATATTTAGAACTGCGTTTATGAGTAAATCCAACGTCAAAAGTGAGGCACCGGTAACGGGGCCTTACATGCGTATGTCTTTTTTTTTTAAGTTGTACCTATCTCTCGGGTTTGGGTTAGTTTGCGTCATGTTATTTGATTTTTGTTTGTGTTAGTTCGGATTAGCTTGGGTTGTTCGGGTTATTCTAACTTGTATTTATTTGTTTATTTATTTAGATTTCGCAAGACTCGACAACGGCTACACTGATGGAACTTGACGATTTGATTATGAGATTAATGCCGAAACTAGTTTTTTTATAGATTGTTTGTAAAGGCCTAATGATTCTCACACCTGTTAATCTTGGATTATGTATTTTGACACTGTTAGTATTTTTAGTTATTGATAATTTGTTTTTTTTTTGGTATAAAATTTGGATTTATATATTTTTAATTGTTGCTGGATAATTTATATTTTTTATATAAAGTTATATATTGAAAGTTTTAGCAGTCTGAAGACATTAAAAAACAAACACTCTTCTTCTTGCAGACTGCAGAGGTTTGGTCCACCTCTTCTGCTACAGATGTATGCAGATGTAGTCCGCAGACTGCAGACATTTTACCTCTGAAAAAACAAACAACAACTTAGTTATTCTTTTTTCTTTAATATTTAATTGTAATAATTAATTTTACTTATATTTAGTTTTTCTTCTATAACTTTTAAATTATAAGGTTTTACAAAATTTAGAATATACTATTGAGATATGCTTATTTTTATTTACGTGTCACTATAAATTTTACTCAAAACCGAGTCATGTCAAAACTTGACCGTCTCAACGTCCTATAATTCGATATAAATTTGACATGACTCGGTTTTAAATAAAATTTATAAGAACACACGGATAAAAATAAGCATGTCTCAATAGTATACTCGAAATTTTGTAAAACTTAATATTTTATAAGTTACAAAAGAAACACTAAAATAAGTTAAATTAATTATAATAATTAAATATTAAAGAAGATAGAGTAACTAAGTTTGGTTGTCCAAGACGAATTTCGATCAAAACTTTCCGGCGAAAGACAGATTTAGAACACTTTTGATCGGCTCAAACAAAACATGTATGCGAAGACGAATTTGGTTCAAAACTTGCCTCCCCAAATCACATATTGGTCTTTGGATAGGGGAAACACGCATGTCTACATTTTGGTCTTTGGACAGGGGAAACATGCATGTCAGACAGAAATGGGTACACTTACATTATGTATAATTTATTTTATTTTGAACGAAACATACAAATCTAAACTGCCGAGAAAAAACAAAGGAAAAGGAAAGAGGTGGGGGTGGGGGGTATGTTGCCCAACATATATGCTTCGACCAAGGCTATAGATCACCAAACGTAGTATATTGTTTTGGCATTTTGTATTTGACACATGAATTGATATATATATATTGACTAAACGTCATATCAGGAATGTATTCGCATAAAGTTGGCAAAGGGAGGAAGATAGCCATCATGTATTTTTGTAATTAAGCACAATTAATATAAACTCTAATCTAAAGTTAACATATACATCCAATACCTTGGTTGTTGATATGGAGAATAATTATGGAAGCCATCATAGATTAACATCCCACTATTAGTGGAATCAGACAAGCTACAGTTCCCAAATTCCTAGTATAAAATGCAAAGAGCTTAGCCTATTTTGAAAACAAACCAACAGGTAAACACAACTCTTCTGGCTGAGGTATTTTTGGTCTTATAGATTCACATTAACAGTCTTATGTTAAGTTTATTTATTGCATATTAATTAACCAATATGTATCCTTTCGCAGGTTAAACCGTCAAGATGGGAGCAGGCGGCCAGATGAATGTTAATAGCGATGACAAAAACGTCCTTGAACGTGTTCCTGTCAAAAAACCACCATTCGAGATTAGTGATCTTAAGAAGGCGATACCACTTCACTGTTATAAACGTGATCTCTTACGCTCTCTCTACCACCTCATTTCTGACTTAGCCGTCATCTACACGCTTTACCAACTTGCATCAACTTGCATTCCTCTTCTACCTACGCCCCTTAAGTACATAGCATGGCCAATTTATTGGTTCGTCCAAGGTACTTGTTTTATGGGTGCATGGACCGTCGGTCATGATTTGGGCCATCATGCCTTTAGCGAATACGAGTGGCTTGATGACACACTTGGTTTTGTCCTCCACTCCGCATTCCTCACTCCATACTTTTCATTTAAATACAGCCACCGTAGTCACCATGCTCACACCAATTCAATGGAGTATGATGAGGTTTGGATCCCCAAACGAAAGGCGGATACCTTGTATTCTGAAGTTCTAAACAACCCTCTAGGCAACTTGTTTATGACTTTCGGTAGGCTAGTTCTTAGCTATCCAATGTACTTCGCTTTCAATATCCACGGTAGGAAATACGACGGGTTTGTGAGTCACTTTTACCCGCAAAGTCCTTTGTTCAATGATAGTGAGAGGAAATTTATTTGGCTATCTGATGCTGGAATGATTGTAGCTTTGTATGCACTATACAAGATTGCTTTAGCCACAAGTTTCACATGGTTATTTTGCATATACGGAGTTCCTTTGTTGGTTTTAAACGGTCATTTCATCTTTTTCAGTTTCGTGCATCATACCCATCCTTCCTTACCTCACTTCGACTTGCGAGAGTGGGACTGGATAAGAGGTGCCATGTCGACTGTTGACAGGGATTACGGGATCATTAATAGTATTTTTCATAACGTAACATGTGCTCATGTGGTTCACCATTTGATATCAAACATCCCACATTATCATTTGCTAGAGGCAACCGAGGCCATCAAGCCCATTCTAGGTGACTACTACAAGTACGATGCTACGCCGATTCTAAAGGCTTTCTGGAGAGAAACAAAGGAGTGCATTTTTGTTGAACCAGATGAAGGTGCGGAAGATAGTGGTGTTTACTGGTGGTGCAAGTAAACTTAGTAACTTATATTTCGTATTGTTGAAGCATAAATAATTGTGCAATTATATGCACCCCTTTCCGTGATGCAACTATGTAGTGTGTACTTTATTGCTATGTTAATGTGCAATTCTACTTTCCTGGTTAAACTTGATGCCACATCCACGACTTAGTTATCAAACTGAAATCGAACTAGTTTAAAACTGTTACATTCATCAAGTTTTCAAATTTTGGTTTGCATCTATTTTCAAATTATAACGTTTATCTAGCTATAGCTGGTTCAAAATTTTCGCTTACTTATGTAACGATGTTTTATTCGCAAAACTTGATTAAGAGTTGAAAATCTTACCATTTATTTCGCAAAACTATTTACATACATTTTCATATTTTAAAATTATAAAGTGATTTATTATTGTACTTAGCAAATCTCATCAATAGCAAAGCTATAGTATGGTCTAATGAGGGTAAGATGTAGACAACCTTACCTCTAAAATAGAGAGGATACTTCCAATGAGACCTCCGGCTCGATAGTAGTTTTGCATCAAGCCTTGGACTTAAGACATATAACACTCAACCATCAGGACATTCCCTTGTCTTTCAGCTATCAACGTCATCACATGATGCATGATTAACATTCCATCACTTTTAACGTTATTTTTATAAAATTTGTAAATAACGTCAAAATTAGTGTAACTTAACTTTATCCCCGGAGGGCTCACATATATATACACTATATACGCACACCGCAAAACATGGCGTAAAATTATAAAGTGATTCAAGTTAATATAAGATAAGTAAATTTTTACTTAGTTTTAAAACACTTTGAAACAATCAAATTTAGAGTGATCTCTAATATATTGATTGGTATCACGAAATTATCAAAGCGAATTTTCTTTTGAACGGCAAACATGCATTAAAAACGAAAAGAAACAAAATGGCCGGTGCAGCTAGAAACTCACCTGGCCACCGAACAGAAAAAGACACCACACACACTCTAAAGACCACTACAATACAAATCTTCCACAATCCGCCCACGAGATTGACATACCACCCGACCTATTTTTAACCCAAAGATAGCTAAGAGTTTTAAGTTTTAACATTTTTCACAACATTCTCGGTAGACACCATTGGCCCATTATGCACCATATCATTCCTAGCCTTCTATAAGCACCATAATGTGACAAGACAAACTGAATGAAACGACTTCGCCTTTTTCTTCAGGAACTTAGTATATTTATACAACCCGATAATGTTGCGGACACAAAACACAAATAGTTATGGGAATTTACACCAAGTAGATATGGCTTGCCAAACCGATGGAGCTAACCCGCTCAAAACGAAAATATCTCTTCTCCTCCATTAAGCCACACATTGGGCAGTCCACCGACACCAACCTAATGTTCCGCCTCGCCAATGAAGTTAATATCGGAAGTCTATCAAAACGAATTATGTTGGTAATTAGCATTAATGAAAAATTTTATATTAGTTATTAATATTATTATTACTATTATCAATTATATTTTGCCAGAGAAACCTTTGGTAATACATTGAATTCCGATATAGTGATCCAACAATACTTACCAATGGATTTCCAACAAAAATGCTACAAAATACACATGGGTGTGCCTTGCAACCTGTTATTCGGTTAATTATACTACACAAGGTCATGTTAGGCCATAAGAAATTGTCTTTGTGTTAAATATGCATACACTCTATATGGTTGGTTATTGGCCTTGATGGACTAGGACACTTATTAGTGGTTTGTTTAATTGTTTTGTTAATACAAAGTTAAAGTCTATAACAAGTAATATTAGCATTAAAAACGTATATATATGATAATTGGTTTGACTGTTGAAATTGGATTTTGTAAAAGGTTTTGATAGTTAAATTAAAAAGCAAATTTAAATTATACAAATGGCTTTGATGATGAAGCATGCAATGATGACGTGTCAACGTTTTTCTTTCAATCCTTAACAGGTCAATTCATGCAATTTTACACGTAGACACCATGCAGTCGCCTAACTCCACTATATTAATTCCACCAACTTTCATATCATCACATTAATCATTAAACACGCATCAAACAATGGCAAGGGTGTTCGCAGCAGCAGGAGTACTTGTTCTTGTAGCCATGGCTGCAGTCGCGGAGGCCACCATCACCAATGTTGAGAAGAGCCCCCATGGAATGGGATCTGTTTGCTACAGGCGGCTATTTAAGCGCGAGTCGACTGACATGACCAAATGCGTCGAGTACCTCCTGGATTTTGAACCTCCTGCAGGTCGGTAAAGGACGCACAAATAATATATTTTCTTTTCAGTTATCTATACACACATCGTTTGACATTTAATATACATAATTTCAAACGGCCTTCCAAACAGAGGCGAGCGACAGTTTTGACAAAAACTTTCAAAGTGAGAACGGTCGTTTGGATATTAACCAAATGGTCGTTCTAACCAATAATTTTCAAAGCTTGACTTAACCCTCAATGGTTAGAATGGTAGTTCGAATACTATGCAAACGGTCATTTTGGCTAATGTTAATCAAAGTTTAAATTTTTTGGTCAAAACAGACGTCTGTTGAGCATCGTGAACAACTGTTTGACAATGTTAAATAAGATGGGGCGGTGTACACTGGCGGACCTAAACTATAAGTGTAGGGGTTGGTTGTAGTAAAAAACCTTTTTTAGAGGTTAAAATTATCTATCTTGTTTGACCCTATTAAATTTTGACGCTGATCCTGTTCCGACCACTGAAAATCTTTTCTGGGTCTAGTAACATGACCCATTTTAATATTTTTTTCAGCACACACACAACATTAATTAATGTATGTTTGTAACTAAAAGAAATGTTTGAAAACAACCGTCTGTTTGAGTGTTGTGAACAACTGTTTGACAATGTTAAATAAGATGTGGTGGTGTACACCGGTGGACCTAAACTATAAGTATAGGGGTTGGTCGTAGTAAAAAACTTTTTTAGAGGTGTTAAAATTATCTTGTCCAACCTCCTTTGACACCGATCTTCTTCCGACCCCTGTCCAAATCTTTTCTGTTCCAGTGTAGTTATAACAACATTAATTAATGTATGTCTGTAATTAATTAATGTATGTTTGTAGATAAAAGAAATGTTTGAAAATTTTGTGATCAGGAGGAGGATCAATAAGCCCAGGCATTGCGAACATGGAAAGAGAAGAACTCAGGCAACGTTGTTGCTCAACGCTCAAGAAAGTGGGTCCGGAGTGCATGTGTATGGGTATCCAAGTTGTGTTGAACCATCCTCTTGTAAAGTATCTGGAACAAGTTATGGATGAGACTACGAGCATGGTTCTGAACCTGCCCACGCATTGCAACCTCGCGTCCGAGCCATGCCCAATGCAAGCCGTCTAGTTCGATCTAAACATGGCTGCAGGTTAAGTCAATCCTATGGAATAAATTGATTCACTATCACGCCCTCGTGTGCATGTTGTTTCAACTTTCAATGTAATATATATGTAACACTTTTATATCTTGTGTTTCATGCTTATTTGCTTTATTCAACTCACTACTATAATTTGTAAATTCATCGGCAGGTTAGTTAGAATCCACCTGCTGACATAAACTTTACTCAAAAGAGAGCTGAATGAGTTTTAATATTTTGTAAATGATCTTTTACACCTTTGAAGAAAAAAATATTTCTAATCACAACTTTTCGATGTAACAAGTATAGCAACTTTAAATACACATATCTTCAATCGAATCACATAGATCTGAATTCATTGATCAATATATTTGTTTGTGTCTTGTAAAGCTAATGATAAATTTGATAAAAGATACAGATACACTAACATATTCAAATATATTTGTTTATTTCCGCCATCAATCTTACAAGACTAGATAGACAACTGAAGTTAACCTTTTATTTGCTTTCAGATTATCAATAAATAGTTGGATTTCAAGCTTAAGTCTTATTTTGATCACCACTAAACGTATTACTATCATCTACGAAACCAAGAAAAACAAAACTCTATAAACGGTAAACTAAAAGTCGTTGAATATTCCATCGTTCATTACCGACAACTTACCTGTGAAATTTATAACCATGAGAATGCTGACAATCACCACAACTAACATCGTTAAAATTTAGGGGTCAAAGGCGAAATTTTTTTTTGGACCTCAAATAAAAGAATTTCTTTTTTCTGTTTAAACAACTAGATTTTAAATAAGGTTAATTGTTTATGATTTGAGTTGTAAAAAAATTTTGTTTATAAATAATAGGCTTAAATAAGTTAAGTAATTGGATTTAAATATTAAAAATACATATTATATTTTCATAAAAAGAGATAAAAATCTTTATAAACAACATTTCGGGCAAGGGGCCGTCGACCACTCTGTCCTCCTATGCAAGCCGGTCATATCAAGGAGGCGAATCCCCCATTCTAGTATTATTTTCTTGTTTTGGTTTTCGCTTGTTCGTTTGAAAGATGTCGCTTCTATTTTTACTGAATTTGGCTAGCAGCGACGGGTGGGAATTTGTTTTCACTGAACGGGGATATCTGGGATCTGTTGGATGATTAAAAGATAACCTTTATGTTTTAAAGATCGATTTCGAATTCTGATTCCATTGCAAAAATACTTTTTCAGGGACGAAAAAGGTTTAAGTGTTTGAATATTTGATGTGGTCTAAATTATACATATTATTATATAAATATTTTCAACACTTTTATGTACTTTTGAACTAGATTCTTAATGAATATTATTCTTTTTTTGGTTCATATTTAGATTTTAACAATTTCAAGAGACAACATGCTAAAACGAGTAATCGATCTATTAGATGATTATTAATCCTTATGGAATTTGAATGGTAAAAGGTTGTGGTAATACATCAAAGAAAACAAAAAAAAAAGGTTTTAAAACTTTCATTAAGTTTCATCACAAAAAAAATAGTAATAATAAATTTGTGAAACACCTCAACGTTATTATGGAGCTAGTAACTAGTTGGATTATAAATTAAAGTTTCATGGGCTGATTTATTATATTTAGTGAATTGTTTTAGGCCACAAGATTAATGGTTTCGGTGACAAGGAAGGCCCACAATTAATTTGTTTCAAGCAACCCAAATGTAAAGTATTAGTAGTCGGTGGAGAGCACAATAAAAAGAATAAGATTGATTATTATTAAAGGGGAGCAGCCAAAGGGGAGACGAAGAAAAAGGCAGGGGGCGCCCCTGCAGTGTTGGTGATTGGACTCAAGCTCCCTAGGAGGTCAAACTTATTCCACGGCCAAGAATTCAACAAGCAGCCTAGCACGTCAAGCAAGCAGGCACCTCTCTAAAATCTCACGGCTAAAAAGAAAAGTAACCAGGTAGCCAGGTCAATTAATAAAAGCAAGCAGGCTAGTAGCTCAATCATATTTATTTCTTTTTACGATGAACTGCAATATATATTTTATCTTTGTTTCATTCGTAATTATGATTGACTAAACTTTTACACTGCCTGGGTTTGAATGAATACTTTTTAGACTCGTATTATTTTTGGTTTTGGATTATTTATTAATTGGTGATGCTTTGGTAAAGTTTTTATTTTATTTGGTTGTGATGCATATGCGTATTTGCTATTAATTTATTATCAATTTTTGTTCCATATGTATCTTTGTGAATGTATTTCATGTATAGATGCATATTAGGTTGTTTACTGTGTGTTTACAACTAATTTATGGTTTATTGTTAATGTATTTCATAGGAACGGTAATTGAGAGTTTAGAGATACCTTTTATTATGTCTCTTGAGAGACCGGGAGGTAATTGTGTGTCGCCTGTTTTGGTCTTTTGTGGGTTTGGGTAGTGATTACACGGGAGTGGGTTACCCTAGACTTCTTTAGATTCTTACAGATCCGAATTATATCCAAATTTAATAAGAATACCCCTTTACGCCCTAGAGTGTTTTGTGATCAGAGAGACCGAGAGGTAATTTAATCTTTGGGTACCTTAGCATAGTTAGGTAAGGTGAGACCGGGAGGTGATCCGAACCATTAAACCGTTGAGCTTACATGATATTTAGGGGTTCTTAGGTATTGTTGGTGAGACCGGGAGGTGATCTAGCTTACTATAGTTATTCCCTAAGTTTCATAATTTTAGAATACGGTACCAATCATAAATCAAATTCCAAAAGTTTACGAGTTAACTAGTAGGATTCCTTGCCTAGGTAGTTATTTCCCCTATTTGAGTTTTACTCCTATTTTTTCGTGTCTACTTTAGAGTAAATATTATTTATTTTATATTATTTTATATTTAATAATTAAAAAAGACAAAAATCAATAAAATCAATTTATTTAAGTTATTAGTCAGAGTCTAGTTCAGGTGTCGCTAGTGTCCTTTGGGTTCGATATCCGGACTTCGTTAGGCTTTACTACATTCGATAGGTACACTTGCTTGTCTAGTGGTCTAGCATTAGGAGAGTCTAGATTTATAAATTTAAAACCAGAGTGTCTAAGTTAGGTTAGGTTTTAATAGATCGTTTCGCACATCAGAGCTCCTCCTTCTAGTCTTCTTTTACTCGTGGTTTTTATTTATTTGTTTGATAAGTGTCACTTTTTGTTTTTGCTGAATGGGGCTAGAAATGGCAAGTGGAATTTTGTTTTCACTGAATGGGGCTATTTGGGGCTCAAGGGATGATTAAGGTGGTTAGTCCCTCATTCTATTCTTCTTTTAATCGTTGTGGTTTCCATTTGTTCGTTTGGAATTCTATTTGTTAGTTTGAAAAATGTCGATTCTATTTTCATTGAAATGTCTAGCTGCGACCGGTGGACTTTTGTTTTTTCATTGAAAGAGGCTATCAAGGACTCATGATATGATTAAGAAGATAAGTCCCTCATTCAAGTATTCTTTTACTTGTGGTTTCCTGATGTGTGGGTAAAAGCATGTTGTTGTCTCCTAAAAACACATATTTGAGGTGTTTTGGGAGTTCCTTCAACCCAACCGCCGGTGGACTCTCAAGTGAAGGCCTCAACTTGTAGTTAATGACATTCGGTAGTTTCTCCACATGTTGAGACCATGGCGGTTTACCGATACTTGCAGCATAAATTTCAACCTCTCTTTCTTTCTTCTCCAACTGATGTGAATGCTCAACTATTGTCCTGCAACAAATAACACACTCCTCTGTGGCATCTTCCTCATTTTCATGAGGATTCAACCCGTCAATGATTTCAGCTGTGAAGCATTCATCACTCACTATAGGGTTAGACATGTTTGAAAAAACATTCAACCTAAGATTTTTATTCCCAAAAACCATGTCGACTACTCCAGTTCTACAGTTTATTAAAGCGTTTGCGGTTGCCTAAAAGGGCCTACGAGAATCATGCTCAGTTGCCGTTTTGGGTCAACTTTGACATAATCTAGAACCAGAAAGTCGACCGGGTAATAAAAATCTTCGATCATAACAATCAAATCAGTAACAATTCCCCCAGGAAGCTTTAGTGTCAAATCGGCTAACACCACGGTGGTGTCGGCTTTTCTAAGTGGACCAAAATAATATTGGTCATATAAGCTTCCCGGGAGAATAATCATCCCCGCTCCAAGATCTAATAATGCGCTCATCATTTTAAAATCGCCCACTGATTTATTATATTTAGTGTATTGTTTTAGGCCACGAGATTAAATGGTTTCGGTGACAAGAAAGGCCCACAGTTAATTTGTTTCAAGCAACCCAAATGTGAAGTATTAGTAGTCGGTGGAGAGCACTATAAAAAGAATAAGATTGATTATTATTAAAGGGGAGCAGCCAAAGGGGAGACGAAGAAAAAGGCAGGGGGGCGCCCCTGCTGTGTTGGTGATTGGAGTCAAGCTCCCTAGAAGGTCAAACTAATTCAACAGCCAAGAATTCAACAAGCAGCCTAGCACGTCAAGCAAGCAGGCACCTCTCTAAAATCTCATGTCTAAAAAGAAAAGTAAGCAGGTAACCAGGTCAATTAATTAAAGCAAGCAGGCTAGTAGCTCAATCATATTTATTTCTTTTTACGATGAACTGCAATATATATTTTATCTTTGTTTCATTCGTAATTATGATTAACTAAACTTTTACACTGCCTGGGTTTGGATGAATACTTTTTAGACTCGTATTATTTTTGGTTTTGGATTATTTATTGATTGGTGATGCTTTGGTAAAGTTTTTATTTTATTTGGTTTTGATGCATATGCGTATTTGGTATTAATTTATTATCAATTTTTGTTCCATATGTGTCTTTGTGAATGTCTTTCATGTATAGATGCATATTAGGTTGTTTACTGTGTGTTTACAACTAGTTTATGGTTTATTTTTAACGTATTCCATATGAACGGTAATTGA
The DNA here is from genome assembly GCF_021521415.1 of Bidens hawaiensis. Classification (NCBI taxonomy): domain Eukaryota; kingdom Viridiplantae; phylum Streptophyta; class Magnoliopsida; order Asterales; family Asteraceae; genus Bidens; species Bidens hawaiensis. Next base: position 27,180 of record NW_027491772.1, read on the forward strand.
GAGTTTATAGATACCTTTTATTCTGTCATTTGAGAGACCGGGAGGTAATTAAGGGTCGTCTGTTTTGGTCTTTTGTGGGTTTGGGTAGTGATTGCACGGGAGTGGGTTACCCTAGACTTCTTTAGATTCTTACAGATCCGAATTATAACCAAATTTAATAAGATTACCCCTTTACGCCGTAGAGTGTTTTGTGATCAGAGAGACCGAGAGGTAATTTAATCTTTGGGTACCTTAGCATAGTTAGGTAAGGTGAGACCGGGAGGTGACCCGAACCATTAAACCGTTGAGCTTACATGATATTTAGGGGTTCTTAGGTATTGTTGGTGAGACCGGGAGGTGATCTAGCTTACTATAGTTATTCCCTAAGTTTCATAATTTTAGAATACGGTACCAATCATAAATCAAATTCCAAAATTTTACGAGTTAATTAGTAGGATTCCTTGCCTAGGTAGTTATTTCCCCTACTTGAGTTTTACTCCTATTTTTTGGTGTCTACTTTAGAGTAAATATTATTTATTTTATATTATTTTATATTTAATAATTAAAAAAGAGAAAAATCAATAAAGTCAATTTATTTAAGTTATTAGTCAGAGTCAAGTTCAGGTGTCGCTAGTGTCCTTTGGGTTCGATATCCGGACTTCGTTAGGCTTTACTACATTCGATAGGTACACGTGCCTGTCTAGTGGTCTAGCATTAGGAGATTCTAGATTTATAAATTTAAAACTAGAGTGTTTAAGTTAGGTTAGGTTTTAATAGACCTTTTCGCACATCAAGTTTTTGGCGCCGTTGCCGGGATACGTAGGCGATAGCGAAACTAGCGTTGATTGAACTTAATTGATTAATTGGTCTTTTTGTGTCTTGATTTGTGGTGTGTCTTGTGAGTCTGTGTCTTAGATTAATTGTGTCTAGTCGTGTTTAGGATAATTTAGTTTGTGCTTTATTTTATCAAGTCTAGTTATTATGTTTAATACATCGAGTCAGTTTAGGAGTATTTTATATAGAAGATGTTGGAAAGAGATGATGTTGGAAAGAGCCGAATAAGAGGAACGTGAAAGATTCCAAAAGATTAAGGCATTGGAAGCCAGGCTTGATAAGTTGATCGAAAGAGAAAGACTCCGTAAGATAGAGGAACTCGAAGCTAGGTTGGAAGAGATAAGTGCTAGAATTCAAAATGAGAGTTTTTCTTACAAGGAGCAGGAAGCCTTCTATGAAACAGATGATGACTTCTTGAATAATGAGGATGAGGGCGTGATAGAAGAGATGGAGTTGGAGCTACCTGGTTACACGGAGTTGAGAGAAGATGCCGTTGAGGAGCCACTTGACAGGATGGAAGATGACGAAGAGACGGAGCATGTACCATCTTGGGAGGATGAGTTTGGTGATGAGTTAGTGGGTTTACCAGTTTTTGAAGAACGTGAAGAATTTGACCCTGTTGGCAATCTTATTTATTTAGAAACATTAATCACGGGGAAACCAACAATGGAGATCTAAACGTCACCAGAAGAAGAAAAGGAAGAGGAAGTGGTAAAGGAGGAGGATCAGAATATGGTGGTGGTTGAGTCACAAAATCATAGGAAGGTTAGAATGTCTGTGGAGGAACTAGAGAGTGGACCGCCACCAAAATCGACAAAGCCACAGAAGAGGGAGCGAAAGTGCTTGGATCAACACATTTTGAGGGTTCAAAAATGGTTCTTTAAGAATTATAGGACAACACCAAAATATAAGAATAACCATTTTCCTCATTATATGTCAAGTATTAGGTTTGGTCCGGGTAAGTTTAAGTATTGGTGGTCCGACCTGTTTAATTGTTTTAAACTACGTTTTAGTTTCACTATGTGTTATTTGATTAAAAATGTTGAACGGGTGGAACTAAACGGGTTAGACCGGGGTTGGATAAAAGAAAAACCTCCTGATTGAGATTTCGGGAGCGAGTCTGGTTAAAGACTCTTCTATAAACTTAGCGCTTCCCGGGAGGCAACCCGGTAGAATGTTTTTGTTTTACTTTTATTTTTGTTTTGGGTTTTTCTTGCTTTCTTGTGCTAGCTGTTTCTTGGTTTGCTTTCAGGTTGCCCCGGGATTGCTTTTGAAAGCTTGATGATACATGGTTTGATTCAAGTGTGGGGAGGGCATTTGTTGATTGATTGCCGCGTTCGTTCGTAAGTGATAGCTTGGTAGAGAGCACTGGAGTGTGAGGCTTTCGTTCGAATTGGAGGGCATGGGACACGACTCGTGAGGCAATATCGTTATATTTACTAGGGGAGTCTGTTCCACTTTACTTATATTTGAATGTGCTTTAATTTTTGTCTTTTTCCTGTCTCATTGAGGACAATGTGACATTTAAGTATGGGGACGGGAAACTGACGTTTTTATATTAAAAAAAATCAAATCAAAAAATTTAAAAAAATAATAAAAAAAGTAAAAAAAAACACTAAAAAAATATTGGAAAGACGTCCCAAAAATTTTTCGAAATTTTTTTGCAAATAATGGAAAATGATAGAAAAATTTGAGATGGTTTTTAAAACTATTATTATATATGAGATTAAATAAAAGATAACGCACTAAGTTTGGGATGTGTCAGTAGGCCCAACTAGCTTTGATAGTTCTCTTTAATAGATTTTATATATCTAATAATTTTCAAAACGGTGAAACCGAATTTCGATGCTTAGGGAGGATTACCATAATCTAAAAACTTTGAGATGGTAAGACTTAGATGCACTCAAATCATCACACCACCACATGTCCATCTTTTTACGATCTTAGAAAATAGTTATATACTTTAGGGTGATATAAAAAAATGAAAAAAAAAGAGAAAAGAAAAAGAAAAGAAAAAAAAGTATGTTTTGAAAGTCTATTATGAAAAGTTGGTCCAAAAAGCAAATAACCGTGAGAAAGTTATGTAATGAAAAATTCCAAAGAAGCATTCTCAAAGTTAGTAAAAGAGGCCAAAGATGTACATACTAGACGGGACTTAGAGTTTACGTGTTACCAAGGGGATAGTGACTCTGAGGATACACTATTGGGGCTCGAAGGTTCCTAGTCAATAAATATTTTTTATTAGGGATATATAGGACAAAGTCCAATAATATTTAGGGTATGCTCGTACGACCTCCACATGACCATTCATCCATCAAATTTCACCGAGTGCATCTACATAGTACCATCAACGTGTCCTTGGCTTATGGTGATTTGTCAAACAAGTCTGCTTTGACTCTAGTTTTTCTAGCTCTCTTTGTCTGAGATGGGGTAGGTGTAGCCGTGGTTTTTGAACTTAAAACGTTTAATGCAATTGGGGGCTTGATATGCTAGTGGCTGGGTTTAAGTGGACAACAATATCGGAAATCGTGGTTTTTGCATTTATCTATGCTTAAAAGATAACCTATATGTTTTAAAGATCGATTTCGAATTCTGATTCCATTGCAAAAATACTTTTTCAGGGACGAAAAAGGTTTAAGTGTGGGAATATTTGATGTGGTCTAAAATATACATATTATTATATAAATATTTTCAACACTTTTATGTACTTTTGAACTAGATTCTTAATGAATATTATTCTTTTTTTGGTTCATATTTTGATTTTAACAATTTCAAGAGACAACATGCTAAAATGAGTAATCAATCTATTAGATGATTATTAATCCTTATGGAATTTGAAAACACCTCAACGTTATTATGGAGCTAGTAACTAGTTGGATTATAAATTATTATATTTAAAGTTTCATGGGCTGATTTATTATATTTAGTGAATTGCTTTAGGCCACAAGATTAAATGGTTTCGGTGACAAGAAAGGCCCACAGTTAATTTGTTTCAAGCAACCCAAATGTGAAGTATTAGTAGTCGGTGGAGAGCACTATAAAAAGAATAAGATTAATTATTATTAAAGGGGAGCAGCCAAAGGGGAGACGAAGAAAAAGGCAGGGGGCGCCCCTGCAGTGTTGGTGATTGGACTCAAGCTCCCTAGGAGGTCAAACTAATTCCACGGCCAAGAATTCAACAAGCAGCCTAGCACGTCAAGCAAGCAGGCACCTCTCTAAAATCTCACGGCTAAAAAAAAAGTAAGCAGGTAGCCAGGTCAATTAATTAAAGCAAGCAGGCTAGTAGCTCAATCATATTTATTTCTTTTTACGATGAACTGCAATATATATTTTATCTTTGTTTCATTCGTAATTATGATTAACTAAACTTTTACACTGCCTGGGTTTGGATGAATACTTTTTAGACTCGTATTATTTTTGGTTTTGGATTATTTATTGATTGGTGATGCTTTGGTAAAGTTTTTATTTTATTTGGTTTTGATGCATATGCGTATTTGGTATTAATTTATTATCAATTTTTGTTCCATATGTGTCTTTGTGAATGTCTTTCATGTATAGATGCATATTAGGTTGTTTACTGTGTGTTTACAACTAGTTTATGGTTTATTTTTAACGTATTCCATATGAACGGTAATTGAGAGTTTATAGATACCTTTTATTCTGTCATTTGAGAGACCGGGAGGTAATTAAGTGTCGTCTGTTTTGGTCTTTTGTGGGTTTGGGTAGTGATTGCACGGGAGTGGGTTACCCTAGACTTCTTTAGATTCTTACAGATTCGAATTATAACCAAATTTAATAAGAATACCCCTTTACGCCTTAGAGTGTTTTGTGATCAGAGAGACCGAGAGGTAATTTAATCTTTGGGTACCTTAGCATAGTTAGGTAAGGTGAGACCGGGAGGTGATCCGAACCATTAAACCGTTGAGCTTACATGATATTTAGGGGTTCTTAGGTATTGTTGGTGAGACCAGGAGGTGATCTAGCTTACTATAGTTATTCCCTAAGTTTCATAATTTTAGAATACGGTACCAATCATAAATCAAATTCCAAAATTTTATGATTTAATTAGTAGGATTCCTTGCCTAGGTAGTTATTTCCCCTACTTGAGTTTTACTCCTATTTTTTCGTGTCTACTTTAGAGTAAATATTATTTATTTTATATTATTTTATATTTAATAATTAAAAAAGACAAAAATCAATAAAATCAATTTATTTAAGTTATTAGTCAGAGTCTAGTTCAGGTGTCGCTAGTGTCCTTTGGGTTCGATATCCGGACTTCGTTAGGCTTTACTACATTCGATAGGTACACTTGCCTGTCTAGTGGTCTAGCATTAGGAGAGTCTAGATTTATAAATTTAAAACTAGAGTGTCTAAGTTAGGTTAGGTTTTAATAGATCGTTTCGCACATTAGAGCCCCTCCTTCTAGTCTTCTTTTACTCGTGGTTTTTATTTATTTGTTTGATAAGTGTCACTTTTTGTTTTTGCTGAATGGGGCTAGAAATGGCAAGTGGAATTTTGTTTTCACTGAATGGGGCTATTTGGGGCTCAAGGGATGATTAAGGTGGTTAGTCCCTCATTCTATTCTTCTTTTAATCGTTGTGGTTTCCATTTGTTCGTTTGGAATTCTATTTGTTAGTTTGAAAAATGTCGATTCTATTTTCATTGAAATGTCTAGCTGCGACTGGTGAAATTTTGTTTTTTCATTGAAAGAGGCTATCAAGGACTCGTGATTTGATTAAGAAGATAAGTCCCTCATTCAAGTATTCTTTTACTTGTGGTTTCCTGATGTGTGGGTAAAAGCATGTTGTTGTCTCCTAAAAACACATATTTGAGGTGTTTTGGGAGTTCCTTCAACCCAACCGCTGGTGGACTCTCAAGTGAAGGCCTCAACTTGTAGTTAATGACATTCGGTAGTTTCTCCACCTGTTGAGACCATGGCGGTTTACCGATACTTGCAGCATAAATTTCAACCTCTCTTTCTTTCTTCTCCAACTGATGTGAATGCTCAACTGTTGTCCTGCAACAAATAACACACTCCTCTGTGGCATCTTCCTCATTTTCATGAGGATTCAACCCGTCAATGATTTCAGCTTTGAAGCATTCATCACTCACTATAGGGTTAGACATGTTTGAAAAAACATTCAACCTAAGATTTTTATTCCCAAAAACCATGTCGACTACTCCAGTTCTACAGTTTATTAAAGCGTTTGCGGTTGCCTAAAAGGGCCTACGAGAATCACGCTCAGTTGCCGTTTTGGGTCAACTTTGACTAATCTAGAACCAGAAAGTCGACCGGGTAATAAAAATCTTCGATCATAACAATCAAATCAGTAACAATTCCCCAGGAAGCTTTAGTGTCAAATCGGCTAACACCACGGTGGTGTCGGCTTTTCTAAGTGGACCAAAATAATATTGGTCATATAAGCTTCCCGGGAGAATAATCATCCCCGCTCCAAGATCTAATAATGCGCTCATCATTTTAAAATCGCCCACTTGAATGGGTATTATTGGCGTTCCCGGAGCTTGTAGCTTGGGTGGGCGGATTCCCATCAAAACCGAACTCACATTAGCCGTTAAATCAACCTGCTTGGGCATCTTATGAGTTTTCTTTGAGTACACAAGTCCTTCAAATACTTAGCATATGCGGGGACTTGTTTAATAGTATCAATACGGGGTAAATTAATATTTTACTTGTTTAAAGACTTTCCACATTTCCTCCTGCTGTAGGCCCCTCGTTTTTGGTGAGGATGTTGCGGGATTCACCAATGCGTGAGGAAACGAAACGGTTTTACCCATGGGCCCTATCTCCTTGGCGATTGGTGTTCTTTTTTCTTTTACCGATGTGTTTAAATTTTTATTAATTGACGTTTTCGGTCGATTTATTGGTATAATCTCCACCTCATCATCACTGTTTTCATTTTCCCCCAAGTCTTCCACCACTCCTTCAACGAAGGTTGATGATGAATTTACCCCATTATCATAAACCTTACCATTCCTAAGGGTACTTACCTGGTTAATGTGGGTGTTTTTCCCAATGAAGAACTGTTATTCTGATGGCTAGATTTCTTGAAGGTGTCACTCGGTAACTTGGATGGATTTCGCTTTAGGCTCGCCATTTCTTCAGCCAGTTGACTCACCTGTTTATCTCTTGCAGCATTTGCTTTCTATTGAAGCTCCAATTTCTGATTCAATGCCTTATTCTGAGTCTCTTGATCTGCCTTCATTTTATTTACAGTCTTGGTTTGAGCTTCTTGATCTCTCTTCATCTCCTTCAAAAAATCCATAACATCTTTCATAGACTCTTCTTTGTTACCCGAGGAATTTCCTTGCCCTTGCTGATAACTCTTTTGATAACCCTTGTTATAACCCCCAGAGTCTCTTTGATTGTACCCACTCTGACCACTGCCCGAACTATTCCCGTACTATTTCGGGTTCGATTGATAACCTGTCTTCTATAAACTACCATGAAAATTCGGGTTCTACTGTGTGTTCGGGTTTCCATAACTAAATTTGGGATGATTCCTGAGGCCCGGATGATAAGTATATGAGCTCATATTATTGTATTTCCTTTCACCCTGTACATAGTTGACCTCCTCTTACTCAGTTTCTTCATCTTGAACAGCCCCACAACTCGCAACCTCATGCCCTTACTCATCACAACCTTCACATACCGGAAATGTTTTTTCCCAAATTCCATGCTCCTTGTACACCTACAACCAACAACCTATACATCTTCTTTTCCAGCCTATCCATTATGTCATCTGAACCATGACTTTCAACTACTTTTACCACCGCTCTTATTGTCATCCTGTTTGACCGTATTTGCCTCTTCGAATTATTTGCATGCCTCTCCAAATTCCCCCAATCCACATTCTCCTCGTTTGCAAGAAAAGACCAATTCGTGGTGGCTTGGAGATCACGAACATCATCATTTGAGAGACTATCGTGGAATGCCTTTATCAATTCCCATAAGGTGATTCCATGATGAGGACAAGTTCTCAACAATCGTTTAAACCTTTGGAATGATTCATAAAAGGTTTCGCCGGTGATTTGCTGAAAAATTCGAATGTTGTTGCGAGCCTCGGTGGTTCTCTGCGCCGTATAATACTCATCTAAAAATTGTTGCGCTAAGTCCCCCCAAGTGAAGATACTAGCAGATGGCAATGATAAAAACCACTATTTCGCTGCATCTTTCAAACTGAACTGGAAGACCACCATCTTCACTTCTTCCGCAGTGAAACCTTGACTTGAGATGAGTGCACATATCGAGTTGAAATCACTCAAGTGCAGGTACATTTCTTCTGTAGCCTTTCCATGAAACGTAGGTAACCCTGTCAAATTGTTCCGCCTCACTAAAATAGTCTTTCCACACCTGACCGGAATAATGATCGGTAGAGGATTTGTAGCCACTTGTGGGATGAAGTGGCTTTGAACTCCCCTGACTGGTGGTGGGACAAATGCTCTTGGGACTCCGTCATCAAAATCACAATAAAGCTGTTCACGATTTGGTGGCTGTCTTGGTGCTCGATCTCTCTGATTTTCTGGATGATCCTGTCTAATTTCTTGGTTATAACGGAGATCTTGTTGATGATACTGACCCCCCATGTTCATCTCTAAAATCTTCCTCATCCTCAGAACCGAAACCAAAATCATCCTTTATATGCCAATTTTCCACCCGTGCATGAGCACGATTAATATCAGGTCTTTCCTCTCTAAATTCAGCTTGTCTTTGATGGTTTACTGGGGCACATATGATTGACAAGTTGTCATCCATGTTAAACTGTCTCTTGGGGTTGCGGTTGACATCTCCTTGGTTGAACAGATTGCGGTTTCTGTCACGGTTAACATTTTGGTTTTGTGGAACTGGTAGTTCTTGGTTATTTGGTTGGTAAACATTCGGGTCTCTTCTGTTTTGAGTACTCATGGTTTCTACTTTTGTTGTTATGACTTCAGGTATTCGGTTTAGTTTGGGTTTCTGAGCTGCCCGGTTTCGTCTTGCTGTTTTCTTGATTTCTGGATTCAACTGTAGCGGCTCTTTCTCACGGGAATATTGCGTATGCATCAACTTATCGAGTTATCTGCACAGACAAAAACACTAGCACCCCGTGTAAAAGCAACAAAGAAATAATTAAAAACAAAAATTAAAAACCAAGCTAAACTAGCACTTTGCGCGTTGATTCCCCGGCAACGGCGCCATGTTGATCGATGTCGAAAGGTCAATCAAAAACATTTGTAAAATACCTTTACTAGCTAGGGCAAGTAAGGTATCGAATCCACAGGGAATCTATGGAAAGTGCTAAACAAATTCATAATTTATAAAATATTAAACTAAGTGGACATACGATGTCAAGCGGTTTAATGAGTAGTTTGTAAACAAGAATATGAAAATAACCAAACTCCAAGGTTCAAGTTTTGAAGCAAGTTAGAGAATTGATAAACTTCTTTCGACGGTTTATTGTTAGAATATGTAAACCAAAGGACTTAACGATTGGCTATGTTGAACGTAAGAACTGAATCCGAACAATTGTCACAACTTAATGAAAATCTAGTTAATTATCGGTTTTAAGTGTTGAAACACAAAATCAATAATATGGTTAACGATAAACGGGTCAATGACGAAAGAACTTAATCCTAATTATCGATGACCACAAATCAATTAACTGACAAAAGATTAAGCAATCAATTACTAAAAACCGTTTAGCACAAAAGCAAACACAAAGAATTTATCAACCGAATTATTAACCAAATCCAAATCCAAAGTTAAAAGTATAGAATATCAAAACCTAGCATAGAACTAAACCCTACACCCAGAGATAGTTATGAAGCCTTTAGCCTTACATCTCGATCTTCATTCTCTTGATTATGATGTTGAGGAAGGATTTCATCGATCATTCGTGTGATTAGAATGTGTTATGGAGGTGTAAAGTGGCCTCCAAGAAGTCCCAAAACTGGTGGTTAAATGAATAATCTCGACCTTAGGGTTTTTTTCCCTTAAATATGGAATAAAAAACACCAAAAACCGGTTTTCTGTCAGAACCGGCCGTAAGCTACGGCTGGATCGCCGTAGCCTACGGCCAGACTGCCGTAGCCTACGGCTTGGCCGTAAGCTACGGCTGTCCGCTGCTTCCTTACGCCCTCCTTCAGGCTGTAGGCTATGGTTCTCCGTTTTCTCGTTTCCTTTGATTCTTGATCGCCCGGTTAAGCTCCCGATCACCTCTCTTCGTATAATCTTTATTTTTCCATCCTTAAACACTCCAAATTAGTTCCGATTAAGCTCCGCACATCTGTACCCGCAAACGTACTCAAAGTACTCGTGTTCTCAATATTTAACTAATTAAAAAACACGAAATTTAACACTTAATGCACATACTTTTACACACACAACATTTCCATTTTTCGTTTAGGTTTCCATTTGTTCGTTTGAAAAAATGTCATTTCTGTTTTCACTGAACGGGAGCTAGTAGCGACCGGTGAACTTTTGTTTTCACTGAACGAGGCTATCTGGCACTCGTGAGCTAATCAAGGAATGGCTTCTCTGAGAATCATGAAAATCTTTTTAGCCAAAGGCGAAACAATATTTTTGGCCTTAAGTAAAAAGGTGTATTTTTGGGATTAAACAGTTATATTTTTACATGGGATTACTTGGATTTGATTCTGGTTGTGCAAAAAAAAAATGTTTTTAAAAAAAAGCTTAAATGAGTTGAGTAACTGGATTAAAACAATATATATATAAATATTTTTTTTTATTTGAACTATTATATATATATATATATATAGAGAGAGAGAGAGAGAGAGAGAAAATTGTTCAAATAAAAAACAATTATTTTGTAAAAAGTGTGAAAAGTCTTTAAAATAAAGTACACTACATAAATAGGACACTATAACATGTAAATAGAAAACTATATAACTTTTAGAAACTACCAATCTCAACCATTAAATCCTAGATCCAAGAGTGTACATATACTCTTATGCTTCTTAGAAAACTATTATTTATTACATTAACCTTACCTATATATATATATATATATATATATATATATATATATTCATAAAATTGTATAAAAGAAATTCTGATGAAAAAATTTCGGGCCTAGTGGGACGATCGAGTTAGGAGCCATCGATCACCCTACCCTTCTATCCAAGCCGGCCATGCAAACGGAGACCTGAGACAGATATTTACAAATTTCCTCGGTTTTATAAGGAACTCGTTATCAACGGATAATCCGTCTGCACATTAAGGATATAAATGATTTCTTATAGCGTTTCCAAAATGGATTATTAGGTGTTTGTTAGTGGGGTCCATTTTCAATGGGTGTTATCTGTAGGTAAACTGCATGTATATATAGTCCATAAGCTTGGTTGTAACTATTGGTCTTTTCAAGGGAAGAAATGGCAACCATCATGTATATCAAATATATGACATATCGATATTTGGGTGTGGAGTGTGGGGAGAGTTTTTCGACATATAAGTGGGTTTATTGGAATTAATGGTCTTAAAATTTAATACTCTATCACCGGGACTCACATTAACCATGCTCTAAAAGAATCATTTGTTAAGGTGTTCGTAGATTAAAATCGAGATGATAATTGACATGAGAAGCTAATCATATTTCTCGTATCTTGTTTTAGAGCCAAAACCGAATTAAAATCTGCCAATGAATGAAAACATATAAATGATTGGCCATGTATTAAAAAACACAAGTATGGAAGAGTTAAATTCTCAAATGAAATAAAAAGTTTTCGGACCAGCAGTACATACAGCTGAAGTTGGAAAACATGTTGGATATAAGTAAAGTCTTTTGTGTGAAAAATTATGTGAAATAATGAAAAAAGATATAAAGTAAAACTGTTGCCACAGGGGTTTTCACAAAAACTTATAAGTTATTAATATGAGACATATTCTCTAGTAACGGATGCAATGATTTTTTAATATATCGTGAGTCTGGCAATATTACATGATGATTGATATGCGTCTTATGGATGTGTGACACACATGATACGAAAACATACATGGAAATCTGTAAAGGATTTTGTATTATCGAAATCGTGTAAAGTAAGTTCTCAAGAACACTATGACTGTTGTATACATATTTAAATTTAATTATGTTATGATTATTTTATATGTTGAATACTGGAACTCCTCAAGAGTTTCCTAACGCATGTGAATGCTTAAAACCTTAACTAAAATATCTTACGGATGTAATTCTTGTGAGGCTATAAGCATGCGTAGAATAAATTTTACCTCACGATTATCATATCTCAATAAACAAATAATGGTACAATATGGATTTTGATACATGATACAAAAATTAACGTGTTAAATAAGCAAATTTATGCATCAAAGTGAATGCACATGCATAATTTGTCAAATATGGAAAGAAGTTCATGATGAATTGTCCATAGTAAAATGCCTCAACCTTTTTATAAATGCACTTTGATGATTTGATATATATATATATATATATATATATATATAATATTACACATTTTACTATGCTTAAAACCTTAACTAAAATATCTTACGGATGTAATTCTTGTGAGGCTATAAGCATGCGTAGAATAAATTTTACCTCACGATTATCATATCTCAATAAACAAATAATGGTACAATATGGATTTTGATACATGATACAAAAATTAACGTGTTAAATAAGCAAATTTATGCATCAAAGTGAATGCACATGCATAATTTGTCAAATATGGAAAGAAGTTCATGATGAATTGTCCATAGTAAAATGCCTCAACCTTTTTATAAATGCACTTTGATGATTTGATATATATATATATATATATATATATATATAATATTACACATTTTACTATGCTTAAAACCTTAACTAAAATATCTTACGGATGTAATTCTTGTGAGGCTATAAGCATGCGTAGAATAAATTTTACCTCACGATTATCATATCTCAATAAACAAATAATGGTACAATATGGATTTTGATACATGATACAAAAATTAACGTGTTAAATAAGCAAATTTATGCATCAAAGTGAATGCACATGCATAATTTGTCAAATATGGAAAGAAGTTCATGATGAATTGGAAAATGCATGGAGTTATGATTATTATGTATGAACTAAAATAGTCGGATCGAGCGTGGTACAAATCAAAGAGATATTTTTATAAAAGGGGAGATAAGTTAGATTTAGTTAACCATACTTTTATTAAAATTTTACTCTTAAAATTTCACAATAATCAAAGTTGTGATGATGTATACATCATCGAGAAAAACTGCAAAGCTTTTAGAGAGAGAACATTTTGTAAGACCTTGACATAGTTATGTGCAATATTATATATATATATCAAATCATCAAAGTGCATTTATAAAAAGGTTGAGGCATTTTACTATGGACAATTCATCATTTGAGTATGTTAAATATTTTCCAACAATGCACTATGTATCATTTCCTATCACAAAATGAATATTACTTTCGATATCAAAAAGAATAGACCCCTTAATATTTTGTGGTCAAGAATATAACTAATATGGGCGAGAGATCCGAATACGAGACGAGAGCTTCGGCGCACGAGTTTAGCTTCAACGGGAGGAGATCTTCTAGAATGTTAGTTGTTTGGTTATAAATAGAAAACTTGTTTAGTTTTATATGTGTGTTTCCAATGGTGTAAATCACCCACCCAGGGGAGCTCACCTTGGGTGGGGTCGGTTCCCTTATTAATATATTAAGTATTTTACCAATAACGAGATCGTTCACTATCCTTTATATTATCTTTATATTTTCGTTCAATCGTTTGATTTACTGCACCCGTCTCGAACGCTTATCAAGAACACAATTCGTTTGTTTTTGGATCTGGTTTCGATACCTACAGTATGTATGTATGTATGTATGTGTTTGTATGTATGTATGTATGTATATATGTATGTATGTGGGATGTCACAATCCACCCCCTTAGGGGTCCAGCGTCCACGCGGGACCTGGCACCACCGGTCCGGCCCTGGCTCTGATACCATCTGTAACAGCCCAGCTACCACCGCACCATAATATTGTCCACTTTGGTCATGCCGTACCACCATCGCCTCACGATTTGCTTTTGGTTGCCCAAGTGGTCGCTCATCCTCATACTACTCCCACCTGATCACGCTTAACTGTGAAATTATCCTCTCATCCACTACCATTAAATGCCCAAAACGTGTTATGATGGGGAAGGTATCCACCTCCTTATAAAGAATGCTTAGTTCTCCTTCCCAATCGATGCGGGATGTCATAATGGACTTGCTACACTTTCTATAACAATCTCACCCATGTAACCAATTAAGAAACAACATCGTTATAATACGTATTGCGATTTATAATTAAGCCGTCCTAAATTAAATTTGGGATTACAATTAAAGCTGCAGAAATCATCCTCGGAACCTCGCGAACAAAACCCCTATACCTAAATGTGTTATAACAATCGTTAAGTTGGTGTTTATAAGGCCCCGTTCCCGGTGCCCTACTTTGGCGTTGAATTTACTCATAAACACAGTTCTAAATATCAGAGTTAATTAAAACTTTCGCGGAATAATAAAATCTTCAACCGTTGATTTCAAATATCTAAAACTATTCCAATACATTAACACTTTTTCTTTCAAGTTCAAACATAAAAACATAACATAACTGTTTCCTATTCTGATGTCAGTCTCTTATGTCCATGCCATGTGTCCCTCTCTCAAGCCAGCTGTTTCATTCTACTCACTAGCGTGCATACTAAAAAGTCAGCTACGCTAAGTAAGGGTTAATCAAGCAACATACAATTCATTCACAAACTTACATATATACGTATCCGAAGACACATATTCCTACTTAGCATGTTACCTTTCTGTCATACATACATACTCCCACTTTCTTTAGTCAACCAAGAGTATGTTCATAGTCCACCTTTGATACCTTTACTCAAGGTCATGAACACGTACAAGGTTTGTAGTCCTTACCTATGTTCACCATTCATGGTACGTACAAAGTCCGCGGTCCTTCCCAATACCATCATGCATTAACAACACGTACAAGGTCTTTTGTCCTTCCCTATGTTGTAACCTATATCATAGCACGTACGAGGCCCGCAGTCCTTCTCTATGCTACCATGTGCATTACATTTACAGCACGTATAAGGTCCGCAGTCCTTACCTATGCTGACACTTATCCCTAAAATACGTATAAGGTCCACAGTCCTTATCTACGTTGGCATCTATCATATATAAAACGTATAAGGTTCACAGTCCTTAACTACGCTATCACATTCCCCGTCTATGTCCAATAGAAGTTAGAGGGATTTGCCATCCTAACTTACTATGTCAGACGTAGAGCCCGCATACCGTACATACACACGCTTACACGTACCATATATACAATTAATATATATAACGTACCAACATAATTAAATTAACAAGTATACATATTCTACATTCTTCATCCAAATATATTACTAAACAAGCAATATATAATATCAAACTACCACATTGAGTATGCACACAACCCCGAAAACATAAACAGAGAAAGGGGCTAGAACTCACCTGGATTTTGTTACATTCAGAGTTAATCATAATCCCCTCCTTACTTGTGCACGACTAATTGTAATAAGGCACATAAGTTAACTACTACTCTAGTGCTCGTTTGCATCCTTGGCCCTTCTTTCTAGCTCTTTCTCATTTTAAATATTACCTTTCATTATTAATTAGTTTCTTGCTCTTAGCGTATGTACCTTATAAGTCCATGTTCTTTGCTTGTATACATATACGACTTCATACATACATATGCGCTATATACATATACGGCTACATTCATACATATGCGCTATATACATATACGGCTGCATACATACATATGCGCTATATACATATACGGCTGCATTTACATATGCGCTATATACATATACGGATACATGCATACATATGCGCTATATGCATATACGGCATGCATACATATAAGCACGGCTTCATATATATATAAGCTATATACTTATACGGCTTAAAAATATACAACCTATACTTATATGGCCTATATGTTTAGACCAGCTTTCTACTTCGCGTTTTAAGGTTTTTCTTCGATTCCGGAGCCGTCAGCCGCCGTTAACCACCATGTTTGGCCGGATTTTGATTGTTTATAACCCATTTAACTTTGAGGTGTCCAGATCTAAGCTAAGGTGGCCCTTAAGCTCATTTTTTGGTTAATTAAACACCCGAATAAAGCTAGATCTAGATTCAAACGGCTCATTCGGCATCCCGGGGTTGCGGTGTCGGGATCTAAAATTTTGGGCCAGCTAAGATAAATGATTTCTTACCTAATAAGGGCCGATTTACTATCCTACCAAGTTTCATGAAAAACGACTTCGTTTACCCGTCCGTTTCACAAATTGAACACTACTCATTTTACCCGAAACGAACCAACTAACCCATTTACTCGCAAGTTCATTACTTTATCAATAACTATGGCCCGTTATATCATCCTACCAATTTTCATGAAAACCATACACGAAAAGTAAAACTTTTTATCAAAAACGTACCTTTGATGTTTATGTTTGAAATCACTCGAATAGACCAAAACCATATAAAACGAACTCGAATTTTAGTGATTCAAGCGGCCACGGAACCGTATCGCCCCAATATACAGTCCCATAAGCTCTTCGTCGCCAGAAAATGCCACTACAGTCGCCGGAGAAGCTGAATAGTTGCCGGAAAATTCCATTTTTTGCCGTTATGATTTTTCTGATAAAACTGTACTTCCCGACTTCTGATCGAAGATTTGTTTGTTGGAAATCTTCATTTATATTCCATTAACACTCATTTCAAATTGGAGACCGATCCGACAGTTAGATCTCCGGAATCGTCGTGTCTTTGTGGGTTATTTTCTCAAAAACGGGAATTTGTTACAGAATGTGTTTGGAGGCTAGGATGATTATAATGAGATGGTGGCTACATTTATAGAATGAAGGTAGGGTTTCATATTTAACTTTTCATATAATGAAACTTATTCACCTCATACTTGAGATAATTACATCTATCTTCTATAATTTGATTAAACACAATTCCTTTAAATACCGACGAAACATGGGATGTTACAGTGTTCCTGATAATATTATAATCCCAATCATAACTCAAATCACGTCAAAACCCGAATATGTTATGCGTGTTATGTAATTTACAAATAACTCATATTGTATTTATTTAACTAGGAATCGTTGACGGTAAATCCCAAAGGGGTTCATCTATTTCACATCATCATCATTACAATTGCGTTCATCTAATTAGGTGAGTATCTCACTCCCCTCTTTTAACTCTTTTTTACTTTTTTGGGGAGATATGCGTTCTACATATTTTATTATTATTTAATACTCAACTTGCAACTGTTAGTCATGTGTGTTTAACAATTTATATCTAACGTGTTATATGATTACTTGCTTAATTAGTTGTACTGTCGTAGTAGCCATCGTCCAGTTCATCTAGCATCGAGCTTACCGACAACTTATTTACTTGCCTATTTGGTTGTCCCGTCGTAGTAGCCATTATCCAGTTCATCTGGCATCGTGCTTATCGATAACTTATTTAGTCATCATCCAATTCATCTGGCATCGTGCTTATCGACATCTTATTTACTTGCTCATTGGTTGAATTGTTTATCTCACTTGATACAGTTTACACCTTTTTCTATACTTATTATATACTCACTTATTTGGTGTTTTGCTCACCCAACCTAGTGTTGATAAAATTATTGTATTATCAACGCATATGCAGGTTACTGTATGATATGATTGTTTGAAGAAACTTAAGATTGCATGCTAGAGGGAGTTAACAAGAATTTTAAATATATATTTTGTTTTTACTTATTTTATTTATGGATTATGTACTTTGGTATTTGATATTGTTGGATTATTTGAATTGGAATAATAGATATTATAATTTTAATTATTGCATGATAGTATCTTGAGAGTCATGAGTAATTAGCTCACGCCCCGACATTTTCTCCGCAGGTTGGGTTGTGACATTATATATGACCCAACTCGATGTGACCTGAGTGGAACGACCGAACTAGAGCAAAAAAAATCTATATACCGATTACCCGACTCGAACAACATAACCAGACCGAAAAAATTATATAGACTAGTTAACTGATTATCGAAAAAAATTTTCACCCCAATGAAATTTTTTTTGGGTCTGTCACTATATGTATGTATGTATGTATGTATGTTTAACTTAATGATTTTTTAATTTGCTAGTTAGCTTTGTGGAGACTTGTTTTTTTTTTGGAAAGAAAATGAGTGTTTTTAAGGAAGTTTGGAATATGATGAGAAGTTAATATGGCGTTTTATGAAGGTTTGTTATTTTGATGGATATATACACCATTTCTCTCACTTGCAGAAGGTTTATTCTCATTAACTCTCTTTAAATGAAAAGTGTATACGTGTACAAACAAAGAACGATATGTGTGCAACTAGCTAGTTGTGCGCTCTGTTAATTGAAATCACACTTTAAGTTAGACCCATGTTGTGTTCCTACAAACCGTATGAAAGAGCACCGAGAACGTTGAGTCTTGCGGGTGCGTCGGAGTGACATGAGGAGGGAAAGATGGATGCAAACTTGTCTGATGTGGCGTTGATGTAACAGATTATGAACATCTAGCGTTGTGGATGCTCTAGGCTTGAAAATAAAGTTTCATATTATAAGTTATATAAACTTATTAAATAATTTAATTAAATTTCAAGTTACACATATTTCTTAACATTCTACTTGAATTGGAATCGCACTTTCTGGAAAAAAAAACATATGAACAACACCAAAACATCGACAACTCCAAGGAACAAAACAAACTTACTATTTACAGATGGCTACGATGAGAATGCATGCACCAAATACCCAAATACGTGTTAACATTTTCCCTCCAACTCTCAACAAATTGATCAAACCGGCCAATTTCACACGTAGTCACCATGCAGTCGTCCAACACCCATATAAATCCACCATCTTTCACACCACAATATGCATCAAACAACATAACTATTACATCATCAAACACATCCTACAATGGGGACAAGTGCATGTGTCCAGGCATTCAGATGCTATTGAACCAGCCAATCTTGAGTGGGATGGGTCATATGATGGGTCAGCTGTACAACGAAGCTGCAAAGCTGCCTATGGAATGCAATCTCATGTCCGAAGAGTGCGAGCTCGAATCAGGCTCGTTCTAAACATGACTGTTTTAAGTCATCTATCAAGAAGAATAAAATGTGACTCACTAGCATACCATCTTGAGTGATGGTATTTCAATGTAATATATGTAGTCCATTGTGTCTCTCATTATTAATAACACGGACTAATCCCTTTTATATATATCTTGTGTTTCATGTTACTTGCTTAGAAGCATTTGATATAGGAAAAATCACATTAAAACTAAACTATTCCTTAGCATTTTCAAAACGTAATCCATATATAATTAACTACATGGAAGGAAAATATATAACAAACGGACGATTCCATAGAAAAATAGTAGGTAATAGCCTTCTTGGACGGGTTACGTCGGCAAAATGGCATGTGGGAAACCCCTTTCTGAATGAACACCATTGGTAATTTTTGACGGATTACCGACTATCTTTTTACAAGACATTCTCCAGCCAACTTCTCATTACTCCAGTAGCTTTTCACATTGCGACGGAATACTCTTCGTCCAGTTTTACATTTGCGACAGATTTCCGTAGCTAATTGTTATAAATGTTTAAAATATATTAATTAGTATTATCGTTGTATTATTATTATTATTAAATAAATAAATAAACCATAGATCATAAATTTTTAATTAATAACAAAATTTATTATGTTATTTGATGTTTACAAAAATAAATAAAAGAGCTAGTTGAGAGATGCGGAATTCGACACGTCAGTCTCGCATGATTCAAAAGCTTCGTATGTATACTGATTTTATTTATTTCTAGATCGAACAAATTCATAATAGTATACATGTGAAGCGTGGAGCGAGAATGTATTATCTCGCAGTGTTGGGTGAATGTACCGAGTTCACCTGTAAAAGCATAATAGGGATCGGTGGTGGTTCCAGCCCCGAATATATGTCCCTTGTGGATGTCTCGGTACGTACGTAGTACTCTCCAACCATAGTGAGATAACATCATAGCATCAGCGTGTGACCCGGAAGCCAACTCCTGCTCCTTTCATTTGTTAAAAGTCCTCCTACAGTATAATGAAACAAATAATATAGTTTAACAACAACAACAATAATAATAATAATAACTTTAGCCTTAGCTTATGTGACCCGTTTAAAAAGATGAACATTACCCAAATCAACACATCTTCCTCTCTGGTTCCCAATATTGCTACACATTCGTGTCATTATAAAAATAAACTCCTATTTATATAATATACAAACTTCTAATTAATTTACTTGTTATCACACTTCGATGGGTTTATTCACACTGCTTTTCTTTTCTTTTCTTTAAGCTTTTTATTTATTTATTTATTATTTTTTAAAGAAAGGATACAAATGTCAAAAGCTTTACAGGATATCGTTCAATACAAAATGAATTTCAAATAGAATATTATGACAATTCTATTTCTCTTTCTTCCGTACCTAATTTATATTTTATGTTTAATGCATGTTTATATTAAATTAATGTCTTTATAATATTGAAAAAGTTGAATATTTGATTTCGAAGAAGCATATGATAATGTCTATTGGAAGTTCTTAGTTTCAATTATGATGCAAATGGGGTTTCCAGAAGTTTGGTGTAGGTGGATTTTTGGAGTCCTTTCCTTGGCTAGATCTTCGGTTCTTGTGAACGGATCTCTTACTTTTAAGTTCCAATGCCATAAAGGCATGAGACAAGGAGACCCCTATCCCTTTTTGTTCATTATAATGATGGAGGCTTTTTCGAACATGATTAGCAAGGCTATGGAGGATGGTATTTTTAAGGGTTTCTGCACGCCGAATAGAGGACCAGTTGTTTCCCATCTTTTATATGCAAATGATGTTATGCTCCTTGGAGAATGGTCGGAAACTAACTTGGAGAATGTTAATAGAACTTTATGGTGCTTTCATCTATGCTTGGGCCTTAAAATTAACCTAAAAAAATCTAAGGTCTTCGGTAGTAATGTGTCCATGACGAGGTCAAAGATATGGCAAGGGTGATTGGGTGTAAAATTGGGATGATGCCTTTTGTACATTTAGGCATCTCAGTGGGAGCCAATATGAATAAGTTAACAATTGGAACCGGATTGTTGATGTTTTCAAGAAAAGGTTGGCGGTTTGGAAAGCTCACTCATTGTCTATTGGTGGTAGAGTGGTTTTAATTAAATCAGTTCTTGAAAGCCTCCCAGTTTATTACTTCTCTTTATTCTAAGTGCCTGGCAAAGTAGTGGAGAACTTAGAAAAAATTATGAAGAATTTCTCATGGGGAGGGTCGGGTAATGAAAGACAGATTCATTGGGTCTCTTGGGAGAGGGTGGCTTTGCCTAAAGATAGGGGCGGGTTGGGCATTTTGAGGCTCAAAGACGTTAACAACTCTTTATTAGCTAAGTGGTCTTGGAGATTCAAGACGGAGAAAGAGGGGTTATGGAAGCAAGTGATAATGTCTATACATTCTCAAACTAAAGTTGGGGATGTGGTTCCGGTTAATAGTGGCTTTACAAGTGTTTGGTTAAATATTGCCAAAGCGGTTAACAAGCTTAAGGTGGATGGAAGAAAGATGATGGATTTAATAAAAGGGACTTTAGGTAATGGTCAAAATATGAAGTTTTGGGAGGATATTTGGGCTGGCAGTTCAAGATTTAAGGAGGTCTGCCCTAACTTCTTCAAACTAGAAAGGAACAAGTTGTGCAATGTTAGTGACAGGTTTTGGAGGAATGGTGAAGAGTTTGGCTGGAAATGGGATTGGATCAGGTATCCAAATTCAGCTCAAGAAATGGCAGAGTGGGAGAAGGGCTTTCAAATTATAAGTTTGGCTGTTTGGAAAGGTGGCCAAGACGTTTGGGAGTGGCTAGGAGATAAAAGAGGGGAATTCACGTGAGATCGGTTAAGAAAATGATTTTAAAGGAAAAAGAGGTTGTAAATAATTACGTTATGAAGTGGAGTAAATAGGTCATGAAAAAGTGTAATATTCACATTTGAAGGGCGGAAATGAATAGAATTCCTACCCGAATGGCGTTAGTTATAAGGAATGTCCCGGTAACGGATGACGTTGTGTGCTTTATGTGAGTTGGGTAATGAGTCGGCCGACCACATTAACACCGGGTGTATGGTTGCGACGATAGTTTGGGATCAACTTAGTCAGTGGTGTAGAGTCCCCCCGTCTTCGGTTTCTCGGTAAGAGATTTATTGGATCTCCATAAATCGTGTAAGCTTGGGCCAGTTGAGAAGGAGGTTTTTAGGGTATAGATATAACTACTTGTTGGAGGATGTGGAAGGCTAAGAACAAAAAGGTGCTTGAAGGAAAAGATATCAAGATTGAAGACGTTTTTAGAGATACAAAGTCTCTAGGCTTTTTGTTGTTTAAATATAGATTAAAAAATAGATCCTTAGATTGGTCAAGTTTGTGTAAATTTAAGCTTATGTAGTTTTTTTTTTGGTGTTTGGTGGCTTTCCTCCAAGGTGTGGAGGTGGTGTTGCTTCCTTGTTTATAAAATATACAGTTAAAAAAATCATCAATAATCATATAGTTTATAATAATAGGTTTCCCAAATGGTAACAAAAAAAGCAATGAAGACCCAGCTCAAATAACCATCTCGAAGACCACCCGAGGAGACGGAGGAAGACTCATATCGAAGACCCTCCGAGGAGACAGAAGAGGGCTGGGAGCAAGTCGGTGAAGAAAAGAGAGGGAGGAAGCACAAAGAAGAGGCGAATGAGGCACTGAATTTGTTAACCACACGGTTCGTAAAATTTTTGAAGATAACGGTACTTTTCATCGTTTTTCGTGTCCTTACACGCCCCAACAAAATGGGCGTGCAGAACGGAAACATCGACACATTGTCGAGACGGGTCTTGCTATGTTATTTAATCCTCATATTTCGGCTCAATTCTGGGTGGAGGCCTTCCAATCGGCCACTTATATTATCAATCGGCTTCCCACTTCTTTATTGGATAACAAGTCTCCTTTCCAAGTTTTATTCAATCATGAGCCGCAATTTGCTAACTTTCGGGTCTTTGGCTGCCAAGTTTTTCCTTGTTTGCAAGAATACTCAAAACACAAGCTAGCACCGTGAAGTCTTCCTTGCATTTTTATTGGTTATAGCTCTCAATACAAAGGATATCGGTGTCTCGATCCTTCAACATCTCGCATATATGTTACACGGCACGCTCATTTTAATGAGACAATTTTTCCATTTACGGGGGTGGTTAATACTAATGTAATTTCTCAATCTAAGGTAAAAACTTTTTTGGATGATTTTTCCACTTCTTCTACGCCTATTGTACCAACAAATCAACCTCCAGTCTCTTCAAAATCTAATATTGACTCAATTGGTGTTAATGAAACTGGGCCTTGCAATTTATGTCATCCAGATCCACCTCACACTACACCTCCTACCCACCTAAATAACAACCCACCACCTAGCCCAACTACTGCCACTCCCTTACCTGATCATCAAAGCCCACCTCAAATACACTTGCCAAACTCTCAACCAAATCACGAGCTCGTTGCCTCCTCACCACATTCTCAGCCGAATAATTCCACCCAACCAACAAACCCAACTTCCACTCATACGATGAATACTCGATCCAAGTCTGGGATTTTTAAGCCCAAAAACTTTGTGGATCTGGCTTCCCTTTCAAACCACCCCCTACATATTGCATTAACAGCAGTGACAGAACCACGTGGCTACAAGACCGCAATGAAAGACCCGAAATGGCTGCACGCCATGAATGAAGAGCTAATGGCATTGCATCAAAATGAAACATGGGCATTGGTCCCTCGTCCCTCGTCTACAAATGTGGTAGGTTCAAAATGGGTTTATCGTATCAAGTATCATTCAGATGGCTCAGTTGAACGACACAAAGCACGATTGGTCGCTCAAGGTTTTACCCAGATTCTGGGACTTGATTTCTCGCACACATTCAGTCCCGTGGTCAAAGCTTCCACCGTTCGAATTGTCTTATCTCTATCCGTTTTAAATGATTGGCAGTTACACCAGCTTGATGTAAATAATGCTTTTTTAAACGGCAGCCTAAACGAGACCGTATTTATGGAGCAACCTCCGGAGTTTGTTGATTCCAAATTTCCCAATCATGTATACAAGTTGTCTAAGGCTCTCTACGGTCTCAAACAGGCGCCTCTGTTGGTGCATGATGTCAGTAGTTCAGTGTCGAGTGTCTGTAATCGTGTTAGTTAGATTTGTGTTTGTATGTAAGCGAAGTTACTAACAAGTTCGCTGATATGGGCGAACTTGTTAGACAAGCGAAGTTAGGGACAACTTCGCCTGAACATGCCAGGCGAAGTTGTCGTGTCTATATAAGCTGTTTTGTTTACGGCTTATTCATTAATTCAGTTTTGTTATTCGTGTATTCGAGTCAGAGAGTTTGTATTCAGTGATCATAGTATCACGTGTTTACGGTTGGAATACAACGTGTGTTTGATTATCGTATCGTGTGTTAGCTCGTATTGTTTTCTATACTCGTAACGTCTTACGTAGGGATTCCGCACCTACGTAGAACGCGATATCTCGTGTAGATCCGGCTGGGAACCTACAATTGGTATCAGAGCATTTGCTCGATTGTGTGGTTCGGGATTATCACGCGGGTGTAGAAATCGTTCCGTTCGACTATTCGCGGGACGAGTTTTCTGAGTTTTTGTGTCATACTCATCTCCTACAATCATAAACAACCCATAACACCTTCACAAACCTCGTAAAATCCAGAAATCAAACCTGCATATTCATCGTGTTCATCAGGCGAAGTTGCCGTCACTGTTCGTAGGGTTTCAGCGAAGATATAAGGTTAAGCGAAGTTATCCACAACTTCGCCTACCTTCTCAAGTTCGCTTACCTCAAGCGAAGTTATTCACAACTTCGCCGAATCAGGCGAATTTAAAAAGGAAGCGAAGTTCATAATCAGCGAAGTTCAGACTTAAGCGAAGTTATCCACAACTTCGCCTACAGTACTGTTTAAAATAAAATTTTTTATTTTTCGAATTTCTTTGGGTTTCGTGAAAGATGTCTTCAATAAACATTACGGAACTAGTTAAGATGGAAGTGGAAGCGGGTTCGGCTACAAAGGCACCGAAGATGCTTAAGAAAACCGATTATGTAGCGTGGAAAGATCGTTTTGAACAATATGTCAAGTACCAAGATGCTAAGATGTGGGTGTGCATACAAGATGGTTACATTCCACCTACTGCTGAGTATGAGGGTCGTGATCAGATCAAGAAATACAAAGAGATGGAAGAAGAAGAGAAGAAAATGTATGAGGCCGAAAGCAAAGCTCATGCAGCAATTACAATGGCTCTTCCACAAGAGATTCTGCACACTTTCAGAAAGTATAAAACTGCCAGAGAGCTTTGGGAAGCGCTTGAAAACCGGTTTGAGGGCAATGTGGGAATTCGTGCATCGAAGATTAAACTTCTAAAAACCCAATTCTCGGTATTCAAGTATCTGAAGAATGAATCACTTGATGATATCATTACTAGATATTATCATCTGATGACTGAACTCAGCAACTATTCAATTGTTTACAAAGAAGATGAGATTGTTGAAAAGCTTCTTGATGCTCTCCCACCGAAATGGGAGATGTATACTGTGTTGATGAGAAAAGACAAAGACTTTGCTGACTATGACCTGGAGACAGCAGTTAACAAGCTAAGAACGTTTGAACTGAACATGGTACGAAATGAGACACCTACCGATCAGGTTCAAGATCCGGGTATGTATGGTGCAAAGGTTAACTCAGGATCAAGTTCGAAAACTGAATCATCTTCTTATTACTCTAAGGGAGAGTCAGGCGCTAGCTCAACACATGAAGGACATGTATCTCTCAACATGAACGGTGATGTGTGCTTTGTAGCTGGAGGATCAAATGCTTCTCAACCTCAAGCGACCAAGAGTAGTTTTTCCCCAAGTGTTTCAAACAACAACTACTCGAAGATGCCCATGAGTGCTAAATCTGCTGAACAGCAGTTTGCTCTCTATGCATCTTTTATTGCTTCGTATGAGAATTACATTCAGGGTAAGATTGTTGATCCTGCAATTTTGGATGAAGACTATGATCAAATCGATGCTGATGATCTGGAGGAGATGGATCTGCAGTGGCAGATGGCTATGATTGTGAGAAGGGTTAAGAGGTTCAAGAAGAAGACTGGCAGGAAGTTTGTCGGTGAGAGGCCAGGGTTTGATAAGTCGAAGGTTCGCTGTTACAACTGTCAGCAGAATGGCCACTTTGCAAAAGAGTGCAAAAATGAACATGTAGAACGCAGTCAAAACAGATCTACACAGCAGAGTGGTAGTGGTAATGACTATAGAGCCATGATTTCCAGACAGAATGAGGAGTACAACTGGAATCTGCATGTTGAAGAAGTATTTGAACAGGCCAATTTGGCAAACATCGAAACTGCAGATAGTGAGAAGGGAACTGGCGAAAATGAAGCTTACATGGCAGATGTGGCAGACCAGCTCTCCGAGGTAAGTACCGAACTCCCTTGTACTAAGTGTGAACATCTGTCTGAACAACTGACAACTATAACTGATCAGTTTGTTAGTTTGGATGCGCAATTTAAAACTTTAAAAGAAGATCATCATTTCACTAAAGCTAGAGAAAATAGTTACAAAGTAAAAAATTAAAGCAAGTGAGAAACATATTAAAAGTCTTAAAGCAAAGCTAGCTGAAAAAATTCAAGTGATTGATCTTAGCTATGAAGTACTAGAAGAGAAAACCAAACTAATAGCTGAAAGGGATAAACAGATAGCTGATCACCAGGTGAAAGTGGTGGAACTTAACAGAAAACTTGAGCAATTCAGAAATTCCTCCGCTATACTTGATCACCTAGTTAGTGATCAAGGTTCCCCAAAAAGGGGAGGAATTGGTTATCATGAAGTTCCACCACCTTTCAATCATAATTACACTTATGACCCTAGTAATCAGAAATCTGTCGATGTTGACTATGGTCAGACAGTTCTGGTTAAAGTAACGATTAAAGAACCAGAAGTTAGTAAAGGCAAAACAAGTAAGCCTGTTACTAGTGTTAAGATTTCTGCTCCGAGTCCTGTCTCATCAAAGTCGGACAAGTCATCTGAGTCGAGTGATACAAAACAAGAGGAAGTGTTACCAAAAAGTGGAGAGAAAAAGAAAACACCTGAAAAGAAGTCTCCACTAAATCCGTATGTCCCACCTTATGTGAGACAAACGGGCGGTAATACAGCCTCAACATCTAAAACAACTATGGAAAAGAAAGTTGAACACAGGAGTTGTTTCAGATGTAATCAATTAGGACACCTTGTTGCTGATTGCCCTCTGAAGCAGAGATTCAAAGATGTGAGGCCTTCGAGAACTGAGAATAGAACTAACGGAAATGTTAAAACTGAAAACCCATCAAAATTCAGAAATTGGTCTAATTCAGGTTTTCAGAGAAAAAGATCTCAGTTTTTCACTGCTAACAACCAAACCATAAGTAATAATTCTTTTAATTCACGAAGGTTTGAATGGCCTCATAGACAATCCACAAAAAGGTATCCTGTTAGGACTCACAGAAATTATTATGATACAAACTTTGGACAGCCAAGGTACGGGATGTATCGACCCAAGACCAATTGGTCTTGGGTCCCCAGATTTTAATCATCTGCTTTAATCGTGCAGGAACAGTTGAACAGGGCTGCCAACAATCAATGGGTTGTGGATAGCGGCTGTTCCCGGCACGTGACAGGTAACAAGAAATTGTTACACGACTGGAAACCTGTTCAAGGAGGAAGAGTGAGTTTCGCAGGAGAGAGCGGTGGAAGGATTACAGGAATAGGGACGGTGTCGAATGGAAAGATGACTTTGGAGAAAGTAAATTTTGTTGAAGAACTGAAGCACAATCTGCTGAGTGTTTCGCAGATCTGTGACAAAGAGTACACCGTACATTTTACAAAGAATGAGGCGATCGTGCTATATCCTGGTTTCAAGATACCAGAGAATTGGATTGTTATGAAGGCTCCAAGAGTGAAGAATACGTATATCATGGATATGAGGTCGACTGATATGGCCACAGAAGAATCGTGTCTTCTGTCAAAAGCAACTGAATCGGAGTCCGAGTTGTGGCATAGGAGAATGGGGCATATTCATCTTCGGAAAATGAACTACCTTGTCAAAAATGGGCTTGTGCTGGGTGTTCCCTTGAAGAATTTCAACTTTGAAGACAAATGCTTATCATGCAAAAAGGGAAAGCAACACAAGAAATCCCATCTCACCAAGAAGGTCAATTCAATTGTCAGTACACTAGAATTACTTCACATGGATCTCTTCGGTCCCGTGAATGTAAAAAGTCTAGGAGGAACATCTTACTGCTTGATGATCACTGATGATTTCTCTCGATATTCCTGGGTATATTTCCTGAAGTCAAAGGATGAAACAGTGCAGATGGTAAAGAATTTGATTACCAAGATTGAAAATATCATGGGGAAACGGGTTAAATTCATCAGGAGTGACAATGGAACTGAGTTCAAGAACTATGAGATGGAGATCTTCTGCTTACAGAAGGGGATAGAACACCAATACAGCGCACCGTATACACCGCAACAAAATGGAGTGGCTGAGAGGAAGAACAGAACCTTAATTGAAGGAGCCAGAACCATGCTGGCTGATTCGAAACTTCCCGTGGTGTTCTGGAATGAAGCTGTTGCAACAGCCTGTTATATCCTTAATAGAGTGTTAACTGTTAAAAGATTAAATAAAACCTGTTATGAACTTATGCATGGGAGAAAGCCCAACTTGAGTAGTCTTGAACCATTCGGGTCCCCGTGTTCGATATTAAAGACCAATTCTAAATTTGGTGAAGTAGCCGACGAAGGAATCTTAGTCGAATACGTTGTTGGGACTCCCAACAGACGGGTCTTTAATACATCGACCAACAAGGTTGAGGTGGTGTGTAACACTGATATCACAAGTTACAAATCACCAAAACCAAGCACGGGACCCGCTGGGGTTTTCGACTATGATAGACTTTTTAAATCTTTTAACATGCCTTATTTGGATTTTGCAGAAGTTGAGGAAAGAATTGCTACGAAGATGATATGCGATGAGGAAGACACTTTGGTGCAACGACCACAGTATGATGAATGTCAGACTTCCTCGTCAAATGCTGTCAATACCCCTGCTGCCTCTACTGAAGAGGAATTCATCAATCCGTTTCACTCTCAACATCAATCACCCATTGATGAGCTATCTTCGAACTTGGAAGATAATCTGAATGTCAATTCGGTTCCGACTACGAGAATTCACAAAGATCATCCTTTGGAGAACGTGATAGGTGATCTGTCCGCCGGTGTACAAACAAGAAAAAGCTTGAATGAGCACACCTGTGTTTTCACATGCATTAAAGACACGGGCATTATCAACGAATGCTTGTACACCTGCTTCATCAGCCAGATTGAACCAAAGAACTATCAAATGGCTCTTAAGGACAGCTCGTGGGTCGAAGCCATGCAAGAAGAGTTAGCTCAGTTTAAGAAAATGGAAGTATGGAATTTGGTTGAAAAACCGAAGAATGTGCATGCGATAGGCACGAAATGGGTCTTCAAATGTAAGAGAGATGAGAAAGGGATTGTTATCAGGAACAAGGCGAGGCTGGTTGTTAAAGGCTTTAATCAACAAGAGGGGATTGATTACAATGAGGTGTTTGCTCCTGTGGCAAGATTGGAAGCCATTCGGCTGTTTTTGGCATTTGCTGCTCATAAGGAAATGAAGGTCTTTCATTTGGATGTGAAGAGTGCTTTCCTTAACGGTAAAGTCGATGAGGTTGTGTACGTTGAGCAACCTCCGGGTTTTCCTGAACCTGACTTTCCCGATCACGTGTACAAGCTAAGTAAAGCGCTGTATGGACTACATCAGGCACCTCGTGCCTGGTACTCAACGTTATCCAATTACTTGCTTGAGAATGAGTTTGAAAGAGGTAAGATTGACAGCACATTGTTCTTCAAGAGAAAAGGGAGCGACTTTCTACCGGTGCAAGTCTACGTGGACGACATTATCTTTGCTGCATCAAAGGTCGCCATGTGTCAGGAGTTTGAGGCCGTCATGAAGAAGAGATTTGAAATGAGTGCTATGGGTGAACTAACCTTCTTTTTAGGATTGCAGGTTGATCAGAAGAAAGATGGGATGTTCATTCATCAGACGAAGTATGTCCATGATGTTCTCAAACGCTTCAAGATGGAGGACAGCACTCCATATGATACTCCAGTCTGCGTCAATCATAAATTGGGTGCTGAGTCAGACAACGATGCAGACGTGGACCCAACCCAATATCGGGCTATAATAGGTTCTTTAATGTACTTAACTGCTTCTAGGCCTGATATAATGTTTGCTGTTTGTCTTTGTGCACGCTTTCAGGCAAACCCAAAAGAATCTCATTTGAAGGGTGCAAAGAGGATACTGCGGTATCTCAAAGGCAAGCCGAAGCTGGGGTTGTGGTACTCGAGAGGAGGAGACTTGGAGCTAGTCGCTTACACAGATTCTGATTATGGAGGGTGCAATCAGAGTCGGAAGTCAACGACAGGTGGATGTCAGTTTCTTGGTGGCAGATTAGTGTCATGGCAATGCAAGAAGCAGACCTCAGTCGCCATTTCAACCTGTGAAGCAGAATACATGGCAGCATCCAACTACTGCTCCCAGGTTCTTTGGATTCAACAACAGTTGTGCGATTATGGTCTGAATTTCTCACTTACTCCTATTTGCATTGATAATACTGCTGCTATCTCAATAACTAACAATCCCGTAAAGCACAGTAAAACTAAACATATTGACATTCGTCATCATTTTATACGGGATTGTGCTGAGAAGAAACTGATTGTGCTCGAAAAGGTTGACACGTTAGATAATTTCGCTGACTTGTTCACGAAAGCGTTTGACAAAACTAGATTTCAAAACCTTGTTGAGCTGAATGGGATGATCAATCCCGAGTAACCATGTCATATGTTTGTGTTTGTATTAAAAAAAAATCTGTTGGTGCATGATGTCAGTAGTTCAGTGTCGAGTGTCTGTAATCGTGTTAGTTAGATTTGTGTTTGTATGTAAGCGAAGTTACTAACAAGTTCGCTGATATGGGCGAACTTGTTAGACAAGCGAAGTTAGGGACAACTTCGCCTGAACATGCCAGACGAAGTTGTCGTGTCTATATAAGCTGTTTTGTTTACGGCTTATTCATTAATTCAGTTTTGTTATTCGTGTA
This sequence comes from Bidens hawaiensis, assembly GCF_021521415.1. Taxonomy (NCBI): domain Eukaryota; kingdom Viridiplantae; phylum Streptophyta; class Magnoliopsida; order Asterales; family Asteraceae; genus Bidens; species Bidens hawaiensis. Next base: position 58,345 of record NW_027491772.1, read on the forward strand.
TTCGAGTCAGAGAGTTTGTATTCAGTGATCATAGTATCACGTGTTAACGGTTGGAATACAACGTGTGTTTGATTAAAAAAAAAAGGGTATTCTAGAGTTCATAATGTTAATGATTATCAATCAAGACGCAAGAAGGTGAACGGGAAGCAGAGTCTAAGATCGAAGAGTAATTACTACTTAATCAGACACTACAGGTCGAGGTCAATTCGGGGTGACTTGGGGAAAGCCAAATACGCTTTGAGAATAGATAGGAGGCATCATAATCTCTGAGTTGTTGCCCACTTAAGTTTTGAGCTTAATTGAACCTAACTCGTATCACAGAAACGATGAAAACCATTTTAAGTATATTACCTGCTTACAACCTGTCTCTTTATGTCATAATACAGCTGAACATGAATCTGTGTGACAGTCACGTAAAAAGTATGATTCCTGTTCGGATCTTTTCTAAAACATGGTAGTCCCTGTCAAGACTAAAATTTGATCCCGTGTATTTCATTTTTTCAAATTTTCGTTACTTATGTAGTTGTATGATTTTATACGTGGTTACTTGGTCTTGATCGTATCATTTAACGCTTTAAAGGAAGTTTTTAAAACTTTATTGAAAATTGTTCAAAGTATAGGGGTTTGTTTTGTAAATACCGGCGAACTTGTTCAAAGTATAGGGGTTTGTCCAGTGCGAGGAGCAAACCTGAGCTCCGTCCTCGACATACTCCACTTTTTGGATACTTGATCAACTCGGGGTATGTGCCTGCTCGTGGGGACGAGTTTAGGGACCCGGCACCACAACAGGCAGGAGCACCTCAAGCTATACCTGCTGCTCCTGTTGTGTCACCGGAGGAGACCGTTGACCTTGACTCAGCGTTTGGCGGTCAAGGATTTTTTGACATGGATCGGGTGGATCCAGAGGAAAACGTACAGGTCTCGGTAGCCCGTGTCGACTGTGAATGTTACTAGGACAGCTGCTATTGTGGCTGGTTCTGATTTTGATGATGAAGTGGCAGAGGCAAGAAGGATTATGGTAACTCGAGAAAGACTACATGGGAAAAGAAAGAGAACTGATGATGACAGCGAGTCAGATTATGAAGAAGAGGTACAACAGTTAATCCGGAGGTCAAGAAGGGAACGGATAGGTGCAGGATCGGGAGCCGGTGAGAGCTCTAGGGTGGTACGTTTCACTCCACCAGCACTATCCGGTATGACAATGGTTCCCTCATCACTACAGGTTACAAGGCCAAGCGCTACGGTTGTTCCCGTGGTGGCTACCTCATCTACATTTGGCCTCCCACCCACTACTTTCCAACTTTCGGCTCCTGAGATCGTTTCATTGCCGCCTCCGACTGTTACTCCATCGGAGGTCGTGGCACAATTTATCGAGTCGACTGTTGTGGCCACTGCAGGGTTATCGGTGACGATACCACCTGCGGTTACGTCTATTTCTACTTCTGAGGTCCCGGTGACATCGGAAATCCCTCCTCAGTACACTCAAGATATATCACATATGAGGTTCGATTTTGATGCAACCCTATCAGACTCTGAACGAATAGCAGCACTTGAACGGGTCGTGGCAGAGCAGTCAAGGATTAATCTTATCCAGACCCAGGCTATTCAACGCCTAGTTGCAGAGAATCAGATGCAGTCGTCCCTGCTGGTAGAACATGGAAAAATCATAGATGCTTTCAAGGAGTTCTTGGCATCTCAGGGGGAGACGAGCTGTAAAGGCGATGAGTTGAGGACCAAGAGACGAAATGATAGAGACGATGATCCCAATGCGTCGAAAGATGCAGGTGGTGAGTTGCCAAGAACTGATCAAGCTCTTGGAACTTCCACAACTCAGGGGGAGTCGACAACTGCAGCTGGTGGTGATGATGTGGTGGTAGTGGACGTAGAGGAGATGGATGATGAGTTGGTTGGTGATGATGATGTATTACCGAGTGAAGAAATAGAGAAGATTGGTGAAGAGATTGTGATTGATACAGAGATAGAAGAGGGAGAGATAGTTGAGGAAAATATTGAGCATGACATTCCAGATGTTGAGAAAGCAGATATGAGTAAAGAGATGGCAAGTAATGAATCTGAATGGGAAGAGCAGCCTAGATGGAAAGAAGGCTATGCTCAGTGGTTCGTCAAAACGAAGAAACCAGCGGTTCCTACAATGTTTAAGAAGAGTTACAACATTAAAGGCTATGCTGAAGCGAAGAAAGGAATTATTTGCTGGATATATGATGAGCAGTTGAGGCTCTTCGTGATTAAGAGATATGACGGTGTTCAGTATTTCAAAAGACTGTTGAGATCGTTGAATACACTGCCAGAATGTGAAGTGAAAGACTTAGCCAGATTGGGATTGATAAACAGAAGTGACGATAATATGGCTAGAGTCATTGGGAAGATTGTGTGGAAAGAGAGTATAAAAGAGAAGAAATTTGAGCTGTTGAAACCACAAAAAGGAAAACTTGTTGAAGACAAGGATAGAGGTTTAAGAGCTGATGGAAAACCTTGGATGATTATGAAGTATAAACCGATCCGGTGTTTGAAAGAAGTACCGATGAAATTAATGCCCAAGGATGTGCTTAAAGACCTGAAGTGGTGGTATGTAGATTGTGAGACAGCTGAGGCAGTGATGGAAGACGAGGATGAACAAGAGGTGCTAAGAGTTTATGATCCGATGCACTTGGTAAACTTATCGCAAGCTGATTTGCAGGTGTTGAATGATAAGAAGATATTTTATATTCCTGCTTGGAAAGACGAAGCGAGGAAATATCAAAGAATAGTATCGGTTTTTGTTCGAGAATGAGTGCATGCTTAAAGATGAAGATAAGAGTGTTAAAGATTAGAAGACACGTGTTTGAAGCTAAAGAGATAAAGCTACTGCCAAGGGGGAGTCTGTTGGTGCATGATGTCAGTAGTTCAGTGTCGAGTGTCTGTAATCGTGTTAGTTAGATTTGTGTTTGTATGTAAGCGAAGTTACTAACAAGTTCGCTGATATGGGCGAACTTATTAGACAAGCGAAGTTAGGGACAACTTCGCCTGAACATGCCAGGCGAAGTTGTCGTGTCTATATAAGTTGTTTTGTTTACGGCTTATTCATTAATTCAGTTTTGTTATTCGTGTATTCGAGTCAGAGAGTTTGTATTCAGTGATCATAGTATCACGTGTTTACGGTTGGAATACAACGTGTGTTTGATTATCGTATCGTGTGTTAGCTCGTATTGTTTTCTATACTCGTAACGTCTTACGTAGGGATTCCGCACCTACGTAGAACGCGATATCTCGTGTAGATCCGGCTGGGAACCTACAGCCTCGTAGGGGATGCTGTAACAATTCAGGTTTTCCATTTTTTTTGTAACCGTTACCCGACCCATTTACGGGTCCGGACTCTAGAATTAATAAAATTCCCGCACTTATCGAGTTATAATTACTATACTATTTATTTATCGCTACATCTTTATAACTTTGACATTTTTAGACCAAAATGTAAAGTTCCAACCATTCTATATCCATCTCCAAACTTGAAGGGCCTGTTTGTAAATTATGTTAGAATCCATATTATGAACTGGATACCCATCACCAAACCCGACCCATATCCTAGATTTCGTGAACCCGTGATCAAACAAGCAAGTAATTAGCTGTCCAAGATCGTTTATAACCAACTTTTGATTTTGGAAATCATTTATTTATGTTAGGCTCGGCTCACCGACAGCCTATATATGTTAATCGCATCATATTGACTCGTTTTTCCTTTATTAAACCTAGCCGACACTAATCGTCAACCATTGACCGCGTAAACGTTGTTATTATTCCAATTAATTGTGAGGATACATTCCTTATATCGTGACCGACAAAACCCCTATAAATAATTGAATTCTCTTGACCTGTAAATACTCGTTTATTACCCTCATCTCAGCCGGCCCTGTTCTTCTTCGTTTCTCCTCTTCTGTTCATCAATCAAGGTAATTAAAGGTTTGGTTTAATTCGCGATACCATGTTCGTCATTAACCCCATAATTGATTTGACCAATTTCACCTAAATCTATCAAACCCGATTCTAGGGTTTGTATATTCAGTTTGGGGAAGAACAGTTGAGTTATTATATTTTTGAATCTGGTCATATTTTCACTTGTGTAATCTGGTCTGCTGGTAAAACGTAGATGTGTGGGGGTGGAGGTCTCGGGTTCGACCCTCCCTCACCCCATATTTTTGAAAAGCATTTTCTTTTTATTCCTTTTTATAAATAACTCATTTTAATAATAATAATAATGATTAAACAATGTTGTTTCACTAAAAACTGACTTTTTAATGTTCGTTTTTCGTTCACATATATTTTCTAAGACTCGTTTTCATTTAATATATATATATATGTATATATAAAGATACTCAAAAACTAACATTTTAATATATATATATATATATATATATATATATATATATATATATAAATCAAGTAACTTTATTTATGAAAACTAAAAATAGTATTTTATATTTTTCTAAATCAAAGTAATTGTTAAATATTAAATCCCTAAATAAATATAATATTGGTTATCGTATTAACTAGCGTCGTAATTATGATCCTTATTTTTAATCACACCATTTACTCTCTTAGGCGTTAACGTTCGCGCGTGATCCTCTTTTCTCATTCTCATCATCTTAGTCATCCTCGTTCATCTTTGAGGTGAGTACCACATTCCCCCTTTTTACTCGTTTTCATAATGTTTTGGGGACATATGCGTAACTTAGTACATTTTCACATTTATCTATACACAAAACTACAATCGTTTGTCTTATGTGTTAACTAATCTCATGCCATACTTGCTATATGTTTATGTGCTCAATGTGAACCGCATTCGGAGAGGTCCAGCATAATCTCAGAAAATAGTATGATCATACGCTAGTCGATTTAGCTTTGTGCTTTTCGACATCTCATTTTATTTGCTCATTGGTTGATTTGTTAATCTCATTTGACTCGTTGCAGCTACGTATTTTATTATATATGTAAACTGAACTGGTGTGTTGCTCACTCAACCTTGTGTTGACAAAATATATGTATTTTCACGCATATGCAGGTTACCGTTTGATGTGAAGTGTGGACTTAGAAGAATTGTTTAAGGACTTATGATAGAAGAGCTTATTTTGAAACCTTAAATGTTCATTTGAATTATTTGATGTTTTGTTTACTTAGGATTTCTTTTGTAATGAATAATGGTGTTATTTGAATTAAATAAATAGATATTTAAATTTATAATTGTGCATGATAGTAACCTTGTGAGCTGTGACAATCGGTCCACGCCCTGGCATTTCCGCCGTAGTTTGGGGTGTGACAATTGTATCATGTATTTCCTTGTCTACGTTGATGACCTCATTCTTACGGGAAGCAATGAACTTCATATTGGCTCCTTTATATCCCGGCTCAACAAGGAATTCGCCACCAAGGATCTTGGAGCCCTCAACTATTTCCTTGGCCTTGAAGTAGCATATACCGATTCCGGTATCTTCCTCACTCAATCAAATATGCAATGGACATTTTGAAACGTGCTGAGTTGAATAACTCTAAGCCGATTGTTACTCCTCTTGCGCCATTGGAATCATTTACATCGGCCGGTGAACAGTTTAATGATCCAACTCTCTATCGGTCAATGGTGGGAGCTCTCCAGTACTTGACTATCACGAGACCTAATCTATCTTATGCGGTTAATCAAGTCTCCCAGTTTTTACATGCTCCAACCATTGATCATTTCAAAGCAGTAAAGCGAATACTCCGTTATGTCAAAGGTACTCTCTCGTTTGGTCTTACTTTTAGTAAACCGATTAAATCCTCGTTGGTTGGTTACTCCGACGCTGATTGGGCGCGTTGTATTGACACACGTCGGTCTACCTATGGATACTCTATATTTCTGGGAGGTAATCTAGTATCTTGGAGTGCGAAGAAAGAACCCATTGTTTCTAGATCAAGCTGTGAATCGGAGTATTGTGCTATGGCAAACACGGCCGCTGAACTTGTTTGGATCACTCACTTACTGAAGGAACTTAATGCTCTCCCCCTGACCGGCCTACACTTTTATGTGACACTAAAAGTGCTATTTTCATGTCTCAGAATCCTGTTTCACACAAGCGGTCCAAACATATTGATCTCGATTATCACTTTGTTCGAGAATTGGTTACTTCGGGTAAACTCTACACTCGTTTTGTGCCTACCAATCTCCAGGTGGCCGACATCTTCACAAAAAGTCTTCCGCGTGCTCCCTTTGAGGCTTTTCGTACTATGCTTCGGCTTGGTCCACCACCTTTTCGCTTGAAGGGGGGAGGGGGTATTAGAGTATAATTGGGAAGAGATATTTTATATTTGTAAAATATTGTTTTACTTATTTACTTAGTCAACTCTCCCTCAATCATTGGAGAGTTTTATGTATTCTTGTATTATATATAGTCATCAATATAAAATCCCTCATTATTGAGGTTGATATTCTTTACAGTGACAACTCGGTGAGATTCTTTGTTTCAAATCTACCGGACGATTGTAGTCGGAAGGAGGCGTTGGAATTTTTTGGGGATTTCAGAAAGGTTAGTGATGTGTACATTGCTAGGAAGAAAGATAAGAGTGGAAACAGTTTTGGATTTGTATCGTTCTCGTAAACGGTGTTGAATCCTTTGAGAAAAGGCTGAAATACATCAAGATGGGGAACAAGAAATTATTCGTGAAGGTAGCTATGTTTGGAGAAGAGAATGTAGGGGTAAAAAAAAGAGGAGAAGATATTATCGAACGGGAATTCGACTAAACCGTCAGTTTGGAGTATGGTGGAATATGAGTGGAAACCTGAAAGTTTCCCGGTCTTGAAATCAGGGATGTCGTATAAGGAGGCATGTATGAATGAAGGGATCAACAACTAAAAGATTATGGAGGTCGAAGTCAAGGAGAGTAATGTTTTGTAAAAATTTACATAAAAAAAGCATTGGTAGGAGCAGCGAAAGATTTATACACTTTGAGAAACCTTAAGTTGTTTTGTAAGGATGCAGGGGTACATGGTCTTTGCATTCATTATATTGGCGGATTGCATGTGTTATTGGCCTTCGATACTGTCTTGGAGGCGGAATATTTCGGCAAGAGAAACGATGTGTGGGAACAATGGTTCACAAAGTTGGATGTGTGGAGGGGACAATCTCTTCCCTTTCAAAGAATTGTGTGGCTAAGGGTTATCGGGGTTCCACTACATCTGTCCGATGAAGTTGTGTTTAATTCGTTGGGGGCTTCGATAGGCAAAGTAGTTGACAAGTCACAAATTTCATGGAATAACTTGGATTTGTCTATTGATTGTGTCGGAGTTCTAATTGGTGAAGGAAGAAGAATATCGAAAGAAATAAAGTTAAAGTGGAGAGACAAATCGTACAGGGTTTGGGTTACTGAAGAGACTGGTGTCTGGGACCCGGAATGTGTTGGAAGAGTGGAGTTGCCGGAGATTCAGAGTACACCGATGAATTCAGAGAAGGACGGAGAGAAGGAACATGAAGAGTTACACATAAGGTAAAAGAGTTTTTGGGGAACGACAAAGGTAATTATGACAACTTGGAAAAGATGCAAAGGTTTAATTCCAAGGCAGAGAGCCAACGAACATGTCTGGAAAAGGAAAATGGAATTAATGAAGATGTTTCCCAAGAAACAGATTTTATCTTTAATTCAGATGGTACTGTTGGAACTAGGACCAAGAAGTCACAGATGGGTGAGGAGGTAGATATTGTTTATACAAGCCAAAATGTAGATAGGCCCAGAGCTAAAAAAAAAAAAAAGGCCAAGATATGACGACCCTTTTGGCTTAGATAATTTATTGGGTCTAACCAGGAATAAAGTGATCATAAACAAACAGGCCAATAGGCCAAAACCATATAGTGGGGGTTAAATTAGGAGCAGAGATTGAAATTTTCTCAAATGTGGTGAAAGAAACTATAAGAGATGAAGGAGTTGACAAGCAATCAGGTGGCTAGTTTTTGGGATAGTTCGGGGTTCGAGATGGATTATGTGGGGGCGTTAGGCAGATCAGGGGATCTCCTTTGCTTATGGGATCCCTCTGTGTTCAAGGAGCAGGAGTCCATAAAAGACAGGAACTTTCTTCTTCTCAAAGGAAGTGTTGTCGGATGTTCGGAGCCTCTCTGCATTATGAACGTGTACGCCCCTCAGGGGACGAGAGAGAAAAAGAACCTGTGGAACCGAATTGCAGACCTAAAAGACAAGTACGCAGGAATGTGGTTATTATTAGGAGACTTTAATGTGGTCAGATTCCAAGAGGAAAGGAGAAATTCCAATTTTAATCCGGTTCGTGCTAGAGACTTTAATTCATTTATTTTTGAAAATGATTTGGTTGAATATGCTATGAAAGGGGGGAAATTCACTTTTTCGGTGGGTAACAAGATGAGTAAGATTGATAGATTTTTGGTCAGTCCGAGCGTGGAATATCTTTGGACAGATGCATGTCTGGGAGTGCTGCCCAAATTTTTATCGGATCGCAGACAGCTCATGCTTATTACTAAGGAAGTCAACTTCGGGCATCGACCTTTTCGATTTTTTTAATTCTTGGCTGGACCGTGATGATTTTGAGGGTGTCATTCGGGCGTCTTGTGACAAATTTAAGAGTACTAGTCCAACGTATTTGGCGTTGATGAAAAAATTAAAGTTGATCAGGGATGATATAAAAAAGTGGTGGGATAAAACAAAAGCTAAAGAAGGTGAAAAGGAAAAAATTGTGAAAGCAGAGCTTGATAAGTCGGAGATGGAGCTGGAAACGAGGGAGTTGTCAGAAGAAGAAGATTGGGTCATACTAGAAAGCTTGAATGAGCTAACAAAGATTGCAAACTTCAAAGTTACAGACATTAAACAAAAGTCGAGAGCGCGGTGGGCTTTATTTGGAGACGAGAACTCGGCTTTTTTCCACAACTTTGTTAATAACAGAAAAAGAAAAAAATTCTATCCCAGGTACGGAGATTAATGGCGAGTGGTGCGTTAAACCAAAAGTCTTAATAAATATGGTTCATGGCTTCTTTAAAGATAAGATTCAAAGTGGATTTGGAGTTTAGACCAAAACTGAATTGCCACAATCTCAAAAATCTTTCGAATGAGGATGTCGAGATGCTTATAGAAAGATTCACTAAAGAGGAAATAAAAGATGCGGTGTTCAGCTGTAACGGTGACAGAGCTCCTGGCCCGGATGGGTTCAATTTCAAATTCATTAAAGAATTTTGGGACTTATTTGAGGAAGACTTTTCCAAATTATTGGAGGAGTTTTTTGTTACTGAGAAACTCAATAGAGGTGTAGGCACTTCCTTTATCGCCCTTATTCCTAAATGGAGAGACCCGGTGAATCTCAATGAGTATCGTCCTATCAATTTAGTCGGGGTGATTAGTAAAGTGGTTTCAAAGGTGTTAGCTAATCAAATTAAAAAGGTTTTGGGCTCGGTTATTTCTGATTCTCAGTCGGCCTTTCTAAAAGGGAAGGCAATTCTAGATGGGTCACTTGTTGTTAATGAGCTCATAGGTTAGGCTAATAAGTTGAAACACAAAGCCTTTTACTTTCGGTGATGGGGCAAATGGGCTTTCTGGAAAGGTGGTGTAGATGGATCTTGGGCATTCTCAATTCGGAGAGGTCGTCGGTTCTTGTTAACGGTTCTCCTACTTTTGAGTTTCAATGTTTCAAAGGAATGAGACAAGGAGATCCAATCACCCGTTTTTATTCTTGATCGTGATGGAGGCGCTGTCAAGTATGATAAACAAAGCGGTAGAGGATGGGATCATCGTTGGATTTAGGACTCCAAATCGCGGCCCTCTTGTGTCCCGTTTGCTTTATGCCAATGACGGAATGATAGTTGGGGAATGGTCAAAGATTAATGTGGAAAATGTTGCGAGACTTCTCAGGTGTTTTAATATATGTTCTGGTTTGAAAATAAACATGAAGAAATCTGTTATGTTTGGTTGCAATGTGTCAGATGGGGATGTTAGCATGATGGTGGGGTCATAGGATGTAAGAGTGGAATAATGTCATTTTTACACATTGGTATTTTAGTGGGAGCGAACATGAACAAAATAAACAAATGGAATGGGATTGTTGAAGATTTTGAAAAAAGATTGGCAACTTGGAAAGCTAATTCCTTGTCTATAGGTGGAAGGGTGGTGTTGATTAAATCGGTCCTCGAAAGTTTACCGGTTTACTATTATTCCTTATTTAAGGTTCCAGGTAAAGTGGTGGAGAATTTAGAAAGGATTATGAAAAGGTTCTTATGGGGTGGTTCGAATAATAAAAACAAGATAAATTGGGTGGCTTGGGAGAGGGTGACAACTGTGAAAGAAGAAGGTGGGCTCGGTATCTCGCGTTTAAGGGACATAAATAATTCTTTATTAGCTAAATGGTGTTGGAGGTTTAAAACTGAAGGTGACAGCCTTTGGAAACAAATTATATTGGAAGTCCACTCACATGGTTCCGGATGGGAAACGATACCATTTAAAAGCAGTTATGCGAGTGTTTGGAATAATATAGCAAAAGTGGTGAACAATCTAAAATTTGAAGGAAGTAAAATGGGAGATTTAATAAAAGGAACTTTAAGAGATGGAAAAAGGCTTTGTTTTTTGACAGATATATCATGGGTTGGAAATTCAAGCTTAAAGGATGTTTTCCCCAACCTTTATAAACTGGAGAAGAACAAATTCTGCGAGGTGAGTGATCGGTTTTGGCGGAAGGGGGGGGGGGCTTCAGCTAGGCTTGGGATTGGTCAAGAAATCCTAACTCAGAGCAAGAAAGAAAGGAATGGGAGAAATGCTTTTAGTTATTATGTGCTTCAAATTGCGCTAGTAGAAAATATACCTTTAATGACACGTCAATCATGACACACAGTAATTTTATGACGTTGTAAAAACCGCGCGTCACTAAATATTGTCATCTTTTATAGAAATTTGAAGAAACGAAGACACACATTTGTTTTTCAATATTTTAGTATCATAAAAGGTTTTTTTTTTTAAAAAAAAAACACGGGCTACACTTAGACTGTGTGTCATTTTTAAGTGTAACCTTTTAATTTTGGTTAAAAAAAAAAACTAAGTACAAAACCCCTCTTTCATCTCATCGACCTCTCATTTCTATAACCTAATTCCATCATCGATCTCTCATGGCTATAACCTAATTCCATCATCTCTCATCATCGATCTCCGGTTATTTCATCGCGTTGCTGACGTATTCGCCTCCGATCTGTTTCCGCCGTTGCGATTTTTGTTTCATACCGGTATTGTTTATTCGCCTCCGATCGTTCGGTTTCAGGTTCGTATTTAGTGTAATTCGATTCGGTATTGCAGTTTGAGTTGATTCGATTAGTTGTGTTTGATTTAGGTTATTTTGAAACTGTAGCATTTTGATTTGATTAAATGAGTTCGAATTAGGTTTTCGGAAACTGTTAGCATTTTGATTTGATTAAATGAGTTTGAATTAGGTTTTCGGAACCTGTATCATTTAGAGATCGTTTTGATTCGATTAAGAGTGTTAAGCCAGATGAGAGAGCTTAGATTATTTATTAATTATTTCTGTTATTTTTAGGTTTTTGTTTTCATTTTCCTTGGTTCTCTTTTCTTCTCATATTGGGCTCGGTAAGTTATCAATCTTATGAGGACTTATTATTAAAATCCAAATTAAAGGCCATACGTCAAATTGGTGCTTTGAACTGGATATCAAATATGAATCTTCAATCATCATGAAAATATATAGTGATTTCCTGTTGTCTACTCTAGGAAGAAATGAAAATCATGATTTCCTATTATCTTAACGAAACGGGCCAAATATGGTGAATTAAAACGAAACGGGTTAAAATATGATGTATTTAAAAGAAACGGGTTAACATATGGTGTGATAAACTGAAACGGGTCAAAAATGAAATTTGTCAAAAAGAAAATATAGTGAATTAAAACGAAATGGGTCAAAATATGACGCATTAAAATGAATCGGGTCAAAACATAGTGAATTAAGCGGTTTAGGCAGTGAATTAAAATTAAACCGGTCAAATTAGGAACTTAAAGTGAAACTGGTCAAACGGGTGAAAATATGGTGTATTAAAATGAAAGGCAGTGAATTAAAATTAAGCGGGTCAAAATAGGAACTTGAAGTGAAACTGGTCAAATGGGTCAAAATACAGTCAAACGGGTCAAAATATGAAGATTATCAATGGGTAAGTTATACAAATTATGGAAACAGTATGCTTTAGTATTTGATATATTTCTTAACATTTTTTTAGTGCAATGAACTTGTACGGTACACAAAGTGGATCGGGGGTAAAACTCAATTGGGTCAACGCTAGGGTGAGCATTTTATTCCATATTGAAATAGTAGTTTTAACCCCATTATATGAATCTACGTCACGATGGCTATTTGTAATGTATCTATGTAGTGTCCATGTCAGCCGGGAAGCACCGAATGTGGCTACTTTATGTTAAAGTTCATGAAAGATAGTTGATGAAGGAATTAAAATACTGGTCAATGACAATGTAAGTACAGCAACTTTTTATATTTTCATTATTGTATCAGTTTAGTAAACTTATGAACCGATTATAAATGGGCTTTGACTTTTGTTGACCAAACCGAACCAAAAGTTTTAAATGGTGGGCTTGTGAGAATGTAGTGTGGATGATGCAGGGCAACTGACTAATATTATATCTACTTATTCATGTCACCAATTATGATACAGTGATGGAACTTTAAAGAATTAATTAACTGTGAAATTCAAAGTTAGCAACCCGGTTTTAGAATTAAGAGGTTCTAAGGAATTACTGGATTATATATATTTATGTATGAGATGTAATGAAATATGAAATTGGATGTTATAGTAGTGATAGAGCTGATTATGTTTGTGAATAATTAGTTGTTGGTAATCATGATTTACTAATAATAATAATTGAATTCTGATTTAATTAATGATCTGTTTAGTAGGGAGAAAGGTATGTGTTGAAGATGATAGTTAAATGTTATTATTATTATTATTATTACTTGTTATTTGTTAATTTTTTAAATGGCTAGATGATACTTTAAGTAGGATATTAATCTGATTTAACTAATGATGAGTTAGTAGGGAGAAAGGTATTATGTTCAGAAGCAGTTTAGAAACAATAATAGGAAGTGAATCATATTTGTTGAAGATGATACTTAATTATTTTATTATTATTATTATTATTATTATTATTTTTGTTATTTGTAAAATTTTTAGCTTACAACTAGTGCAAACAGACAAATTTACCCATATACCCTGGTGTGAACCAGTTAGTTATTCAGAATGAAATTGTTTGACTTCAAATTTTTTTTGTGGATTTGACTGCAAATTTGACTAACGGGTCAAAACTGTAGTTTAATGGTCAAAAAAGAAGCTTTGACTGTTAAAAGTCAAACGGATCTGATAAATAAATCTTTAAATTATTTGAACTTTAGGTTTAACTAAACTAAATTTTTTCTCAGGTTGGAGGAGGGAATAATGAATACACGGATGCTGATATTGATGGAATTCGTGAAGGATGGTCGACTTTTGTGGCATCCTTTATTTACTAGTGAATGTTCGTATCGATGTTAATTAAATGTTAAACTTTGAAATATTGTAAAGAATGGTCGACTTTTGAATGTTTGTTAGTATGTTGAAATATTATATGAAATGGATTATTTTGCTATATATGAATTTTAGTTTTATTATGAGACGTTAATTGCCATTATTTAATGTTGAAATTATAAATCTGTCAAAAACAATATATTTTATAATACTTGAAACCATGACACCCAAACGCGTGTCGAAAAAAAGATGTCAATAATGCTTGTCATAAATGCATGTCATGAAAAGATGACACACAAATTTTCGTCATTGTTTCTTTATGACATGGTCTTCCTTGACATGAGATATCGTGTCATCTACCCCTTTAATGACGCGCATAGCGCGTCATTAAAGGACTATTTTCTAGTAGTGTTGGAAGGGGGGTGCAGATTGTTGGCGGTGGATGGGAAATAAGGAGGATTTTTCGGTGAGTTCGGTCAAGAAGTTGTTAAACAAAAACAAAGATTCTAGCCTCAATTACATCATGAGATGGAGTAAGTGGGTTCCGGCTAAGTGCAATATACATGCTTGGAGAGCGGAGATGAATAGAATTTCAACGAAGACGGCACTCGAAAGAAGAAACATTTATGCGGAAGATAACCGATGCCCTCTATGCGATTCGGGACGCGAGTCGGCTGGCCATATCACCATGGGCTGTATTGTGGCGGCGGTGGTGTGGGATCACATAAGTCGGTGGTGCAAAATTCTTCCTATATTCGGGTTCACGGTCAGAGATTTGTTAGATCTTCATAAGTCTATTGATTTGGGCAAACTTGAGAAGGAAGTTTTTCATGGGATCGATATTATTACTTGTTGGAATATTTGGAAGGCGAGAAATGAAAAAGTCTTTGAAGGCAAACATGTAAAAATTGAAGAGATTATAAGGGAAATAAAGTCGAAGGGGTTTCTTTGGTATAAGTATAGAACAAAAAATAGACACATAGATTGGACGAATTGGTGTAAGTTCTCGTTAATGTAATTTTCCTTGTTGTTGGTAACTTCCATCCGAGTGTGGTGGAAGTGGTTTTCGGTGTTTGTTTGTTGTTTATAAAAGTTTATCGTTCGAAAAAAAAAACAAATTTCCCAAAATAACATGTATTAATTAAACAGTCGTTATCTTATACGCTAGTCATATTCTTAAAAAACATATAACACCAAAACACTGACACCTCCACAAATTTACAATCTACAAATGTCTTTAATGTGCAAACATGCAACGACGACGTGTCAGCATTTTTCCTCCACTCTCAACAAATGGATTCAACCAATTTCACGGGTACTCCACCATGTAGGTCTCCAGTCCACTATAAGTTCACCAACTTTCATACCACGATATTATGCAAAAAAACAACATTATAGTATAATACAATGTCAAGGTTTCATCTTGTGTTTACTGCTTCAGGAATATTCATCCTCATTGTAGTCATGGCAGCAATCGCCGACGGTTCTACCAAAACAATAATAACCACTACTAGCGTTGAGGAAAACCCGCGTCTCAGCAGAACTGAAGCTGTGTGCGCTAGGCGAATGATATGGCAAGAGATGCTTAGCCACTGCAGTATGTACCTCAGCTTCAAAGGTCAAAACCATTTGTCACATTATACAATATATACACTAAATTCACAACTCAACTCATGATGCTACACATATTTAGTTAGAATTTATTTTAAATAACTGGTTCTGTTAAAAACAATAGATAACATATATAAGCCTTTTTTTTATTTGTATTCAAAGTATTGACTTACCATTTTATATTTCACATAAGTATAATTTTTCAAGCTTGAAAATCGCTACGTTAAATAGCGACTATCCAATAAAACAGATATTAAACAAAAAAAAATATATATATCCGTGTCATTGTAATGTTTTTAAAGCAACAGATTAAAAAAAAAACACTCTTAGTGTATAGTCTCACCCTTAAAATGTGTAGTAGCTAGGATCATGATCATATGCTTACTGTTTAGCTACAAGTAGTATTAACTCATTAACTAATGCATATTGGTATACTGGACAAAACTAATATCAACTGTGGCCATCGATAATTTTGTACTCAGGAAGACGCGAGGAGTCGATGGCATTAATCGCGAACCTGACACAAGAACACTTGCAATTCTGTTGCAAGCAGCTTGCCAATATGGGTGAGGAGTGCATGTGTGATGCCATCCATACATTGGCGTTCATGCAAGGATGGACCCAACCAGAGACGGGTACTGATATGTTGAGTATGGCTCAGCACCTGCCCAAACATTGCAGTCTCATGTCCGAAGAGTGTCAAATGAAAGAGGTGTTGTTCTAAACAAGTCCCGATCCTAGATCCGGTTTGTGGACCTACAACAAGGTGGCTATATAATTAAGTTATCCGAGGGTCTGATTAAAATGAGATGCAATGTTACACCATCGTGTGTTGTTTTAATGTAAGTTTTGGCGTTTTTCAGACTATCCCGTTTATTATTGGTGTTGTCTACAGAATTACTATCCGAATCCAACCCTAATCGTAGTAAACTGGATGTTTGAAGCTTGAGTTCTAAACAAAATAGAGTTTAAAACCCTAAAGAATAATTAATGCAAGGAATTATGGTTTGTTTTTTTTTTTGAAAGGCCAAATATGTTAAAAATTAAAAGGGAAACTTCTTGCTAGAAGCAGGAAGCCCAACATACAAGAAGAAAGACGAGATACAACCCGAAAATGTAAGAAAACAAAAATAAAAAAATTATAAAGGAAAGTTTTCAAAGTTAAAACGGCACCATTTGTCCTACTCTAAATTAGCCTGTTTGCTTCGATTTTTTACCCAAATAAAGGACACCATCTTAATGTCACAAACCGTCTTCTGAACCGAGCACTTTTGTAAGGCCAATATTTGTGACTTGCGATATCAAAGTACGAAACCCGTTATATATTAATGGTCAAGTGAATAATTTAAGCCGATGAGGAAACTAGGAACGAAACGAGAGCTTCGGGACGCACGTTTTGCTTAAATGGGGATAAGGCTACTAAATTATTTGAGTTTAGCTATAAATAGGTAATATTGTTTTTCTTTATTTGTGTGTGTTTTGTAAGGTGTAAATCATCCACCCAATGGGATCTCACCTTGGGTGGGTCGGTTTTTATTAATGTTATCAATCTTTTAACCGACAACGAGATCATTCATTTATATCTTATCTTTATATTATTTATGTTCGGTCGTTTGATTTACCACACCCGTCTCGAATGTTTATCAAGTGAAAAATCCGTTCATTTGGTCGTCTTGGGACCTACAATTGATATCAATGCGGATCGAATCTTATGATTGAATTTTGCTCTTGATATTCGAGTTCCACTTCCACTATTACCCGAACCGTGACGTTAAATAACCGTTGATGTTCACTTTGGGTGGGTCGGTTCTTTATTAATGTTATCAACCTTTTAACCGACAACGAGATCGTTCATTTATATCTTATCTTTATATTATTTATGTTCGGTCGTTTGATTTACCACACCCGTCTCGAATGTTTATCAAGTGAAAAGTTCGTTCATTTGGTCGTCTTGGGACCTACAATTGATATCAATGCAGATCGAATCTTATGATTGAATTTTGCTCTTGATATTCAAGTTCCACTTCCACTATTACCCGAACCGAGACGTTAAATAACCGTTGATGTTTGAAAATAAAGTTTCTAGTTCTAGAAACAAAGTTGGAAATAAAGTGGGAAATAAGCGTGTTTGAAGCATTCTCCTTGTAAATTCGGATGTTCGGGATCTACAAGTGATTCGAATCGAATCATTTTTCCGTGAAGCTTTCCCGACGGCCAATGGCTGGGTGGCGAGTGGTTGCTAATGATATTATAAGTTGTTCTTGGTTTGTGCCCTAATATAATATATGGAGATGTGGGCTTCTGGATTTGTGGGCATGGACAAACTATTTGGGCCTAGTTAATTTCTGGGCATTTTTGGTCAAGTTATTTGGGCTAGCCTACTATAGTTCAAAAACTTAATATTAAATGGGTTGGATGATTGGCTTGATTGTGAAGCAGTTTTGTTTTATTTCGGGCCTGATCCAAACTAAGAAATAATTATTGTTCGGAGTTGACCAAATGAAAAAAGTCAAATGTGCTCGGTTTTCGTCATTGTTGAACCGTGTTTAAAGAATATTATTTCCATATTATTTACAAGGGGCTTTAAATGGAAATAATAAACTTTGTTGTTTGATCGTTGCCCTCGATAGTTCTTCTGAACCTATACTGCTTTAAGATCCGAGATGGATAAAAAAGCGATAACTCCTTCATGAATGTATTAGGTGATCATACCTTTAGGGGGTGATCGAAGAGGCTCCGGCTTTATCGGGTTGATTCGTGAAGATGCGATACATGAGTCAAGGGGGTGATTGTAAGGCCAATATTTGTGACTAGCGATATCAAATTATGAAACCTGTTATATATTAATGGCCAAGTGAATAATTAAAGCCGACGAGGAAATTGGGAACGAAACAATAGCTTTGAGACGCGCATTTAGATTAAATGGGGATAAGGCTTATAGATTATTTGTGTTTAGTTATTTGTGTGTGTTTTGTAAGGTGTAACTCAACCACCCAAGGGGAGCTCACCTTGGTGGGTCGGTTCTTTATTGATGTTATCAATCTTTTAACCGACAATGAGATCGTTCATTTATATCTTATCTTTATATTATTTATGTTTGGTCGTTTGATTTACCGCACCCATCTCGAATGTTTATCAAGTGCGAAATCTGTTCGTTTGGTCGTTTTGGGACCTACACTTTTTATTCATATAATTCTTCGCGTTCCTTGCCTTCCAAATTAACCAAAATTACCACCTGCTGGTAATTTTGGTTCGGTACTAGAATTTTAGAATTTCCAAAAAAACTGGTAATTTTACCCAATTGAAAAATACCGGTTATGATGTTACTAGCATAGAAGCAGTTAACCATCAGATGCCCGGGCGATTCTGGATGAGAGCCGCATAGTCCACAGTTTACATCCTCTTTTTTGGTGCCTCGAATAAGCATTATCATCCTCGTTGGTATTCTATCCAAAAGGAATATCTAAATAAAACAATTGACTTTAATAGGAATCCAATTATGCCAATTATTGAATTCAATTTTTGGTAGCCCATAGCTGTCAATTTCCCACCTATGACCTCTGACTATGAAATCATTCTCCTTTTTATCATAATCTTTCCAAAACTAAATGTCTTTTTCTCCTGTTACTTTAACATTTGAGAATAATTCTCCAACACTTCTAAGCTTTTGTTTCTCCAATGATGAACTCGGTTCCTTTTCCAACACCAAAATAGCTCTCGGTTACCGTCTTGCCATTGTAGCCTATCTTTTACAAGCACATCTTTGTTATTTTCTAAAGCAAACAATAAAGGACATGTATCACGCAGTGGGTTGTCTCCAACTCACATGTCCAACCAGAACATAGTTAGGTCACTATGCACGGCTAAGATACTCTTAACCCAAAGGGAAGATCGGTTTGTTTTGAAGAGAGACCACTATTTAGCTAACAGAGTCGTGTTCGCGGCATGTAGGCTGCCAACACCCAAACCACCCCGATCTTTATCCCGGATAACTTTTTCCCAAGCAACCCAACTAATTTTGTCTTTCTCATCGCTTCCTCCCCATAAGACCGTCTTCGTTTACATTCTAGAAACTTTAGTACATTAGGTGCCTTGAATAAGGAGAAGTAGCATGTTCCTAAGCTTCCTAGCACTTATTTGACTAGAGTGAGTATGCCACCAAAAGATAATGATTTTTCCTAAATTTGAGTCAAACTAATCCAACATAGGTTGCCAATTTCATTTATGGTTCATGTTTGTTCCAATAGGTAAACCAAGGTGCAGAAATGGCAATTTACTACCTCTACAGTTTAAAAATCTGGCTTTCATATGCAGGTCCTCATCATCTATTTTTATAGTGTGTAATGTAATTTATTGCAAGGAATTATGTGTATTCTAACCTTTATAATCAATAAAACTTGTAAGGAAACAAGTTTAACCCCACATAAATCGTTTTGGATTGAATTTAGTTAACTTTGGTTTGAATTTGGAAGAATAAGTGCTTATTTAAAGTTAGCAGTACCAAGCCTTCAAAATGCACGGTCGTGCTCATCACAATTTATTATCACGAGCATAATCATGGCTTGGCCAATGAACAATCGGGAGAATAGTAATGAGAGTGAGGACCCTTAAACCGTTGGCTCAAATATAGTATTTATAGTCGGAGAGGTAGAGAATGATTGGTCTGGCTGTCACTATTAGTAGAACCTTTTATTCTTGTGGGAAAGCACGCACGCGGTTTCTGATTGGACGTGATAGCTGGTGGATAAGGACGGATGTCACCTGTAAGTACAATGTTGGCATCTGCTGATAGACCCATCATGCATTTGTGATCCCATGTACTGGATGTCTCGTAAAGGAACCTTGCACTATGATTGGCCTATGAACTAGAGGTTGTGTATTGTTTGTCTCCTCCGCGAGTGACATATCATGGGCTCGCGGGGATGCCCACATGCTTCTTGTAATGAGTTAAGAGTTGGTCTGTGGATGATATATGGTTAATCCGTGGGCCATGCTTAAGACCATCATGTAATTACCTTAGCCTCGCGGGTGGGTTTGGAAACCTATTTCTTCAATGTTTGTCATGGAATGAGCGTATTTTGACAAACTTAGGCATGGTCGGGCTCAGTAGGGGGTACGAGCTTGCTTCCTTGTACTTTGACCATAATTTTAGAAATTTGATTTGTAGCTTTAAACCTTAATATGGGGAGTCCATGACATTGTCTATAGTTCTTGGTCCACTCTTTTAGGCGATTACACAGGAGAACCAAGATATCTTAAATTTCATGCTAGCTACTAATTACATGTTTATATTTCGAACTAAGACATGATTTGAAATGATTATTTCAAAATACGCTACCTAATTCACAATTTGCATGAGGCATGATGCTATGGCTCTGACCGCGTGCCTGTTGAAGAATGAGCTGGCGACTCATAGGCAGTGGCTTGGTAATGGAACCCACCGGAGCTGTAGCGAAAGCGAGTCTTCATAGGGCAATTCTCACTGCTTATGGACCAGAACCTGGGTGATCTATCCGTGACCAGGATGAAGCTTGGGTGAAACGAAGTGGAGGTTCGAACCGACCGATGTTGAAGAATCAGTGGATGAGTTGTGGTTAGGGGTGACATGCCACTCGAACCCAGAGCTAGCTGGTTCTCCCCGAAATGCGTTGAGGCGCAGCAGTTGACTGGACATCTAGGGGTAAAGTACAGTTTCGGAGCGGGCCGCGAGAGCGGTACCAAATCGAGGCAAACTCTGAATACTAGATATGACTTTAAATAACAGAGGTCAAGGTCGGCCAGTGAGACGATGGGGGATAAGCTTCATCGTCGAAAGGGAAATAGCCCGGATCACCAGCTAAGGCCCTGCCACACCCCATCTTAGGCCTAGGAGTGCGACCAACAGTTGGTACCACAATTGTAAATAAATCAGAGTTACGTTCAATTAGCGGAAATCTTATAAACATGTGGATTTAACTTATAAATATTTACATACAAAAGACGGGATATAAAAGATTCCCGTTTAAGTTTAAAGGATTATTTGTTTTATAAAACCACTAGTTTCAATACTTTAAGTTTATACAAAAAAAATCCGAGCCATCGGATATATAAGTAGCACTTCGACACTTCAAGTGCTAATCTTGGTCACCTGCAAAATGTAAATAAAATACGTCAACAACGAATGCTTGTGAACACGCTGACGCTAAAATATTTTCTTTTACTTTATTACCCCTCGAGACTACGTCTGCCTCGACCCATCGTGGCTTAGGAATAACAAAGTTAAAACAACACATTTATAATCTCGAGTCTCTACGCTAGGTCACCTCAGCAAACACCGCAACGTTCAACTTAGTTAAGTACCCGTACGTATACACAAGGTCGTGCTTCCCGCGGGAAAGCGTCCTACGACCAGGCGTGGTGCGGTGTGCCCACCGCGTACTACCACATATGTAAGGATCCAAACAAACGTATACTACAGCCTGAGGGCTAGGCTTATACTCTTATTTATAACGGTTTTAGGAACACATAGTCCCTTGTAAACAATTTTCATATAACATGTTTGACTCGTTTAAAAATGAGCCTGTAAAAGTTTGGGGGCGTATTCACCTTTTCGCTTTGGGATCAGCTTCAACACCATCCGAGGGTCTTTCCCTTGCTATATTGCACCTATAGTACGAGTATAACCATTTATTAGTCGGATATACAATCCGGCTTAAGACCTTTAGTCTTATTTTATAACTCTACCTCGATGAACCTTTAGTTCATAGATCTCTTTTACTTGAAAACCTTTAGTTTAAAAGTAATTATAAACCTTTAGTTTATTTATAGAAACCCGACGTTTCTTCTTCTTTAAGAAACGTATTCTTTTCTTTATTATTTAAGAATAATTATTTATTACTTAAATAATATTTCATAACAAAGAATATATATACTTGCACACATAAATATATATATATATATATATATATATATATTTATCTATCACAAACATATCATTTATTCTTTCTTTGTTATGTTTTCTTTTCTTTTATCGAGGTATCGAGTATAACCTCGATTTAAGTTTTAAGCCTTTAATATAATATTTTTATTATATTCATTTGTCGTTACGCCTTACCTTATTGGCGTTTTGAAACCCTAAGAACTCGAGCAACACTCCAACACTGCTTGGTTTCCTTTGTCGTTTTGATCAATGTCCCTCCTTGTTGCCAAACGGTAATACTAATCTTCACACTCGATGGCACGCTTTTAGAGACTCATCGCCATGATAACAAACGCCTTCTTGGTTGTATGTGGGTGGAGGGTGGTATAAACTTCGAGGAAACATTGACACGGAAATCGAGGATCGGAACACGTTTATCGAGGAATTATGGTACGTTTATCGAGGTGGATCGAGGGTCGGGTTTATGAATTTTAGAGAGATGTTAGAGAGAGAGAGAGGAAAGCTTGATTTTGGTGTGTAAGAATGAGATCCCGACCTTGCTATTTATAGACAAAATCTGGTGTCCCATCGCGGTACGCGACGGCCTCCTGGGCACCCGTTGCGTACCGCGACGTAGCTCTGGCCAGTCACAACGTAGGTCTGCCACGTGTCGCCACGTGACAGACGGTGTGCCACGTGTGAACACGTGTCGGACGACGTGCCACGTGTGGCCACGTAGCGACCGGTGTGCCACGTGTGGCCACGTGGCAGGCCACGCGTCTCGCTGTCAGACACCCCATCGCGATACGCGATGGGTCTCTCTTCTGATCCATCGCGTAGCGCGATGTGTCAGGAAAAACAAAATTTTCATTTTAAACCCTCAGGTTTGGAATTTGGCAATTTTAGTCCCTAGACTTTGGAAAGTTTACATTTTGAACTCGAAATTTTCATAATGTTACATCCTCCCCACCTTGAAATAAATCTCGTCCTCGAGATTGTTTTACAAGAACAAGTGGCGGTATTTCTTTCTCATTTCCGATTCGAGTTCCCATGTATATTCGAGCCCTCTACGCGAGTCCCATTTGACTTTCACAATTTTCAAAGTTCTTCTTTTCAATTTCTTTGTTTTCGAATCTTCTATTTGAATTGGACGTTCTACGAATTTTAAATTTTTGTTTATTTCAACGTCTTTTAATGGCATAGCTAAATATTCCTCAGTTAGACATTTACGCAGATTTGAAACATGGAATACATCGTGTATCCCTTGCATCTCCTCGGGCAGTCGCAAACAGTATGCAACAGTGCCGATTCGTTCAAGTACCTCAAAGGGTCCAACGAATCGAGGACATAACTTTTCTTTCTTACCGAAGCGAACAATGCCTCTACAAGGAGAGACTTTCAATAACACTTTGTCACTAGCTTTAAACTCTAACGACTTTCAATAACACTTTGTCACTAGCTTTAAACTCTAACTGCTTTCAATAACGGCTTACGATCACGTGCCGTCTTAATTCGTTCTCGGATTTGAAGGATTTTGTCGGTGGTTTCTTGGACTATCTCGGGTCCAGATAATTGATTGTCTCCGGTTTCAGACCAACACACGGGCGTTCTACACTTTCGACCATACAACGCCTCGAATGGTGCGGCTTGAATACTTGTGTGATAGCTATTGTTATACGAGAATTCCATTAGGGGTAAGTGGTCATCCCAACTTCCACCTAAGTCAATCACACATGCCCGAAGCATGTCTTCCAACGTTTGAATTGTCCTTTCGCATTGCCTATAAGTTTGCGGATGATAAGCAGTGCTAAGGTTAAGTTTTGTGCCTAAGGCTTGTTGGAAGCTTTTCCAGAAATGAGACGTAAAACTACTGTCTCGATCGGATATTATAGATAGCGGTACTCCATGCAAAGCAACGATGTTGTTCACATAAATAAGCGCTAATCTATCCATTGAATACGATTCATTGATGGGTATAAAATGTGTGGATTTTGTCAATCGATCCATAATAACCCAAATAGCATTATGTTGTCGAGTCGTCTTTGGGAGTGTCACACCTCGACCAAAGGCGGCGGAACATGCCGGGGTGCAACGATTGCTCATAAGCGCATGACACTATTTAAAGCGACAATATTTAACAAACTCATTTCATTTCACATCATCGAAAATGTCACATAACCAAATATTCATAACTCAAATACAACAAAATATAACAAAATATAGCAAATCAAATATTGTTCAGTTATGCTAATATCCTAACGGCATTTGTGACGTTTTCTTCACCGAACTCCATAATCAACCTAGATGCAAACCTGTAACATTTCATAAAATAAAGTTTATCAACACAAAGGTTGGTGAGCAATTCATAAGTTTGAACAATAGATATATAGTATGAAAAGCCACAAAACTAGTATACAAAACCATAAATAATAGCTATAAACTTGGATAAATAGTTATCGCTAACAAGTTAGCGACACCCAACTATAAGGGGTTGCCAAATAGTTTAGGATTTTATAGTTATCGTTAATTGCATTACGTTAACGACACCTTGCCATGAGGGGTTGCCAAATGGTCTAGGATTTATAGTTCCACCATCCAAAAGCGATAAACACATAGTCAAATAAGCATAGAACACCAAATCGAGCAATTATTCAAGTAAGGTATACAACAACGTTTGTGGTTTAAGAACCCAAGTATAAAACATTTAGTTTAGATAAGTTGAAATGTCACCCCCAAAATAAAAGATAGAAAACGGGGTATGAAGTTACTCACATTCAAGTAATAAACTTGAAAGATTGATTATTTGGAGATTTGCCGGAACGACGAGTTTAACGTATGAAGCCTAAATAAAAGAAAGTCTTGGATTTAGAAAGGTTGTCTTGAAGATCTTTAAATAAAATAATTGTTGCAAAAACTAATCAATTAAAGTTCAAGGTTTAAAATGTAACTATTTAAGAATTTATAATAATAACCCTTTTAAAGAATGTAAGTTTGCTCAAAACCGGGTTAAAGTATCTAACCTTAATATTTACTTAACCAATGTTAAGTAATAAGGTGGGGAAAATGCTAAAATGCAAGTTCCATTAGGCTAAAGATACTAAAACGGGTTTTTAACGAGTGTTCGGGTTGTCGGTTCGGGTCTTGACAAATGGTCAAACCCAAAGTCAACTTTCCAAAATATTAATTGTTATGAGATAACTCATTAAAACATACTAACACTTAACCAAGTATGTAGATCTATTGTTTAGAACTAACAACGCACGTTAAGCGAGTGTTCGGTTTTGTCGGTCCAAGCTATGTTATGAAATCAAGTTGGATCCAACTATTCCAAGTACTTAAGAAAATAATTAAAATCAGTTTGTAAACTATTTTTTTAAAGAAATATACAAGTCTTGATAACTAAAAACACACTTGTGTGTCTTAAGCGAGTAAAAGTCGGTATAGTTCGGTCTCCATCTCACAAATAGTTCATAGATGGTTTCTACATGCCCAAATATCATAGAATTTGTATATTGGTTTATAAATGAAGAAAACTTAAATTTTACAACAAAAAAAGTTAACTACAAGTCTTTTAAGCAAAAGTTTCGGTTTAGTTCGGTTTCCATCTCCCAACGAGTTCATAGATGGATTCCATATGCTTAATATCAAAGAACTTGTAAAAATGATTTTTGAAACTCAATCTAGCAATAAACATGTTTAAACAACTATTTTAACAAAACTAGTAAACAAAAGTTCGGTTTCCGGTTTGGACTAGTTTCGGTTAAACCGAGGTTAGTCTTATACAAACCCACACCATGGAACTTGTAAATAAGATGAACAAACTAAAGGGTTAGAAGTTAGTCATAAGTGATATGTATAATAAGTTATGTGTGTGTAAATATATATCAAGAACACGAAGTCCTCCATGAAGCCTTGCCTTATGACATTCGAAACTTAACCAACCAAAGTCGGTGAAGTAACAAATAAAGGAAACAAGGGGTGTGTATTATATATATGTTGTACCACCATATTCAAGAGTTAGTAATGTTAGATGAACAAGTTAGAATGAAAGACTATAGTTAGTTTGACTTGAGAAGTCAAAACTTCAAGAATACATAAGAAATAACAACCTTGAATCTATGGAGTTTGAGAGAGTTTTTGGAGATGTAGCAAGAGTAAAATGAAGAAGATGGGTGTGTATATATAGGGAAGGAGTGAATGGTTGGGTATAAAGATTCTTTTATGGTTTGCATAAAAATGGGTATGTTTAAATGGTCAAACAATGCATAATATAAAAAAAATATATTTTATATATTTTATATATTTTAAATGACAAGATCCAATATTTTATATATTTGAAATGTTCGGGTTACATACGGGTCGGGTTTACATAACAAAAGTGACCCGAAATTGACGAATGTCACAGGGAGTTTAGTGATAAAATCCATAGTACCTAACTCCCACTTCCATACGGGAAGTTCGGGTTGCTGAAGCAATCCCGAAGGCTTTTGATGTTCAGCCTTGACTTTCAAACAAGTTAAACATTTCGCAACATGCGAAGCGACATCCCTTTTCATCCCATTCCACCAATAATTTGCTTTAAGACTATGGTACATTTTGTCACTTCCGGGATGCATCATATATTTGGATTGGTGAGCTTCGTTCAAAATTTTCTCGCGCAAGTCCCCAATGATTGGTACCCAAATTCTATTGCTGAGTCTAAGGATACCATCGTCACCTTTGACTAGCGAGTCAATGGTGTCGTTACGTTTTTCGTCGGAGATTTGGTTTTCAGCGATTGCTTGAATTTGGGCAGATTTGATTTTCTCAAGGAGGTCAACTTGGAGTTCTAGCCTCAACGCTCGGACTCTTTTTGGCTTTTCGTGCTCTTTACGACTTAAGGCATCAGCCACAACATTGGCTTTACCTTCATGGTAAACTATCTCGCAGTCGTAGTCGTTAAGAGTTTCCATCCAGCGTCGTTGGCGAATATTAAGCTCTTTTTTTATCAAAGATATGTTTTAAGCTCTTATGATCGGTGTACCGGTAAATCTTACTCCATAGAGATAGTGCCTCCATATCTTTAGTGCAACGATTATGGCGCCTAACTCTAGATCGTGAGTTTGTAGTTCTTTTCGTGTACTTTAAGTTGACGAGAGGCGTAAGCGATTACTTTCTTACGTTGGATTAGTACACATCCCAAACCCGAATGGGACGCGTCACTAAAGACAACAAAATCCTCAGTACCTTCAGTAAAGGCCAGTATAGGTGCTTGAGTGAGCTTTTGTTAAGTATATCGAACGCCTCTTGTTGTTTTGCTCCCCATTCATATTTGATGTTCTTACGAGTTAAGGAGGTTAGGGGAACAGCGATTCGGGAAAAGTTTTCAATGAACCTACGGTAATAGCCGGCCAAACCTAAGAAACTTCGGATCTCGGTTGGCGATTTTGGAATCTCCCACTTAGGGATAGCTTCAATCTTAGCGGGATCGACTTGAATACCGTTGACATTGATAATGTGACCAAGAAATTGTACCTCGTGTAACCAGAACTCGCATTTTGAGAATTTAGCATACAACCTCTCGGTTCTAAGAATTTCAAGCAGAATTCGAAGATGGACTTCATGTTCATCCTTAGACTTAGAATAAATTAATGACGTGTGAAAAACGTATATAGTATTAAAAACCAAGTTTTACCGAATTCACCTAAAAAAACACACAATCGGCAAGTGTACCGGTCGCAATGTAGTTAGCAGTTAAGAACGGATATCGAACCTAGGACACTATGACATTTCGTCATACATGTTACCTTCTTCAACGGAGGTGCGTTGAGCTTGAAAGATACAAATTTGAAGATCGGTTTGAACAATGACGCTTAGAAGTAGAACGGATTTAATATTAACCTTTCAACTTAGGGCGTCGGCGACAACATTCGCTTTACCGGGGTGGTAGCGAATCTCGCAGTCGTAATCACTAAGTAATTCGGCCCATCGTCGTTGTCTCATGTTGAGATCTTTTTGGTCAAAAATGTGTTGAAGGCTTTTATGATCGGTAAAAACCACACATTTTGTTCCATAAAGGTAATGTCTCCATATTTTGAGAGCGAAAACGACGGCACCAAGTTCGAGATCGTGAGTCGTATAGTTCTTCTCGTTGACCTTAAGTTGCCTTGATGCGTATGCGATGACTTGACCTCGTTGCATGAGAACACAACCAAGTCCTTGATGGGATGCATCACAAAATACAACAAAATCGTCGTTTCCATCGGGAAGAGTTAGAATAGGAGCATTGCAAAGCATGTCCTTAAGAGTACAAAAGGCTTCCTCTTGCTTCGAACCCCAATCGAAGGGTTGTCCCTTATGGGTGAGAGAGGTGAGAGGTAAGAGGCAAAGAGATCTTGGAAAAATTCCGAATGAAACGCCGATAATATCCGGCCAAACCGAGGAAGGATCGAATTTCCGTGGGAGTCGTTGGAGTTTTCCAATCCTTAACAGCCTCAATTTTAGCGGGATCAACATGAATACCTTTGTCGTTTACGATATGTCCCAAAAATTGAACTTCCTCGAGCCAAAATTCACATTTGGAGAATTTGGCATAGAGTTGTTTGTTTCTAAGGAGCTCGAGAATGGAACGCAAATGATGTTCATGTTCGGCTTTGGATTTAGAGAAGATAAGGATGTCATCAATAAAGACAATAACGAATTTATCAAGGAATGGTTTACAAACGCGGTTCATGAGGTCCATAAACACCGCGGGTGCATTTGTTAACCCGAAGGGCATAACCAAAAATTCGAAATGTCCATATCGAGTACGGAAAGCGGTTTTTGGAATGTCTTCTTCGCGAACACGCAATTGATGATAACCCGATCGAAGATCAATTTTGGAGAAACAAGTTGCGCCTTGAAGTTGGTCGAATAAGTCGTCGATACGTGGCAATGGATAACGATTTTTAATAGTACGTTTGTTAAGTTCTCGATAATCGATGCACATACGAAACGAACCATCCTTCTTTTTCACGAAGAGAACAGGAGCGCCCCAAGGAGAAGAGCTTGGACGAATGAAGCCTTTATCGGAAAGTTCTTCGAGTTGGTTTGATAGTTCTTGCATTTCCGGCGGGGCTAGACGATAAGGAGCCTTGGCCACGGGCATCGCGCCGGGCACAAGATCGATTTGGAATTCAATCGGACGAACGGGAGGAAGACCGGTAACATCATCGGGAAAGACATCAAGGAAATCACGAACAATAGGAATATCTTGGATCTTCCTTTCCTTTTTGTCTTTTGTCACCGAGAGAGCTAAAAACGGAACGTACTTTTGGCGTAAGTACTTTTGCGATTGAGCACACGACATGAGATTTAGCCTTCGAGACGTTGTGTTTCCAAAGACCTTAAGAACCTTGCCGTTGACAAGCGGAATGCGAATGAATTTATCAAAACAAACGACTTCGGCACGGTGCAAAGACAACCAATCCATGCCTACTATGACATCGAAGCTACCCATTTGCATCGGGATGAGATCGATGGAGAATTTATGCTTAGAAAGAATAAGAGAGCAATCGCGGACGACGGAATTGATGGTAATAGAATTGCCATTGGCGACTTCAACAGAGAACGGTCGGGAAAGCTTAGTTCGAGGCACCGCAAGTTTCGACTCAAATTTCAAAGAAATAAAACTTCTATCGGCACCGGTATCAAATAAAATAGAAGCCAAATGATAGTTCACCAAAAACATACCGTTCACAACATCGTTTGCCACTTGAGCTTGATTTGCATTCATCATAAACGCCCGCCCTTGATTACCATGGTTGACTTGATGTGCTTGTTGTGGAGGTGGAGGTGGTGCTTGGATTGTTTGGATGGGTTGGATGAGTGGTGCATTGAGTTGGGGAATTTGGGGTTGGTAAGTTTGAACTTAGTAAGCTTGTGTTTGGTAGTATGGTATGGTTACGGTTTGAGCTTGGTTGGCAAAAGATAAACGTGGGCAATTTTGGCGGAAATGGTTGGGATCTCCATAATTAAAGCAAGCTCGGGGTTGTTGGGGTTGGTTTGATGGGTATGGTGCATAGCGGTTTTGGGCATTTTGGGGAAAGTTTCTCGGTTGGGTTGGTGGGTTAGGTTGGTAGGGTTGGTTTCGTTGGGTGGATCGGCATGTGTTGGGGAAGTGACCAAATCGATTACAAATTGTACAATGGCGACACGGCGAGTTCGTTGGGTGGTGAAGATGGCAAGTGTTACATAGTGGGGAGTTACCAATATAAGTTTTTCGGTTTTGGGGAAGAGTTTGGGCTTGTTGTGGTGGTTGAGGTTGGGTGACGGCAAAGTTTCGGTAATTAGTCTTGGGTTTCTTCTTGTTGTTGTTGTTGTGTCGGGAGGAGTTGGAGTAGTTTATAGCTTGTGGTGCGGGTTCAATCTTGGCTTGGGGAGCGGGCTCGGTTTTGGCTTTCTCGATTGTTTTCTTGAGGGTTAGGGTACCCTCCTTCACGTGATTTTCCGATAGCCAACCGGCTAATGTGATGGCTTCCTCAAGGTTCGCGGGTTTGCTACTCATGACTGAGTCCCGGATTTTCATCGGTAAACCCCCAATATATTTGTCAATTTCACGTTCGGTTGGGGTGACCAAGTGAGGTACAAGAACGCTTAGCTCGTGGAAACGAAGCGAGTAAGCGGCGTTATCACCACCTTCTTGTTTTAGGTCCCAAAATTCTACCTCAAGCTTTTGGAGCTCGTGTTTAGGACAGAATTTCTTCTTCATCAGCGCCTTGAGCTCGGCCCATGGAAGAGCCATGGCCACATCCGTACCTTGGAGATGCATGACACTACCCCACCAAGTTAGGGCGGTTCCCCTAAACATGCTTGAAGCGAAGTTTGTCTTTTTTGCTTCGGGGCATTCACTGTGTAAAAACACATTCTCCACAGATTCGAACCACTGCAACAACGTAGTCGCACAGTTGGTTCCATAGAATTCGGACGGGTTGGCACTAGTAAATTGTTTAAGCAGGTAGGATGCGGGTTTGGGCTCAATAGGTGCAACAACGGGTGCGGGTTGGTTTGCTTGTATTTGGGTTATTTGTTCGGGAATCACAGCGGCCATTTGCTTGGCGATGATGGCGGCCATACGTCGAGTGGAGTTCTTGCGCGGTTGGCGTCTTAGCGGAGGCATGCTAAAAAAATTATAAAGAAAATGGGATAAGTTTTTGGGTAAAAAGGAAATGAATATAAAGGTGTATAAAATAAAATAAGATTTCGATTTTTGATTTGTGAATCCTAGAGTTAGTATGGAGAAGATGTTAGTGTTAGATAAAATATAAAACTTTGTTTATAAATAACAAAACCGAAAACAATAGTAAATGGTTTTCTTTTTTGAGAATTTAAAGCTTAAAAATTTGAGATTTTGAGATTTATAGAGTTGGAAAAATCGTGCATGAACCACCATGACTTGATATTCTAACACTAAAAAGTTTTATAAAACAACATATTGGAGTCTAAACATGTGTACGAACCACCGAAACTTTTTCATGTTTTCGACTCAAATAACGATAATAACACAATAAATCGAGATACAACGTCATGTCAAAACACTAGTCCACGAAATCACCGTAGTTCTATTGTTCTAACACTGGAAATTAGGATGGCGACCGGAACGCTCGCATTCGACTACTTAAAGTATTGACATTTATAACACGATTTATGGCCTAGAAAACGAGCATTATAACTCAACCATCCCATGTAAGTAAATCACCTTCGATTCTTGGAATCTTTTTGTCAAATGGTCATTTTATAATTTCTCGTTTCCTATGATGGCTACAAACCTGAAATAAACGCAACCTTTAAGGGATTCGAAACAACGGGATCCAAGTTAATCTTGTAATCCATAAAACACAATAAAAATCTACTTTTTGCGTTTTAAGGCAAGGATACCTTGGAAATACTATGAAAGTGTGTGCATGTGATCATTTAGGATATTGGTGAATTTTAAACAAGTTAATAAATAAACATGCGATATGAACAATTAGATAGAGTAAACACGTATGAACACACGTATAGAACCCTAAGCATAACAATTCTAGGTCGTTACGTCTAACCACCTATCTTAATTGTCATGGCTCTGATACCAATCTGTCACACCCCGACCAAAGGCGGCGGAACATGCCGGGGTGCAACGATTGCTCATAAGCGCATGACACTATTTAAAGCGACAATATTTAACAAACTCATTTCATTTCACATCATCGAAAATGTCACATAACCAAATATTCATAACTCAAATACAACAAAATATAGCACATCAAATATTGTTCAGTTTTGCTAATATCCTAACGGTATTTGTGACGTTTTCTTCACCGAACTCCATAATCAACCTAGATGCAAACCTGTAACATTTCATAAAATAAAGTTTATCAACACAAAGGTTGGTGAGCAATTCATAAGTTTGAACAATAGATATATAGTATGAAAAGCCACAAAACTAGTATACAAAACCATAAATAATAGCTATAAACTTAGATAAATAGTTATCGCTAACACGTTAGCGACACCCAACTATAAGGGGTTGCCAAATAGTTTAGGATTTTATAGTTATCGTTAATTGCATTACGTTAACGACACCTTGCCATGAGGGGTTGCCAAATGGTCTAGGATTTATAGTTCCACCATCCAAAAACGATAAACACATAGTCAAATAAGCATAGAACACCAAATCGAGCAATTATTCAAGTAAGGTATACAACAACGTTTGTGGTTTAAGACCCCAAGTATAAAACATTTAGTTTAGATAAGTTGAAATGTCACCCCCAAAATAAAAGATAGAAAACGGGGTATGAAGTTACTCACATTCAAGTAATAAACTTGAAAGATTGATTATTTGGAGATTTGCCGGAACGACGAGTTTAACGTATGAAGCCTAAATAAAAGAAAGTCTTGGATTTAGAAAGGTTGTCTTGAAGATCTTTAAATAAAATAATTGTTGCAAAAACTAATCAATTAAAGTTCAAGGTTTAAAATGTAACTATTTAAGAATTTATAATAATAACCCTTTTAAAGAATGTAAGTTTGCTCAAAACCGGGTTAAAGTATCTAACCTTAATATTTACTTAACCAATGTTAAGTAATAAGGTGGGGAAAATGCTAAAATGCAAGTTCCATTAGGCTAAAGATACTAAAACGGGTTTTTAACGAGTGTTCGGGTTGTCGGTTCGGGTCTTGACAAATGGTCAAACCCAAAGTCAACTTTCCAAAATATTAATTGTTATGAGATAACTCATTAAAACATACTAACACTTAACCAAGTATGTAGATCTATTGTTTAGAACTAACAACGCACGTTAAGCGAGTGTTCGGTTTTGTCGGTCCAAGCTATGTTATGAAATCAAGTTGGATCCAACTATTCCAAGTACTTAAGAAAATAATTAAAATCAGTTTGTAAACTATTTTTTTAAAGAAATATACAAGTCTTGATAACTAAAAACACACTTGTGTGTCTTAAGCGAGTAAAAGTCGGTATAGTTCGGTCTCCATCTCACAAATAGTTCATAGATGGTTTCTACATGCCCAAATATCATAGAACTTGTATATTGGTTTATAAATGAAGAAAACTTAAATTTTACAACAAAAAAAGTTAACTACAAGTCTTTTAAGCAAAAGTTTCGGTTTAGTTCGGTTTCCATCTCCCAACGAGTTCGTAGATGGATTCCATATGCTTAATATCAAAGAACTTGTAAAAATGATTTTTGAAACTCAATCTAGCAATAAACATGTTTAAACAACTATTTTAACAAAACTAGTAAACAAAAGTTCGGTTTCCGGTTTGGACTAGTTTCGGTTAAACCGAGGTTAGTCTTATACAAACCCACACCATGGAACTTGTAAATAAGATGAACAAACTAAAGGGTTAGAAGTTAGTCATAAGTGATATGTATAATAAGTTATGTGTGTGTAAATATATATCAAGAACACGAAGTCCTCCATGAAGCCTTGCCTTATGACATTCGAAACTTAACCAACCAAAGTCGGTGAAGTAACAAATAAAGGAAACAAGGGGTGTGTATTATATATATGTTGTACCACCATATTCAAGAGTTAGTAATGTTAGATGAACAAGTTAGAATGAAAGACTATAGTTAGTTTGACTTGAGAAGTCAAAACTTCAAGAATACATAAGAAATAACAACCTTGAATCTATGGAGTTTGAGAGAGTTTTTGGAGATGTAGCAAGAGTAAAATGAAGAAGATGGGTGTGTATATATAGGGAAGGAGTGAAGGGTTGGGTATAAAGATTCTTTTATGGTTTGCATAAAAATGGGTATGTTTAAATGGTCAAACAATGCATAATATAAAAAAATATATTTTATATATTTTAAATGACAAGATCCAATATTTTATATATTTGAAATGTTCGGGTTACAAACGGGTCGGGTTTACATAATAAAAGTGACCCGAAATTGACGAATGTCACAGGGAGTTTAGTGATAAAATCCATAGTACCTAACTCCCACTTCCATACGGGAAGTTCGGGTTGCTGAAGCAATCCCGAAGGCTTTTGATGTTCAGCCTTGACTTTCAAACAAGTTAAACATTTCGCAACATGCGAAGCGACATCCCTTTTCATCCCATTCCACCAATAATTTGCTTTAAGACTATGGTACATTTTGTCACTTCCGGGATGCATCATATATTTGGATTTGTGAGCTTCGTTAAAAATTTTCCCGCGCAAGTCCCCAATGATTGGTACCCAAATTATATTGCTGAGTCTAAGGATACCATCGTCACCTTTGACTAGCGAGTCAATGGTGTTGTTACGTTTTTCGTCGGAGATTTGGTTTTCAGCGATTGCTTGAATTTGGGCAGATTTGATTTTCTCAAGGAGGTCGACTTGGAGTTCTAGCCTCAACGCTCGGACTCTTTTTGGCTTTTCGTGCTCTTTACGACTTAAGGCATCAGCCACAACAATGGCTTTACCTTCATGGTAAACTATCTCGCAGTCGTAGTCGTTAAGAGTTTCCATCCAGCGTCGTTGGCGAATATTAAGCTCTTTTTTTATCAAAGATATGTTTTAAGCTCTTATGATCGGTGTACCGGTAAATCTTACTCCATAGAGATAGTGCCTCCATATCTTTAGTGCAACGATTATGGCGCCTAACTCTAGATCGTGAGTTGTGTAGTTCTTTTCGTGTACTTTAAGTTGACGAGAGGCGTAAGCGATTACTTTCTTACGTTGGATTAGTACACATCCCAAACCCGAATGGGACGCGTCACTAAAGACAACAAAATCCTCAGTACCTTCGGTAAAGGCCAGTATAGGTGCTTGAGTGAGCTTTTGTTAAGTATATCGAACGCCTCTTGTTGTTTTGCTCCCCATTCATATTTGATGTTCTTACGAGTTAAGGAGGTTAGGGGAACAGCGATTCGGGAAAAGTTTTCAATGAACCTACGGTAATAGCCGGCCAAACCTAAGAAACTTCGGATCTCGGTTGGCGATTTTGGAATCTCCCACTTAGAGATAGCTTCAATCTTAGCGGGATCGACTTGAATACCGTTGACATTGATAATGTGACCAAGAAATTGTACCTCGTGTAACCAGAACTCGCATTTTGAGAATTTAGCATACAACCTCTCGGTTCTAAGAATTTCAAGCAGAGTTCGAAGATGGACTTCATGTTCATCCTTAGACTTAGAATAAATTAATGACGTCTGAAAAACGTATATAATATTAAAAACCAAGTTTTACCGAATTCACCTAAAAAACACACAATCGGCAAGTGTACCGGTCGCAATGTAGTTAGCAGTTAAGAACGGATATCGAACCTAGGACACTATGGGTAAACTCTAATTATTAAACCGAAAAGATTACTAACCTAGACTTTCTTTTGATTTTTTTAGAATTTTTTTATATTAATTAAACTAATAAAACTTAACTAATTAAAATTTAAACTAAAAATAAAACTTTATAAAAATTGGGTTTTACTAATATGCGAGAAACGACTACCTAGGTAATGGAATCCTACTAGTTAAACTTAATAGCTGACGAGCTTGACTTGGTTGAAAAACAATATCTTAAAAAAATAAGACACTAAAGACCACTAAAATACGCTAGATCGCCTCCCGGCCTCACCAACGACACCCTAGAACTCTAGTAACATGTGAAACTCAATTGTTAAAGGTTTGGATCACCTCCCGGTCTCACCTTGCCTAATAATATTATGGTACCCCACAACCCAAATCACCTCCCGGTCTCTTCGGATACAATATATATTAATATAAAGAGGGTATTTTTAATTAACTTAAACAAAACTTGTATCACAATAATCTAAGGGACCTAGGATAACTCACTCCCGTGCAATTATTACCCAAACCCGCATAAGACAAAGATGACACAACACTAAATTACCTCCCGGCCTCTCTAGTGAAAGAACAATAAAATCTAAACCACTTTCAATACTTATTCCTACGACTTTTTCGACCAAAAACCGCAAACAAGTTGAAAACACAAAGTAGACAACCTAATCAAGCGCCTAACAATCTCCAGAAAACTATTAAACACAAGTGGAATAAATATTAAAGCTATAAACTAGATTCTATTACGCAACAATATCATGACCAAACCAATTAAAAACCTTACCATAGCATCAAATCAACCAAAAATCAATAATAGTTTGTCAAACCATTAAATCTAACATAGTACTCAACCAAAACCTAGGCAGTGTAAAGTAATTAGCCACTCATAATAAGGTATGAAATACAAATAATTGTTTCATGAAAAATAATATATAAAAAAAAAAGTTCAAACGAAAAGTTAACCAATATAATATTCAGCTTTTTCTCTGCATATGAGCTTCTCCAAAATCAACGGCACCTTTACATCATCCACCATTTTTTTATTTTTTTGAATGTTTAAGCTTGCCTCCTACTATTTACAATAAACCGTTATTGCCAGGGATCGAACCCTGGACCTCTCACCCAAAGGCTTAAGCCTTTACCATCCCACCAAAGTGGAGATGGCGTCATCCACCATATAATCCTCTTTTCTTTCTTTTTTGACTTTTCGCAAAGTAGCTGCAACTTCAATTTATATTATATATTTTTCTTCTCCGTCTCTTGTCTCCTTTTACGAGACAAAACCCTTCTCCAAAAAAAACTTCTTATTCTTCTTCTCGGCTGTCTCTTTATTTATAATAATAATTGTAGGGTTTCTTTTCATTTAGTTGTTTTTTTTTCTTCTAGCTCAAGAAACCCAACAGCCCATCTACAAAATAATTGAGTATCGTAATCCAAAGTGTTAAATAAAAAATTTATAATGATAAATGAAGTGAACGACAATATTCTTTTATTTAATCTTTGCCTTATAAGATTACTTATTTTCTTTTATTATTATTATTATTATTATTATTATTATTATTATTTCAACTATATTTGGCTATTCGCTCGTTAATCTCAAGCTTTATAAAGACACTCCATTTTAGCTCGTTGTTTCTTAAAACTTTAAAATTCAAATATGAGCTACAATGGAAGTATATTCAATAAAATTAGCTCAATACTAACTCAAAAAATGTAGGGAATATATATAATACTTGTATATAATTTAGACCATATCAAATATCCCCGCACTTAAACCTTTTTTCGTCCCTGAAAAAGTATATATATTTCAATAGAATCAGAATTCAAGACTAGTTATTAAAACATATAGGTTATCTTTTAAGCACAGATAAACGCAAAAACCGCGATTTCCGATATTGTTGTCCACTTAAACCCAGCCACCAGCCTATCAAACCCCCAATTGCATTAAGCGCTTTAAGTTCAAAAACCACGGCTACACCTACCCTATCTCAGATAAAGAGAGCTAGAAAAACTAGAGTTAAAGCAAACTGGTTTGACAAATCACCATAAGTCAATGACTAGTTGATGGTACTAATTAGATACACTTGGTGAAATTTAATGGATGAATGGTCTTGTGAAGGTCGTACAAGCTATTCCTAAATATTATTGGACTTTGTCCTATAAATTCCTAATTTGATATTTATTAACTAAGAACCTTCGAGCCCCAATAGTGTATCCTCAGAGTCACTATCCCCTTGGTAACACGTAAACTCTAAGTCCCGTCTAGTATGTGCATCATTGGCCTCTTTTACTAACTTTAAAGAATGCTTCTTTGGAATTTTACAATACATAACTTTCTTCACAATCATTTTCTTTTCTTGAACAACTTTTGATAATACAATACATAACTTTCATAACAAACTTTCAAAACATACTTTTTTTTTCTCTTTTTTTTCATCTTTTTTTTCTCAATATTTTATATCACCCTAAAATATTTAACTATTTCTAAGCTCGTAAAAAGATTTACTTGTGGTGTGTGCTGGTTTGAGTGTATCTAAGTCTTACCATCTCAAAGTTTTTAGATTACGGTAATCCTCCCTATGCATCGAAATTCGGTTTCACCGTTTTTCAAATATAAATATATATAAAAACTGCTAAAGGGGACTATCAAAGCTAGTTGGGCCTACCGGCACATCCCAAGCTTAGTGCGTTATATTTTATTTAATCTCATATATAATAGTAGTTTTAAAAACCAATCTCAAATTTTTCTATCATTTTCCATTATTTGCAAAAAAATTCATTAAAATTTCAGGAATTTTTTTTTTTGCTTTTCTTTTTTAACCATTTTTTTATTTTTGTATTTTATATTTTTTTTCTCATTTTTTAATAAAATTTGAAACTATTTTTTTTTTAACCAAAGAAAACTCCAATTCCCATCCCCACGCTTAAAATCTACATTGTCCCCAATGTAGGAACAAAAAATAAAGCAGAATAAAAATTTAAAGCAAATAAAACAATAAAGTGGAACAGACTCCCCTGGTAATAATACAGTTATCTTCAAAAGTCTCGTTCCAAGGAGACCGTATAGCATTTCATTCGCGGCCGCAGCTTCTGGGTGTCGTCTACAATATGATAGGCTAAGAAATATCCTCGTCCGAATGGAGACTAAGTACGAACAAGAAAATCCAATCCTGCAAAATAAAACTCAAAACAACCCAAAACAAACATCAAACAGACTCTAAGGACTAAAAAGACTCAAAGAAAAATAAAATAAAGCAGAATAAAAATAAAAGAAAATAAAAATAATGCAACTAAAATTTTATACAAACTCTACAACTCGGGAAAGATCCCGAGTCTGTTCTCCTCTCTACTCTCCAGGCGGATCAAGGTAGATCGCCTCCTCCTCACGATCACCAAGTGGACCTCCAACATAATGCTTCAGTCTATTCTCATTCACTTTCCAAGAATGTCCATCCTCAGCCTCTATCTCAACCATTCCATAAGGAAATGCCTCCTTCACAATGAACGGACCAGCCCATCGGGATCTTAATTTACCCGGAAACAACTTCAACCGGGAATTATATAGAAGCACCTTATCCCCACACTTAAACTCTTTGGGCCCTTTAATATGTTTATCATCACGTTCCTTTGTCCGCTCTTTATACCCCCAACTTCTTTCATATGCCTCATTCCGTAGCTCCTCAACCTCGTGAATTTGAAGAAACCGACTCTTTCCCGCCGCAGATAAATCAAGATTTACGGATCTTAAAGTCCAATAAGCACGATGTTCTAACTCCACGGGAAGACCTTTCCATAAACTAGCAGAAAGGGAGTGGTCCGGATAGGCGTTTTAAATGCAGTACGGAAGGCCCAGAGTGCATCTTCTAGCTTTTCAACCCAGTCCCCACGACTGTTACTAACAGTTTTCTCTAAGATCCTCTTTATACCACGATTGGTGTTTTCCACTCGACCGCTAGTCTGAGGATGGTAGGCCGTAGAAAGTCGATGGGTGACCATATAACGTTTCAGAACCTTATCCATCTGAGCATTACAAAAATGGGTACCCCGATCACTGATCAGGGCCTTAGGAGTACCAAATCGAGCAAAGAGTTTTCGAAGGAATCCCACTACAACTCGCGCGTCATTTCTAGGTAAGGCTTGAGCCTCCACCCATTTGGACACATAGTCGACAGCTACGAGTATGTATCTGTTCCCTCTAGACATAGGAAACGGGCCCATAAAATCAATGCCCCAGATATCGAAGATCTCAACCACCTGGATGGGGTTTTGGGGCATCTCATTTCGGGATGAGATGTTACCAGCTCTCTTACACGCGTCACACGAACGAACAAACTCATGCGCATCACGAAAAATAGTCGGCCAATAGAATCCCGCATCAAACACGCATTTGGCGGTATAAGTTGCACCAAATTGGCCTCCAGTCGGGCCTTCATGACAATGTCGAAGAATACTACGAGCTTCATCACCAAAAACACATCTTCGGATCACCTGATCCGAGCCAATACGGAATAAGTACGGGTCCTCCCAAATGTAGAACTTGATATCTGCAAAGAACTTCTTCTTTTGCTAATATGTCAGTCCTGGCACTAACTCACCAGAGGATAAATAATTAGCAAGATCAGCAAACCATGGGAATCCCTCATCACTCGCCTTTACATATAGTATAGTCTCACCCGGGAATTCATCACCAATTCCCTGTTCCCGGGTCTTGTCCATGTCGGAATTTTCTAGCCGTGATAAGTAGTCGCCGGCGACATTTTCAGCTCCTCTTTTATCTTTAATTTCAATGTCGAACTCCTGAAGCAAAAGGATCCAACGAAGGAGTCGAGGCTTCGCATCTTTCTTAGCGAACAAGTAACGCAGAGCCGCGTGATCAGAGAAAATGATAGTCTTAGAAAGCACGAGATATGAACGGAATTTATCGCACGCGAAAACAACCGTAAGAAGCTCCTTCTCTGTCGTGGTGTAATTCTCCTGAGCATCGTTAAGGGTCTTGCTAGCATAATAGATGGGATGAAAATGTTTCTCTTGAAGCTGCCCTAACACGGCTCCAACAGCAAAATCGCTCGCATCGCATATGATCTCAAACGGAAGAGTCCAGTCGGGAGCAACAAGTTTAGGAGCACTTAATAACCTCTCCTTAATCAACTCAAAGGCCCTCAAACACTCCTTATTAAAATCGAACGGCCTATCTTTCCTAGAAGCTGGGTCATCGGACGGGATATTTTCGAGAAATCTTTAATAAATCGGCGGTAGAATCCAGCATGACCTAAAAAACTACGAATAGAATTCACAGACGTTGGCAGTGGAAGTTTGGAAATGGTGTCTACATTAGCTTTATCTACCTTGATCCCCGCACTAGAAATCTTATGACCTAAAACAATACCCTCACGAACCATAGAATGGCATTTCTCCCAATTAAGAATAAGGTTTGTCTCTTCACATCTATCGAGCACTCGATCTAAGTTACGCAGACAATCATCGAAGGAATTCCCAAAGACAGAAAAATCATCCATAAAGACTTCCATGGAATCCTCGATTAACTCATGAAAAATGGCCACCATGCACCACTGAAATGTAGCTGGAGCGTTACACAATCCAAATGGCATGCGTCGGTACGCGAATGTGCCAAAAGGACATGTAAATGTGGTCTTCTCCTGATCACCCGGGGCGATGGGGATCTGGAAATAACCAGTAAATCCGTCAAGAAAACAGTAGAACTGTTGTCCTGACAAACGCTCAAGCATCTGATCAATGAATGGAAGCGGGAAATGGTCCTGTCGTGTAGCCCCATTAAGTCTGCGGTAGTCGATGCAAACTCGCCACCCTGTTACAGTCCGTGTCGGTATGAGCTCATTCTTTTCATTTGTGATAACTGTCATACCGCCCTTTTTAGGGACCAACTGGACTAGACTAACCTATGCGGAGTCAGAGATCGGAAAAATCAAACCAGCATCGAGCAACTTAATAACTTTCTTTTTGACAATCTCCTGCATGTTCGGGTTAAGCCTCCTCTGCGGCTGCACCACAGGTTTAAACTCGTCTTCCATAAAGATTTTATGTGTGCAGAACGACGGGTTTATACCTTTGATATTCATAAGCTTCCGGGCGATGGCATGCTTATGAGATTTCAGAACAACCATCAACTTCTCCTTCTCCTCTGTTTCCAAGCTCGAAGAGATGATGACGGGAAGTTGAGACCCCTATCCTAAAAACGCGTACTCAAGATGAGATGGTAAATCTTTCAGCTCTAAAGATAGGGGGTTCTCAACAGATGGTTTTTCAATCGGAAACTCTCGCTCTTCAACCGCAAGGACATTAGAAAATATTTGGGAACTCATGATTGGCTCGTGTCCTCCTGCCTAAGGTAACTGCTCCTCCTCCTTCTCCTGCAACTCAAAATCAAATTCTGACGTCTCGAATGACTGATTTTCCACATCGATGATCTGAGTGTCGAACATGTCTCTCTGGCAGACCTTCGTAAGATAGTCGCCAACATGCATCATGAAAGTATCGATGAAGTAGAGAGTGCCGTCATGCTGCTGAGTATGCCTCATGGATTTCTGCACGTCAAATGTGACCGTGTCATCATGAACTCGAAGAGTCAATTTGTCATCGGCAACATCGATGAGAGCGCGTGCGGTGGCTAAGAATGAACGGCCGAGGATGAGCGGGACATTCGAGTCCTCATCCATATCGAGAATGACAAAGTCGACCGGAAAGATGAATTTGTCCACCTGCACCAACATGTTCTCCACAATGCCCCTTGGGAACTTAACAGATCGGTCTTCCAGCTGGATACTCATTCGGGTGGGAAGCAGCTCTCCCACGTTAAGTTTGGCAAACACAGAATAGGGCATGAGGTTAATGCGGCCAAAGCATTGCTAACATGAAGATTACCAATCAAGCAAAAAATGGTAAAGCTGCCAGGATCTGTCATCTTCCTAG
The DNA here is from genome assembly GCF_021521415.1 of Bidens hawaiensis. Classification (NCBI taxonomy): domain Eukaryota; kingdom Viridiplantae; phylum Streptophyta; class Magnoliopsida; order Asterales; family Asteraceae; genus Bidens; species Bidens hawaiensis. The sequence goes on from NW_027491772.1 coordinate 101,149, forward strand.
GAAGCTTGTTCTGTACGACGGCAGAACACTCCTTACTAAGAGTAACAGTCGAAAGCTCCTCAAGTTTCTTTTTATTTGTGAGCAAATCTTTCAGAAACTTGGCGTGTTTTGGCATGTTTGCGAGAGCTTCAATAAATGGAATGTTCACATGGAGCTTCTTAAGCATGTCGAGAAACCTAGGGTACTGCTCCGAATCATTCTTCTTCACTAGACGACCGGGATATGGCAGTTTTAGCTTATAGTCGCGCACTTGTTCCTGCTCAACCTACTTTTCCTTCTCAACTGACGCACCGCCTGACCGTGAGGTACTTGCTGGGCCTCCCCTTTGGTTCACCTTATCAGGCGGTGTCTCCATCTCCAACTCCTCGTCAACATTCTCCTTACTTTGTGTATCTCTAACGAAACCTCTCCCACTTCGGGTGGTCACTGCCTTGGCCTGAGCATTTTGAAATGCTTTAGAATAGGTGGGGCCAGGATTAGGGACGGTGTTACTTGGAAGACTCCCCGAGGGTCGTTGATCAATCTTTGCAGACAACTCACCAAACTTGGCCTCGAGATTCTGAAATGCGACCTATTGTCCCTTCATAAACGTCTCATGCTGCAAAAGAGTGGATTTGGTGTTGGCGTCATTTTGTAAGAGCTGATTTAACAATTGAGATTGGTTAGCCAACATCTCCTCGATCTTAGAAGTACTATTTGGTATAGGAGCAGGTTCGGGGGTGGGTTCTTGGAACAGATTCTGGCGTTGCTGATAACCGGTGTTACCTACCCGCCAATTAGAGTTAGAATTATTGTTTCGCCACCCAGAATTGAAAGTACGGTTTTGATTAGCAAGAAAATATACCTCCTCCTGAGAATCAACGGGACAATCGGCTGTCTCGTGATTTCCACGACATATCTCGCACCTACGAGCTTTCAAATTAAGCTCTTTGATTTCCCTCTTTAGTGCTTCCACATCTGCCGACACACTCGTATTCTGATCAACATGATGCACTCCACGTGATGCTGAGATGGTTGCGGCCTTAGCAGCCTAGACGGACCTTCTACTCGGTGTATGTTGATCCCCTAATGCAATGCTCTCGAACATTTCTTCAGCCTCCTCTATGGTGAGTTTATCGAGCATGTTTCTTTGGCAGCGGTATTGAACCGCTGTTGGGTTTCGGGAGTAAGACCGTTATAGAATTTTTCAACCACAGCCCAATCGTTTAGGCCATGCTGAGGACAACGGCTTATAAGAGTTTGGAAACGCTCCCACGCGGAATAATATGACTCATCGGGGTCCATATGAAAAGAACGGATTTGCTCGCGTAGACGCCCGACCTTTGATGGAGGGAAATACTTCCTAAGGAACTTGGATTGCAAGTCGGCCCATGTGGCGATTGAAGCATTTGGAAGAGAGTCAAACCATGTAGCAGCACGACCGGAAAGTGAGAACGGGAATAACTTAAGATGAATGAAGTCGGACGAGATATTATCAATATTAAAAGTTTCGCAGATCCGCACGATTCGGGACAGGTGTCCCGGAGCATCTTCGTCATTCAAGCCGTGGAACTGAGCAGAATTAGTGATAGAATTCTTGACGTGAGAGGGAATTTGCCATTTTTGGTCGGACAATTGCAGATCGGGCTCCCATGATGCCATCGCTGGCTCTGGCATGAACGGTTTGTCTCGGTGGTGGAGCGGCGTCGCCCATATCTATTCTAGGAGTAGAGACGCTAACCTGGATGTCAGGTGAATCGCTCTTGCTATCAGTAGTCTCCTTAAGTCGCTCTTGAAACTCTCTATCTCTCAGGCTCTTTTGATGCAATGAATAAAGGTGGGCCTTGAGAACGGGTATTATGCATAAACTAAAATAAAAAAAATAATTTACAAATTTTTTTTTGTTTTTAAAATAACTAAAACTAAAGGCAAAAATAGCAAGTAAAATCACCTAAAGGAAAAATAACAACTAAAAAAATAAAATAAACAAATAATCAGATCAGATAATCAACTCGGTTTAAACAAAGAATTTGCCAGTGTCCTCGGAAACGGCGCCAAAAACTTGATGTGTGAAAAACGTATATAATATTAAAAACCAATTTTTACCGAATTCACCTAAAAAACACTCAATCGGCAAGTGTACCGGTCGCAATGTAATTAGCAAGTAAGAACGGATATCGAACCTAGGACACTATGGGTAAACTCTAATTATTAAACCTAAAAGATTACCAACCTAGACTTTCTTTTGATTTTTTTAGAATTTTTTTATATTAATTAAACTAATAAAACTTAACTAATTAAAATTTAAACTAAAAATAAAACATTATAAAAATTGGGTTTTACTAATATGCGAGAAACGACTACCTAGGTAATGGAATCCTACTAGTTAAACTTAATAGCTGACGAGCTTGACTTGGTTGAAAAACAATATCTTAAAAAATATGACACTAAAGACCACTAAAATACGCTAGATCGCCTCCCGGCCTCACCAACGACACCCTAGAACTCTAATGACATGTGAAGCTCAATTGTTAAAGGTTTGGATCACCTCCCGGTCTCACCTTGCCTAATAATATTATGGTACCCCACAACCCAAATCACCTCCCGGTCTTTTCGGATACAATATATATTAATATAAAGAGGGTATTTTTAATTAACTTGAACAAAACTTGTATCACAATAATCTAAGGGACCTAGGATAACTCACTCCCTTGCAATTATTACCCAAACCCGCAAAAGACAAAGATGACACAACACTAAATTACCTCCCGGCCTCTCTAGTGAAAGAACAATAAAATCTAAACCACTTTCAGTACTTATTCCTACGATTTTTTCGACCATAAACGGCAAACAAGTTGAAAACACAAAGTAGACAACCTAATCAAGCGCCTAACAATCTCCAGAAAACTATTAAACACAAGTGGAATAAATATTAAAGCTATAAACTAGATTCTATTACGCAACAATATCATGACCATAACAATTAAAAACCTTACCATAGCATCAAATCAACCAAAAATCAATAATAGTTCGTCAAACCATTAAATCTAACATAGTACTCAACCAAAACCTAGAAAGTGTAAAGTAATTAGCCACTCATAATAAGGTATGAAACACAAATAATATATAAAAAAAAGTTCAAACGAAAAGTTAACCAATATAATATTCAGCTTTTTCTCTGCATATGAGCTTCTCCAAAATCAACAGCACCTTTACGTCATCCACCATATAATCCTCTTTTCTTTCTTTTTTGACTTTTCGCAAAGTAGCTGCAACTTCAATTTATATTATATATTTTTCTTCTCCGTCTCTTGTCTCCTTTTACGAGACAAAACCCTTCTCCAAAAAAAACTTCTTATTCTTCTTCTCGGCTGTCTCTTTATTTATAATAATAATTGTAGGGTTTCTTTTCATTTAGTTGTTTTTTTTTCTTCTAGCTCAAGAAACCCAACAGCCCATCTACAAAATAATTGAGTATTATAATCCAAAGTGTTAAATAAAAAATTTATAATGATAAATGAAGTGAACGACAATATTCTTTTATTTAATCTTTGCCTTATAAGATTACTTACTTACTTTTATAATTATTATTATTATTATTTCAACTATATTTGGCTATTCGCTCGTTAATCTCAAGCTTTATAAAAACACTCCATTTTAGCTCGTTGTTTCTTAAAACTTTAAAATTTAAATATGAGCTACAATAGGAGTATATTCAATAAAATTAGCTCAAAACTAACTCAAAAAATGTAGGGAATATATATAATACTTGTATATAATTTAGACCATATCAATTAATATGTCGTCGATGAATACGATAACAAATTTATCCAAGTAAGGCTTGCAAATACGATTCATCATATCCATGAACGCGGCTGGCGCATTAGTAAGTCCGAATGGCATGACGGTGAACTCATAATGGCCATACCTTGTTCGAAAGGCGGTTTTCGGGATATCCTCGGATTGGACTTTGAGTTGGTGATAGCCGGAACAAAGATCGATTTTAGAAAAGAAGCTAGCACCTTGAAGTTGGTCAAAAAGATCATCGATTCGAGGAACTGGATATCGGTTTTTGATTGTGACTTTGTTCAACGCACGATAGTCAATACACATACGCATGGATGCATCCTTCTTCTTGACAAATAGGATTGGCGCTCCCCAAGGTGACGAACTCGGTTGAATGAAACCTTTCTCCATTAGTTCATAGAGTTGTTTCTTTAACTCCTTCATCTCAGTTGGCGCTAAGCGATACGGAGCTTTGGCGATCGGAGTGGTACCGGGAACAAGATCGATCCTAAACTCTACTTCGCGATCGGGAGGGATTCCGGGAAGTTCATCAGGATAGACATCAGAAAAGTCAGAGATGACAGGTACGTCCTTTATCTCTTTTGGCTTTGATTCTTTAGTGACGTAGGCCATGAATGCTAGGCATCCTTGATTTAAACAGCCCTAATCATGGAAATTATGTTAACTTGGCCAGCGTCTTTATCCCCTTCAATTCGAATCGTTCGTTTATTGGGGGCTTGAAGTTCAATGGTTTTGCTATTGCAGATGATACAGGCATGGTTATCGGATAACCAATCCATACCAAGTACAATATCAAAACCAGCAAGTGCCATTGGTAAGAGTTGGATAGGCAAAATATAACTAGCTAAATGATTTTTTCCGTTTTCAAGGGCTTTGGAGATCTTAACGATTTCGCCACTAGCAGTCTCGACACTTAGAGTTTTATTTAACTTTGTTAAAGGTTCATTTAATAGACTACAAAAGCTATAATCTATAAAACTTAAATTGGCACCTGAATCGAATAAAACTCTAGCATAGGTGTTGTTGACTAGAAACGTACCGGTAATGGTTTCCGGCGTGTCAGCGGCCTTCTTTGTGTCGAGTACAAAGACTCGAGCGTTTCCCTTCTTGTTCTGGCCACTTCCACCCGCACCACCAGTCGCGGGTTTGTTCTTTGGACACTCAAAGCTTAGGTGTCCCATCTCCTTGCAGGTGTAGCAAGTCATCTTTTTCTTCCAACAATCAGTTGCAGCATGGCCCGTACGATTGCATGACTCACAAACTTTAGGAGGCGAAGCGAAGTTACATCAACCCTTGTGATTCCTTCTGCACGTTTTGCATGGCGTGGCGTTGGAATTGAATCGAGATTGTTGTTGGTTAACGCCTTTGCTTTTGAATTGATTGTTTCCTTCTGTATACCCTTGGGTTGTTGTCATTGTAATCTTCTTGTCTTCTTCCTGGTTGCAGACCATTCGGCCCATCAGGTAACCAGCCAATTCCATTGTGGAGTCGGCGGTTTGTGGTAAGTGTGACCTTACCATGTCGCGGATTTCCCGCGGCAGTCCCCAAATGTATCGGGTAACTTTGCTGGATTCTGGATTCACCAGCTGGGGAACCAATCGTCAATATTCGTGAAACTTGGTGTTGTATTCACGAAGATTCGTCCCTACGACCTTAAGATTAAGAAATTTAGTTTGGATTTGGTCAGTTTCATGCATGGGAAAAAACTTTGCCATCAACATAGTCTTGAACTCATCCCAACTCAACTTGTACATTACTTCTCTCCCTTTGCTCATAATCATTGTATTCCACCGCTCGAGCGCTTCTCCCTTGAACATCAGGGCAGAATATTGGATTTTCTCTTCATCGGAACACTTGCTTGTTATAATGATCGTCTCCATTTCCTCAAGCCATCTCACGGTTGTGATGGCTCCTTTGTTACCGTGGAACTCCTTCGGTCCATAGTATTTGAAATCCTTAAACGAACACCCACTATCTTAAGTTTCTGGAACTCTTGCCTAACCCCACCATCGGCGTTAGACTCATGGACACTTTCTTCGATATGATACGGTTTCGGATGGGATTACATGGATTTTCAAGATGGATTAACGGAATGAGAATGTTTCGAGTTTTTAGATTGAGACCTAGCCATAGACTCTTCTCTAACCGCATCGTTTATCATCTTTTGTATATGGCTCTTATATTTTTAGGGGATCGGTTCATCTTGTTTGTTTTCGGGGCCTTTCCCCTTTTCTCTTCTTACTTCTTTTTCTTTTCGAGCATTCTCGTTGTTATTATTTTGTTTAAACATTTTTCTTTTTTTTTCAATGTATATCTGAAATTTTTAACAACGTTTCCTTTATTAAACATATTTTATTACACATTCATATATATATATATATATATATATATATATAGATTATCCTATCTTTATTTCAAGAAGGTTTCAACATTCTTGTTATACACATATATAACACATAACATACAAGACTATATTATACACAACTTCTTCTTCGCATCCCCCTTCAACACTGCCTCAATCTTTCAAAAACTTTTTCACAACTTTCGTCAATTTGTTGCATTTGTGAAGAAGCTTTTCTCCCATTTTCTTCTTTTTCTTTCCTTCATCAGCCATCTTCTTTCTCCAATCGTCTGTTTCGTGCAGAACGCGGTCCAAGTGTTCTTCATACGACTGTGGGACCTCGTTGGGGTATCCGTATTGTGGAGGTGGGTCGCGGTAACCCAATGTCACCATTTCGTAGTGATTCCTCGAATCTGGATACGGAACGTCGGTCATGTCAGATGAAAGGTAGAAGAAAGCCTTAGCAGCTTTGTTCTGTTCTCGGATCTCATTTTCTTGCTCTTCTATTGATGGAATCTCCCCTTGGAATGGTGGGAAGCTTGATGATGCTTGGTTCTTGAGAGTTTTGAGATATTGGACATATGGATCCACAGAACCGTAGCTCAGGTTTTGGGAAGTGAGTGATCCATCCATTGATGTTGATATCTCATTTGGATTATTGGGATGCTCTTCTTCCGGTTCTTCCTCATATTCTTCCTCAGGATCCTCCTCTTCTTCGGGGTCCTCCTCCTTTTCTGGTTCCTCTTCTTCCGGCTCCCCTCCTTCCATGGGTTGAGCAGTTTCATTCACCATCGAAGGCATTCGAAAACTTCCGTAAGACATCATCACCCTCGTTTTGGGCTTATGAGACGGTCATTCGCCATTGTTTGGTTGAGAGTTTACTTCATTGATAGTGGGGCTTCTTGTATGCCATCGTCGTTGATCAGAGTAGCATTGCATCCAGTCGGAGGATGGGATCTCGGTTCTTCCTTGATGGGTAAGTTGGAAAGGAAAGCATAGGATGGGTGAGGATTTGGTTGTAGGTATCCGGTTGGATAGTACTACGGTATCTCTGATAGTTGGTACGTGGGGATCTCTGATAGATGGTACGTTGGTACTTCAGAGGGTTGGTACATGGGTATCGTTGGTGGATGGTAGCTTGAGTGCCTTGGTGGCTCGATTCTTTGTTTCGGTGGACTATCGGGAACGTCTATTGGGTAGTGCTTGGATCCGGGGTAGTATACAGGTTTGGTCAAGTCATGCTCTGCATCTTGATCAAAGTATGCTTCATAATATCCATCACTCATGTTATCCTCGGGGTAAGGTTCAACGATTCCAGCCTCTTTTGCTCTTTTCACATAGTTTTCCATAAAACTCTTGAATGCCATCTATATTATGGGCGGTTTAGAATGTGGAGGGAAAGAAAAGGTTACCAGCCTATCTTATCCCTAAAACAAATAAACAATTATTTTTTATATTTTGATCGAAGCTTGGGTATTGTTTTATGATACCCAATTCGCTAAGATCGATGGCTCTGATACAAACCTGTCACACCCCCATCTTAGGCCTATGAGTGCGACCAACAGTTGGTACCACAATTGTAAATAAATCAGAGTTACGTTCAATTAGTGGAAGTCTTATAAACATGTGGATTTAACTTATAAATATTTACATACAAAAGACGGGATATAAAAGATTCCCATTTAAGTTTAAAGGATTATTTGTTTTACAAAACCACCTTTTTCAATACTTTAAGTTTATACAAAACAAATCCGAGCCATCGGATATATAAGTAGCACTTCGACACTCCAAGTGCTAATCTTGGTCACTTGCAAAATGTAAATAAAATACATTAGCAACAAATGCTGGTGAACAAGCTGACACTAAAATATTTTCTTTTACTTTATTACCCCTCGAGACTACGTCTGCCTCGGCCCATCGTGGCTTAGGAATAACAAAGTTAAAACAACACATTTATAAACTCGAGTCTCTACTCTATGTCACCTCAGCAAACACCACAGCGTTCGACTTAGTTAAGTACCTGTACGTATACACAAGGTCGTGCTTCCCGCGGGAAAGCGTCCTACGACCAGGCGTGGTGAGGTGTGCCTACCGCGTACTACCACATATGTAAGGATCCAAACAAACGTATACTACAGCCTGAGGGCTAGGCTTATACACTTATTTATAACGGTTTTAGGAACACATAGTCCCTTGTAAACAATTTTCATATAACATGTTTGACTCGTTTAAAAATGAGTTTGTAAACGTTTGGGGCATATTCACCTTTTCGCTTTGGGATCGGCTTCAGCACCGTCCGAGAGTCTTTCCCTTGCTATCTTGCACCTATAGTACGAGTATAACCATTTATTAGTCGGATATTCAATCCGGCTTAAGACCTTTAGTCTTATTTTATAACTCTACCTCGATGAAACTTTAGTTCATAGATCTCTTTTACTTGAAAACCTTTAGTTTAAAAGTAATTATAAACCTTTAGTTTATTTATAGAAACCCGACGTTTCTTCTTCTCTAAGAAACGTATTCTTTTCTTTATTATTTAAGAATAGTTATTTATTACTTAAATAATATTTCATAACAAAGAATATATATACTTGCACACATATATATATATATATTTATCTATCACAAACATATCATTTATTATTTCTTTGTTATGTTTTCTTTTCTTTTATCGAGGTATCGAGTATAACCTCGACTTAAGGCTTAAGCCTTTAATATAATATTTTTATTATATTCATTTTTCGTTACGCCTTACCTTATTGGCGTTTAGAAACCCTAAGAACTCGAGCAGCACTCCAACGTCGCTTGGTTTCCTTTGTCATTTTGATCAACGTCCCTCCTTGTTGCCAAACGGTAATACTAATCTTCAACACTCGATGGCACGCTTTTCGAGACTCATCGCCATGATAACAAACGCCTTCTTGGTTGTATGTGGGTGGAGGGTGGTACAAACTTCGAGGAAACGTCGACACGGAAATTGAGGATCGGAACACGTTTATCGAGTAATTATGGTACGTTTATCAAGGTGGATCGAGGGTCGGGTTTATGAATTTTAGAGAGATGTTATAGAGAGAGAGAGAGGAAAGCTTGATTTTGGTGTGTAAGAATGAGATTCCGACCTTGCTACTTATAGACAAAATCTGGTGTCCCATCGCGGTACGCGACGGTCTCCTAGGCACCCGTCGCGTACCGCGACGTAGCCCTGGCCAGTCACAACATAGGTCTGCCACGTGTCGCCACGTGGCAGACAGTGTGCCACGTGTTGACACGTGTCGGACGACGTGCCACGTGTGGCCACGTGGCGATCGGTGTGCCACGTGTGGCCACGTGGCAGGCCACGCGTCTCGCTGTCAGACACCCCATCGCGATACGCGATGGGTCTCTCTTCTGATCCATCGCGTAGCGCAATAGGTCAGGAAAAACAAAATTTTCATTTTTAACCCTCAGGTTTGGAATTTGGCAATTTTAGTCCCTAGACTTTGGAAAGTTTACATTTTGAACTCGAAATTTTCATAATGTTACAGGCCCCTAAATGACCGCTTAGTGATAAAGGAGGTAGGGGTGCAGAGACAACCAAGAGGTTTGCCTAGTAGCAGCCATCCTTGAAAGAGTGCGTAATAGCTCACTGATCGAGCGCTCTTGTGCCGAAGATGAACGGGGCTAAGCAATATACCGAAGCTGTGGGATGTAAATATACATCAGTAGGGGAGCGTTCCGCCTTAGTGTGAAGCATCCATGCGAGCGATAGTGGACGAAGCGGAAGCGAGAATTTCGGCTTGAGTAACGCAAACATTGGTGAGAATCCAATGCCCTGAAACCCTAAGGGTTCCTCCGCAAGTTTCGTCCACGGAGGGTGAGTCAGGGCCTAAGATCAGGACGAAAGGCGTAGTTGATGGACAACGGTTGAATATTCCTGTACTACCCCTTGTTGGTCCCGAGGGACGAAGGAGGCTAGGTTAGCCGAAAGATGGTTATCGGTTCAAGGATGTAAGGTGACCCTGATTTTTCAGGGTAAGAAGGGGTAGAGAAAATGCCTCGAGCCAATGTTCGAGTACCAGGCGCTATGGCGCTGAGGTAACCCATGCCATACTCCCATGAAATGCTCGAACGACCTTCAACAAAAGAGTATCTGTACCCGAAACCGACACAGGTGGGTAGGTAAAATAGCCCCGTAACTTCGGGAGAATGGGTGCCTCCTCACAAAGGGGGTCGCAGTAACCAGGCCCGGGCGGCTGTTTACCAAAAACACAAGTCTCCGCAAAGTCGTAAGACCATGTATGGAGGCTGACGCCTACCCAGTGCCGGAAGGTCAAGAAAGTTGGTGACCTGATGACAGGGGAGCCAGCAACCGAAGCCCCGGTGAACGGCGGTCGTAGCTCTAACGGTCCTAAGGCAGTGAAATTCCTTGTCGGTAAGTTCCAGCATGCACGAACGGCGTAACGATCTGGGCACTGTCTCAAAGAGAGGCTCGGTGAAATAGACATGTCTGTGAAGATGCGGACTACATGCACCTAGACCATATGACCCTATGAAGCTTCACTATTTCCGGGATTGGCTTTGGGCCTTTCCTGCGCAGCTTAGGTGGAAATATTTTGAGCTTTAATTTACACGAATAATACGGTACGTACTATATTTATGGGTGATCAATTTAACAATCCAGTCATATTGCCAAATTTTGTGTGTAAAGGTGGTAAAAATTAAGGTCAATGGTACGTGAGCTTAAACCATTTGCTCATAACCGAGGTATATCAAGAGTTCAATTAAAATATTATTATAATCGACGAACAAGAAAAATAAAACACGATGGTGAAAGTAGTTGTGAAGAAGTGAATTAGTTGAATAGTGCATCAATTAAAACTTTCTACTCTAGTAGGAGAAACCAAATGAGGTTGAATTGAATACTCATATGATGAACTCGTATATAGACCGATCGGAATACATTAAAAATTAAAGAAAATGAAAACTTTTGCTCCTTTTAAATTTATTAACTCACTAAAATTTAATTTTGAATAGTATGGGAAAAATAGTTGTTAAAAACTCTTTTGATTTATAAAAAGTTACTATAACAACTATAATTTAAGATTAGAGAAGTAAATTTGTGAAAAAGGTAAAGTGTGTTTTTGAAGTAATTTTTTATATTTTAATTTGGGCTACCATTTCAAAAGTTAAAATGAATTGCTAATTGTGAAACATACTAATAACTAATTGCATAAACATACTATTTATTCGAATTGCAGGTTAATTATATACATTGCTTATGTTTTGTATGAATTTGAATAATGCATTTGGAGATTACATAACAAAATTTTCATATGTTTTGTAGTGTTACATTGATGAAGCTAGCATTGCATATCTGGGTCTTAAAATTACTGTCAATCTATTTTTATTCAACTCAAACGTTATATTATTTTGTCCCGACTTTTCCTCGCACGACCCAAATTGACCATTTTTAAATAGACCTGTTTCAACCCGAACATGTTTTATAAAAGTTTATAAAATCAATTTTCGAAGAAAGAGATAATAAGACAAGTTAAAATAGAATATTTTTACAAAGAATTTAGAAGTGTAGAACTTGTAGATTATACTCTTTTACAACGGAAGATAACTAATCATAACAAACGTCAATACCCCAACAACACTAGCCCAAAACAACCCGACCGTGGACCCGCGACTCCCACCTGAACGTTTCGGCAACCTCCTAGGCAACGCGCATTCTCCACCGTTAAACACCACCTTAGTCGGAAACCCGTCTCCACGCGCCACACGTATTCTCCGTGTACCCTTCTTCAAAAACGATATAACCGATTGTTGCTTCCCGGGAACCGGCGGTTCCCCTTGTTTCGACCCGTTAGTCAACCCGACTAAATAATTCAAACCCGGTAACCCTTGCATGAAAATCGTCTTATTCACTTTCGGTAACCTCGTCCCGTTAAACGAGTAAACATTTTCAAACCCGATATATGTCCGCTTCATATGAACCGCCAAAAACCAATCCTCGAACGGTTTTTTGTCCCAATTAAACAAAGTTACCCGGGCGGTCCACCCAGTTTTATAGTCACTATCCACATGCCAGTTTAGACTTACCGGGCAGTTATCCGGGCAGGGTAACTTTCTCGGTAAGTCAAAGTGCTTTATTTTCGCCCACGCCCGGGCTTTAATGGTTCTGTTTCTAAACGGAACCAGCAGCGCTTCCGCAGGAAGCGGAAGCGCTGGAGCATCCTCAACACATTTTCGAGGATCCTCATCATCACATCCACATGCACAAGTATTACACGGGACCACAGAGTCCGCGTAATACGCGGAAAACGACACACAGCATTGTGCCATTTTCCGTTTAGGTTTTGTTATATTACACGCCACTTGGTACGTCGCGATCACGGTGACAGTGGCCTCGACCCCACTCGGGTCGGGTGTTTCAGTCGGGTCAATCCGAACGGGTTGCCCGCATCGATAATTCGGGTTAACAAACCCTTCGATCTTCCAGTTTTGCGGAGGGTTGATCGCGGTCCGGTTTAAATCCGGAGGGAGTTTAAAAACATTCATTTGAAAAACAGACTTGTCTTTCATTGGGTTCATAATTTTCGGTAAAATGTTGCCGTCGCGGCAACAAAACAGTAACTTTCCGACCTTCTCGTCATCCTTCATGGTCGGGGGAAGGTCGGAAATAACCAGCTTTTTTTGACAATTCATGACCTTGGAAAAATCAAGGTCTTGATAATATTGTCCGCCCGCGCTGTAAAGGCATTCGGAGGGGTCTTTACGACGCGTGAAGGCCCCACGTATTTCGTAAATGAACTCGTTTCGCATCCATTCGAAGGTTAGGTTCCAGTGGTCGAGGCGGCCGAGGGGGTGGTGGTTCTCGATGGTTACTTGAGCTAGATAGCTGCTTTTGTAGGACTGTGTTACGTCGTATGTTATCGAAAGATCGGCTTTTTGGCGTGGGAAGAACTTAAGTGTTGCTTTCTTCTTTGCTTTGAATTTGGGGTTTTTAGTGCAGCATATGTGCATTGTTTCTGTTTCATGATCAAGAAAGTGATTAGTGTACATAATTATTTGTTAGTAGATGGCTTAGAATTGAAGTCAGCAAAAGAAATTATCATAGACAGTTTCTTTAATGGGTCATAATAAAATGATTTGACACAGACAAACAGTCGTCCACGAAACACTCAAACGGCCGTTTTAAACACCCAAAATAAAAAAATAAGTTAAACTTTGAAAACTGTCGGTCAGAATGGCTGTTTGCACAATATCTGAATGGTCGTTCTGACCATAGCAGGGTCAGATTTGGAAAAGTATTGGCTAGAATGACTGTTTGACTAATATCCAGACGGCTATTTTGATCATGGACAGTCAAACTTTGAAAATTTTTGTATAGAAGTTTTTGGATTATTAAATATTTTAGTATTTAGCTAAGCACTTTATATAACCCACAGCGGAAGACATTCTATTCTACCTAACAAGACGGATACTTCAGAACATGTATGTGGGTTTTTTTTTTCTTTTTTTGTTTTTGTACTTTTTAAGTCGCTACCCAGCAAACTAACTCGGAAAGTTCGCTTGAGTGGCACGTGAACCTAATGGTGGCAAACGAACTCCATATAGTTTGGTGAAAAACTGTAAGCAACGGGTTAAGTTTAGTGAAAACGTTACAAAGTTTGTGTGCCACCTAAGAAAACATGTTAAGTTCACGTGCCATCCCAGCAAACATGTCGAGTTGGTTCGCCATACGAAGGTCCAAATAAAAATATTGTCGGAACTCGCACAAGTAGCTTACCCGAGTGGTAGCGACTAATGAAAGGCCTTTATATAAACAAAATATTTATAAACACCAATACTTATTTAGCTGAATCCTAAACCACTCCCTAAATTAAAAATAATAAAAAAAAAAATCTTATCATAGAACAAAGAATAGCACATACTTCCTTTGGTTGTAGCTTTAGGACACTTAAACCCATCATTTTCAAGCTTAATATTTTTAGGCATGACATTGCCTCCAATATTCACCCCAAACATGGTCCCCTTAATCTTAACCTTGGCACCCATCTGAGTCAAATCATTCGCGGTGTCAATCGCGGTCTTCATATCCGCCTGCGGGTACCCAATCATACGCGTCCCATTCTTATCAACCTTCATGGGAAAACTATCACCGTTAAGAACCGTCGCACCATCAACCGACACCAAGATTTCGTCATGTTGGAACCCGATAAACGCCTGCCATGATTTTAACTCGGTGGTGCCTACGTTGAGGACTATTAATTCAGATTTGAAAGCCCATGATTGCGCTATGACGTTTTTAACGTGTGGGTACTCTTTTTCTCGTGAATTGAAGGTGTATTGTAGATAGATCCCGTTACATGTGTCAACCTCTTTGGGTAGCTTGATTGCACCATCTTGACTCGTGACGCGGGAAATTTGGTAAAGAAATAGGAGAAGCCATGTTTTGCATGGCACTCTCATATCCTTGTGTTATTGGTGTTCTTAGTGGTTTCAAGATTTTGGATATATTAAAGGTGTCAGTGGTGGTTTAAGCGGTGGCGATCAGTCGTGGTGGTGGTGGAGAGGGGATCAGCGGCGGTCCGGCGAGGAGTGTTGATATAAGTGAATTGATATTAATGGAAAGTTGGGAGTGTGACCATTTCAGCTGCATTCTCTTCCCTTGTTTTGGCGTTTAAGTAGGAATTAGATCTGCATTTGCCTCCATAATTCTATAAACATCATATATAAGTTTGTATAATGTATATTACAGGATTTTTATTAAATATAAATATGCATTTAAGATTGCTTTTTATGTTTATTTGTTAGAAATCTTTACAAAGAAAATAAGTGGCATTGCTTTATATTCTCATTATTGTGGTCTAGTAAGAACTTTCTTTTTTAGATATTTGGGATGCCTAAATAATTAGCAGTACATGTAGCTGTTATATACATAAACAAGTCAAGTTATTCATACGGTTCAAGCTCGAGTCTAAATTAAAGCTCGTCTATAAACAATTTCAAGAACAAGCTTTGTATAGCAAACTTGAAATAGTTTTGAGAGCCAAAGAAATTATTACTTAACCAAGCTTGAATTTGAAAAACAAGCACGAGCTTTAGATATAAAGCTTAAAAGTTAAAGCCATCCAACTTCGAGCTTTTATGTAAGCGATCTCAAGATTAGGGTAACTCAAACTCGGCTCGACTTATTTACACCTCTTTCAATCACTACCCATAAGTTAGCAATGCGACCAGCCTACTTTTTTACCGCTACTTTTTTTATAATCTTACAGATATGAGTTCATATCTGACGAGCATATAAAATCATGTGTTCACTCAAACATTGCAACTTTGGATAGGATCATTAGATAAGTAATATTTGTTACCAAAGTTAGTGTCACCGCCATTAATGACATGTAAAACTGTTTCTTACACAAACCAGACAAGTATATTGTTCTGACTAAGTTTGGATCCAAGGGTTTATGTGTTATACATGTGGATTAAGCAACTGTAATCTCATCTGCGGTGCCTAAATCCTCAACAAACTGTGATTTGGGTTCCAAATCTATGAACTGATTTGACTGGCTTGCTAGATGTGCAATGCTGACCCAACCTTCGCGCTTGATATAGTCTGCAACTGCCTGCATTTCTTCATGTGAGATATATATGTATTTTCCTCTATCGTCCATCACACCCGACAATCTCCCTGTGCATCAAAGAGAAATTAGTATTTTTATAAAAAAGAGAAAAAAAATAACTGTATCCAAAGATTTAGACTAAACAAAGTGATAATATTAAAATAAGAGATATCAACTAATCATACCCATATCTTCCAATGATGTGATCCGGTTGATACAGTCATCATCATCATCATCATCATCATCATCGTACTCAGTATATCCCACCAATAGCAATGCTATGGTAGGGTCTGAGGAGGGTAAGATGTAGACAGCCTTAACTCTATCCCATAGGGATAGAGAGGCTGCTTCCGGTGAGACCCCCGGCTCGATAGTAGTTTTGCATCAAGCCTTGGACATAAGGCACATAGCACTCAATCATCGGGACACCGGCTGATCGGTGCATGTGCCCTTGTCTTTCGGCTATCAACGCCACCACATGATGCCTGATTAACCTTCCGCCACTTTTAACGTTATTTTCACGAGATTAGTAAAATAACGTCAAAATTAGTGCAATTTTACTTTTGCCCACCCGAGGGTTCACACATATATAAATTATATGCGCGCACCGCAAGCAGGGCGTCTAAAATACTAAAACAAGATTTCAGAAATTGAGGCAGTAAGATGGCGGGCTGGTAATGGGTCGGATTGACCCACTAAACACTTTTTTCATCCAATTTTTACTTTTTATAATGAATAATTCAAATGTTGATTATGATTACAATAAGAATCTTAACTTTTATGAACAAAATGATTATAAATATAGAGTTTAAAAATTTCAACACTCTTGCACATTCAGATACAAAGAGACTTAAAATTTCTTATAAGTACAACACAAAACTGACCTGAGTCCTTAGTTTAAATTCTGCAGCAAGATCTTCCAATGGAACACATTTCTGTTTCTGCAAGTTCAAGAACCGGTAACAACCATGACTTAAGAAATCAACTTATAAATTATAATCCATTTCCATCATAATAATAACTCGTGTGTTAACTTAAATTAAGTAATTAAACAACAATATACCTTAATGTACTCGACAAAATCAAAAAGCAAACCCTGTGTTCCATCTTGAAGTTCGTTTTCTGTGGTACCTTCAGCATCTACTGAAAACTCTCCTTTCCATTTATCAAACTCTAAAGCCGCTGCTTCCTCCTCTTTAAGCCTTCGAGCCTCAGCTTCTTCTTCCTGAGCAGATAAAAGTAGTAATTTAAATAAGATATTCAATAATAAAAAAAAGTTAAAAACAATTAAATCATTAGCATTAGTGGAAATTAAAACATAAACAAACCAGCATCCGTTCCCTGGCTTCATGTTCCTCATCTTTCCTCCTGCGCATTTCTGCATAACGATCTTGTTTTGTATTTCTCAATTCACGTGCAGCCTCGTCAGCCTTCAAGTTAATAATAACGAAATGATTAAGTTGAAATGATTAGTTTAAAATAAATAAAACGCTTTCATTGTATCTAACCTGGCGTTGTGCTTGGCGTTCTTCTTCCTTCCTTTCTTCTTTGATGCTTTTGCATTATAATATTCCCCTTCAACAGCTTCTTCATCACTTCCATCCTCAATTTCTGCCTCAAACCACAACAAATGAAATTGATCAAGATATTCATCATGATTCATGTGAAGTGCTTAATTTGACAGATCTAATGTAACTAAGCTTTAACTAACTAACTAACTAGCTAAAGAATCCAGTAGAATCCCACTCATAACAGAGTTATTTGTAGGGTGGGATAAAGCCAAATCTTTCCATTGTCTTAGGGTGTGCAAAGCCTTGGATTTACTGATACCGATAACCAAGCTTCGGTTAAGGTAGGGTCCTAAACCATAATAGACAACTAAGCTTTGGTTATAGATGGGTCAGTTAAAAGTCGGTTATGGTTAACTGTCCAATGTTTTTTTTTTTGCTTTGCTCGAACTAAAATGGTTCGCTTATGGTTTTCCGGGCTCACTTATGCAGTTATGAAGTTTCCAATCTAAAATATGTACGTTCCAAGCTCAGTTATGCAGAGAATTACATGAAAATACATTGATATACATGGAAAGATGCAAGGTTCTGTTCTGTTTCAATTAAATCGGCTAACCAATGGGACTAAACCGAAACCATAACCAATGGCTCTGTTACGCAGATGTTCACCATAACTGATCGAACTAGTTGATTTTTGGTTAATTTCGGTTATCAATTCGGTTTTTGGTTATGGTTCAGTTTTTGCACACCCCTAACAGAGAGGCTGCTCCTACTGAGACCCCTTGCTCCAAAAACTTTCTTTTCACGTGTACAATACAGTATAAACTTATAGTATAATAACCTAGATAACATAAAAATTGTAACTTAGAGGGTAACAAGAAACAACAACCAGAAATACTACTATACTAGTAATGACAGCAGCTACCACTAACATAACCTGATGAGTAAACTACAGTAGCAACAGATAAATAAAGAAAGTTGCAAAAAACATTCATATATGCTTTGTTTGCCTCACTTATTTTTACAAAATATAAATATTAGCTAAAAAATTATATAAAGATTGGAACACCTAATAAAAATTAAGCGACTTTACAGGAACAAAGATACTTTTTGAGTGACTTATCAGAACACTTATGAAACGTGATTACTATCTGATGAAGTTTTCCCATAATCCAGATAACATAAAAAATGTGACTATAATAATCACAAGCAACAAGCATCCCAGAAATACTAGTAATAATAGCAGTAAAGAGTAAACTACCACTAACATAATAAGATGAGTAACTATATTGGCAATCAGATAAACACGGTTGCAGAAAGTAATGAGTAAACTATATGCATTAGCAACATAAAGCAATGAGTAAACTATATTATTAAACCTTCAACGGTTTGCGGAGCAGCAGAAGATGTACTCGCAGCCGAAGTATTCCTCCTGCGCATCCTACTTCGCGCACCGGTCGGTCTCACAACAGCTTCTCTCTGCTGCACCTGCAAATACCAAAAACCACAATTCAACACCTTTCAAATTGCAATCAAGTTAATAAACCATTCGTTGCAAAACCCTAACCTGCGGTTGCTCTTCGTGTTCATCACGAGACGGTTCCGCCTGTCGGCGTTTCCACAGGTAAAGTGGAACCAACGCAACGACAAGAAGCATTGACAGAATTGCCACAAACATATCCTCCATGTTCTCTGATCAAATTACACAAATTAATTTCTATAATAATAACCTAGAGTGGTTATAAATTAATCAAACGAAACACAATTAACTGCATAACAAGTAAAACTATATAGAAATTAAACATGTATTATTAATCATTTGATGAAAAAAAACAGAATTAATTTAAGAAAACCTTACGGGTTTGGATACTGAATCCGAATTTGTGAAATTAGGGTAAAACAGAGAGAGATCGAGAGTTCAATTTGTGTGTTTTTATGGATGAATCAATGGAGAGGCATACCTACACTTTTGTTTACTTCCACAAGAAACCTTGAGTTGTTTCGTGTCTATAGTGTCGGGTTAGCGGGTCGATGGATTAGCGTGATGAGATTCTTAGACCATATTTCAAATCATATATTTATTCGTGTCGACTCATTAAATATATTCGTGTCGACTCATTAACTTTGTGTTATGTTCAATTTTACTTTCATTTACGAATATGATAACAACTAGGATTTAAATTAGTAATTAATTATTCTTATTCATATAAAACATATTAAAAGTTTATGGTAGAGCTAACTGCTTTTGTGTAGATCTAATTATTTATCTCTCGTTTTCAATTAACAAACTTATATGCCCATATTTAATTTAAAATAAAAACAAATGAATGAAATAAAATCTAAGTAATTAACTATAAATTTAAATTTTTTCCCTAAAGTCAAAATACTTTATATTAACTTCTCTAAAGTTCTTAAACGGGTTAAAAGATCAACCAACTTTTTAACGGATCGGGTTCGGGTTAACCCGTTTACGAAAACGGGTTGTGTCAGCTGATCCAAAAGCTATACTTTTGGTGTTGGATTCCGGGTCGTGTCAGGAATTGACACCCTTACTTTTAGCACTCATAACTTTTAAATTAATTGTTTTTCGTGCTTACAATTACTATTAATGGTTAAATTGTTTTTTCTTTAACAACCAACAAAAAATTTCATTATATCAGCAATAGGCTAGAAATACCAATACAATTAAGGCCGTAAACGAACCGAATGAACACGAACATGGACCTTGTTCGTGTTCGTTCATTAAGAAAATAATGTGTTCTCAAACGGTTCATGAACACTTACCGAACGAGATTTTTTGTTCGTATTCGTTCATTAAGGAAATTAATATGTTCATGAACGGTTCACGAACACAAAAGAACACAAATAATATTGGCAGAGCCTATATATTAAGATCGATGTATTCATCAATGTGAATAATAAAAACATATAAACGAATTGAACGAACACGAACAAGGGCATTATCGTGTTTGTTCATTTAACTTTAAATGAACACGAACACTTAATCGAACAAATATTTATGTTCATGTTCGTTTATTTAAAAAAATGGACATTTGTGTTCGTTTATGTTCGTTTGTTTAAAATCTAAACGAATATAACTGAACAAAGATAAATGAACATATATGAACACAAACAAACAAACGAACATAAATGAAAACACTTAAATGAACACAAATTAACAAATATAAAACTTTAAGTAGATGACTCATCCAAATAATATTTAACAATTTTTTACTAATACATAAACAGACATAAACAAACATAAATAAACGAACATAAACGAGCGTTCATGAACAAAATCAAACGAAAGGAACATGTGTTCATGTTCGTTCGTTTAATAAACGAACACAAACTTTTTGTTCATGTTCGTTCGTTTATTAAATAAACGAACATAAAAGAACTTCCCGCAGAACAATTCACGAACAGTTCGCCGAGCGTTCGATTCGTTTATAGGCCTAAATACAATCACCAACACATTGGTTCCCAACTCAACCCATTTACAACTTGTACACCTGAAATTAACACAAATCATCCCATGTGAGCCCTCTTTCCTTCCCCTGCCCTCTTTATTATTGACCCAAAGAAAGCCCAACACCTTTATTTCCTCCACCAAACTCGACGCATGAATCGGGCCCCCGAGATGAACTAGGGCATTTTTTTTCTTTTTTCTTTCCATAAACTCCAAACTTAACTAAACAAATTGCTTGCAATATACTTGCCTTCTCCTTAGGAAACATTGAGAACTTATGCATCTCCAACGAGTCATGGTAACTGAATAATACAAAAGAGGTACCTTACACAATTGCAAACTTATGATTTGAGTTTTTGTATTTAACATGCTTTAATTCAAACATAAAAAATGTAAAACGTCTAGCAAACATATTTTTTCAGTTGGTATTTTAGTAAATATTTCATCATCTTTTAGTGATCAATTTTCATTGTTCTAAAAGCACCTATCAATAATTATTTAATAATTATTTATGTTGTTTTCAGAGGAAATTATGTCTTCAGGAAGATTGGTACTTATCTAAGATTCGTTCCTATTCAAATTTTCAATTGTTTCATTGATAGCATTAGACCGGTCGTTATGGGGCGCCCTTGAGGGGCCTTTTTAGGCGCCGTGGGCGCCGAACACCGCCGAGGGGCGCCGACGAACCAAGGGCGACGAAGGTGAGACCGTTCCAACGGCCGGCGCGGTTTTGAATTTTGGTGGGTCCCCCCCTCCAACGTTCATATTAACGGCTCTTTAAAAAACTAATTATTTTATTTATAAATACTAACCCATTTTATCAATTTTTCCTCAAACAAATACCAAATTTCAATCAAATTTCACTAAAAAAATCTCTCAACTCTCGGATCATTTCTCAAATTTCACAAGCTCGAGCTCAAACCCGAACCCAAACCCGAACACGAGCTCGAGCTCAAACCCTAACTAAAACCCGAACACCAACCCAAACCCGTTGGATCCGGCTCAAAGGTGGTGGGCTAGTATGCTCGCAAACAACGATGACCCTACCAATCCTTTCTATGCCAACCCGCATAACCCAAACACCCCAATACTCGAAACAGAAGTTCCCGAAACCCAAGTTCCCGAAACCCAAGTTCGTCGCATACGAAGCCATAGAAAGAAGGTTGTTGCCGATCAAACACCAATCGAAAAGGTTGACAGGAAAAACTGGGAAGACGATGAGGAAGCGGCTTTAGCGCAAGCGTGGATCGACTCATCCAAAGACTCAATCTTAGGTAATGTAAACGCAGCGCGATATTTTGGGCAGAAATACGTGATAAGTTTTTTGAGATAATGGGTCGAGGTCGCTACCGGGGAATGATTCCCTCTCCAACAAATGGAAGGCAATGGTCTTAAAAATGAACCACTTCTCCACAATTCACACTCGCTAAGAACAACAAAGGAAGCGGCACGAACGACGCCGACCTTCTTAAGGCTATGTTGAAACAATACAAGGGCCTTCATGGTCACCACTTCGGCATGGAGATGTTTGAAATTTGGAAGAAATGCACGAGCTCGCCAAAGTGGCATCCGATCCCGACATCTTCACCGCGACTGTCCAAACAGTCAAAAACAACGTCTACTTCGGCCAATCAATCGCCGTCCCAAGCCGGGTCGGATGCTCGTTCTCAATTTAACTTAAACGAGATTGATCCCGATTTTCTTTTTGATGAACCGGATGAGTTGCCACATCCGGTAGGAAGAGAAAAGGCCAAGACGGCGGCTAGAGGTGGGGGATCTTCGTCTAGAACGACATCCTCGATAAGTTCCGACGTGAGCGCGCGATTTGACAACTTGGAGCTTGCACTTAAAGAGTTTCGCGAGGACCAAAAACACTCAAAAGAGGAACTCAAGATAATACACGAAGAAAGAAAAGCGATGCATGCGGAATACAAAGCCATGCATGAAGAAAGAAAGAAGGCTAAATCAGAGCGGCAACGAGAGAAGGACTTCAAGCTCATCGCAAAGGATCTCTTGCATCTAGATCCAGCCACGCGAGCATTTTTGGAGAAAAAAAACAAGAATAATGACAAAATACGCAAACGAGGACTCGGACGCTGAATATTAGTTCTATTTTATTTTCTATTTGTATGTTTTTTTTATGTTCTTTAGTTTAATTAAGTTTGATTTTTATTATATTTTAAGTTTAATAAAGTTGTTGGTTTTTTAGTTTTATATAAAAAAAATAAAAAATTAAAGGGGCTTCGAAGCCCTCGCACCATAGTGGGGCCTTTTTTTTTTTGGGGGGGGGGGGGGGGGGGGAAGGCTTAGCCCCCAGTGCCCACGTGGGGCTAACATGACACTGGGGAGGGGCTTCGAAGTCCCTCACCATAGAGGATGGTCTTAATATAATGGAAGATTCTCTAAATGGTTCAAATGAAAGAGAAAGAGAGAAAAAAAACGACCCAAAAATTCACAACTTTCTTAAAATGACCCAAGTAATTTGTACTAAAGTGACACATTGTAAATATAACCGACGAGATTGATGAACCATTTAAAAGCTGACACGTGGCAAGAATCTGACAAATCCGACCGTATTTTTGAAAATCTTGGGGTTTTTGTCCAAATCCGTTCTTTAAATTTTTTTGTAAAAAGCAGTCTCTCCAGACGGTTTTTTTTATATTTCCTACCTGGTTCGTTCAAATTCTGATTATCCCTAACTTTTTCTTCATCGTCATGCATTATTAATTGTACTTAAGCAATCATATTTGTACCTCTTAAATTTTAAGAGGTCATTCTCATTTCCTTTAGTATATAATATAGATATAGATGGGTAGCAACTATGTACTTAACGTAAACAATTAATTATTCTTATATATATATATATATATATATATATATATATATATATATGTATAAAACATTTTATTAGTTTGTGATAGAACTAATTATTTATCTCTCATTCTCAATTAAAAATAAATGAATGAAATAATAAGAGAATAGATAGCTATAACTAATAAAATAAAATTGTTGGAAGTAAAAAGTAGTTTAAACATAAATTCGTTTTATATTTAAAAGTTAATTAATATATGAAAATTTTAAAATATAAGTAATTAACTTTAAATTTTGAAACATTTTATCTTTAAAATCAAACTATTAACTTCTTTAAATTCTTAAATGAATTAATAGGTCAACCCATTTTTAACAGACCGGGTTCGGGTTGACCCGTTTACTAAAACGGGTTGTGTCAGCCAAATAAAATCTATATTTTTTGGTTTTGGATTTCGGGTCTTATCAGGATTTGACACCCCTACTTTTAGCACTCTTAACTTTTAAATTAATTGTTTTTCGTACATATAAATATTTTAATGATTAAATTGTTTTATTAACAACCAACAAAAAAATTCATTATACCCACAAGAGGCTAGAAATACCAATACAATCACCAACACATTAGCTCTAAGACACCGAAAGAAACAAAGTATCCCAACTCAACCCATTTACAACCTTTACACCAGAAATCAACACCCATGTGAGACCCCTTTCCTTCCCCTGCCCCCTCTATTATTGACCCAAAAAAAGCCCAAAACCTTTATTTCCTCCACCAAACTCCACACATGAATTGGTCCCTAGCGATGAACTAGGGCATTTCTTTTTTTTCCATATACTCCAAACTTTAATTAAATAAATTGCTTGCAATATACTTGCCTTCTCTTTAGGGAACATTGAGAACTTATGCATCTCTAACGAGTCGTGGAAACAGAATAATACAAAAGGAGGTAACTTACACCATTGATAACTTATGATAGAGTTTTTGTATTTAATATTTCTTTAATTCAAACACCAAAAATGTAAAATGTTTGGAAAACATATTTTTTCACTCAAGTATTTTAGTAAATATTTCATCATCCTTTAGTGATCAATTTTCATTGTTCTAAAAGCACCTGATCAATAATTATTTAATGATTATTTATATCAGTTTTTTCAGACGAAATTCTGTCTTCAGGAAGATTGATAATTTACTAAGTTTCGTTCGTATTTAAATGTTCAATTATTTCATTGATGACATTGATATAAACTAGCTAGCTTCTTTAGGGGGAGAGGGGCGTATGCGGCATAAGGTATTCGGGCACCACTATTATCGCGTGAGCACCATCGCCGCAAATCATGGACTAGATACCCAATAAAAAGAGGAGAGAGTGTGAGTGGAGAAGGGAAACAACGAAAGAGACATCGAGAGAGGGAGGGGGAGAGGTAGTTTAGTGGAGTGTTGCATATTATTTAAATGAGCTTAGAGTAGTATATGGAGTAAATTAGGTGGCATCATGGGGTACTTTGAGTGAGCATCCCTCTCTCCCTTTATACAATTTTGGTTTTTTTTAATGCAAAACTAGAGTAATCATATTTGGGTGTTGAATCCAAGGTTTGAATGATGTGGATTATTTCATAATAAAATGTACAACAACTTTTCTTCTTTTAGGCTAAAAGTTTGCTTCAGAAGTTTGTGAGTGTAAAATTCATCCAAACAACATAGGTGGCAAAAGGTGGGGGCCTACTCTCACAACCCCCCCCCCCCCCACACACACATACATAGATACACACACACATTTATATATATATATATAGATAAATGATCAAATACAATAATCTCCTATCGTACATTACGTACGCGAGCATATAGAATGTTGATTTCAGAAATCCTAAATCACACAGTGCACTCATATGACCCGTCACTGTCGCTCTTCCTCATGCCATCTCCACCACCACTCGTCGGCATCAACACACCTCCTTCACCAAAACATGATTCGACAACGATAGTCCGACAACTCGCTGGAAAAATCATGAACGCCGCTCCCGTTTCACAGGTTCTGTTTATTTTTTTATATAAGAATCGAAATTGAAGTTAATTGATCGATTAATCTTTGAAATCGATTCAATTAATCTTCAATTTGAAGCTTCAATCAATCAATTTTGAGTTTTGAGTGATGGGTTTTAACCTGAACGTTTAAGTTTTTTTGCATGAACGTTTAGTGTTTTTTTTGTTTGAATGTTTAAACTTTTAACCTTAAACGTTTAAAGGTTTAACATTTGAATATTTAAGTGTAGGAAGTTGACTTGAACGTTTAAACCTTTTGTTATGAATTTTTTTTGTTAGTTTAGAAGTTCTGAACTTCTAAACTTTTTGTTCTAGACTTTTTTGTTCAAAACGTTTAAAGTTTGTGCAGAACGTTTAAACATGAACCTTAATCATAGCTCAACTAAATATATTATTCTACTATTTCATAACCGACTCATGATTCTAAAGCCTCTTGCACATCAATTCCATTGATTAAATAATCATTTTTTGATCAATTTTGAAGATCATTGATGTTCAACTACATTTTATTTCAATTTTGGTTTTTGACTTTTGAGATTTCTTACTTTAAGCTGTGATTAGAGTTCAGAACTTGGAGGAGATAGAGCGACGAGTTCCGAATTTGGATCAGAATCGATTTGTAATCGATGAATTTGATCGCGAACTACTGTTGGGTTATTTACGAAACTGCCACAACGTGTTTTTCATCTAACGCTCTGGAAGGTCATGTACGTGATGTAAGATAAGCCATTATTGTACGTTAACCCACATATGGGTGTCCAAAATACCCGAACCCGATTAATCCGACCCGTCCCGAACCCGAATAAGCTAAATAGGGTTGGGTTACACAGGGTCAAAAAGTATTAATCGGGTTATTCGGGTTAACCCGAATAACCCAAATTGCTAATAGGGTCGGGTTTCGGGTTAGTTTTTAGGAGAAAAAAATCGGGTTTCAGGTTAATCTGAATAACCCGATTAGTGGTGACGATATATATTGATTTTTTAGATACTTTATGTTACTTATATATAATTGGTTTAATTAAAATATAACATGGCCAAGTAATTAAATCAGATTGAATGGTTGAAAAGTAACAAATGGACTACATATTGGTTTGTTAGAGCCGGATTAATTGCAAATAAATGCATTAATATGATTTTCTCAAATAAAGCATGACCTAAGTTGTTAAAAGTCACAGTCTATGTTCTTCCTCCTGGTACCCATCATTCACATAAATAATTTATTTTACTTTTTTACACTTTTGCATCATGTGACCAGTAGGCTACTGATCACATGCTGCTAAACCTAATGATATTTAGTTAACATATTTCAATATCATAACACCTGCTTATGCTTATACTTTTAATTAGGTTAAAGAAAAGTAACTCTCAAAACAAACAATTGGTTCTTTAGATCATTTATGATTGGTTATACAAGTTATACCTCTCTTTGCAACCCATCATTTACCAACACAATAACTAACTTAAAATATAGAGTAACCCGTAACACCCCAGCTAAAGCGGAATACGACTGGGTGTGACGTACAAATTGTTCAAAACACATGTGACACTATTAAGTGACAATATTATCATTAATTCATTCAAATGCATCAAGTACACAAGTTTATCAAATGAACAAGCACAAGTGAAAGGGAATAAAACCAACATCTTCTTGTTTATTATTTATAACCTAAGTTCTAGTATCTTCGTCATTTTATCCTCTAATGAAAGTACCTGTAACATATATATAAAATAAAGTCAACTAATTGAATAGTTGGTGAGTTCACACAGTTTAAATAATATATAAAAATCATACAATTCCATGAAAACTTGTGAAAAACACATAACGGTTCTTTACACTAGAATCAAAGGACCTGAGTGTAAAGAATAAATGAAGGTCTTTTCCAGTTGGGATTGTGCACCAACGTATTCAGATCGGAGTCCCTTTTCCACTAGAAACAATGGTCCTAAGTGCAAAGGGAGGCGTATGATCATACTTATCGAAGAAATCCATGCACGTAATATTTGAGTAAGTAATAAGTAAACACACAAGTCCATGATGCGAATTGTAGTTTGCAAATAACAAATAAACGAAATTGAATTATTGACAGGATATATATGCTACCCCCAAAATAGTTAAAAAGGGGGTGTGATAAACTCACATCGAATGCGGTTTAAAATAGAAGTCACCGCTTTACGTCATAAAATGTTCTAGTGCCTAAATCATGCAAGCACTATAAGTATTTGCTATGCGATTCCTAGAATCCTTAGTATCCAAACAATCCCACGGATTATTAAAAGTTTGACTTTCCGTTGACTTTGACCAAAGTTTGACTTTTTGTTGACTTTTGACCAAAATGTCCAAGTTGTTGACCGTTGACTAAAAATATTGACCGTTGACCAAAATATTGACCATTGACCCTAAAAATACTGACCGTTAACCAAAATATTGACCGTTGACCCTAAATGTTGACCGACGACCCGTTGGTGACTTTTGACCAATTATCTAGACTTAAAATAGTCATAAGATATTCATAGTCGCAACCTAACAATCGATCATGTAATTGCAGTTAATCATTTTTCATGCAAACCTATGACTAAGTCACTCGTTTACCAATTTCATTTCTCATAGCAAGATCAAACATTTAGTCAAATAATTTCAAGTTGACTAATAAATTCAAATTCCAATATAACACAACAATCTTTGTACAAACTACAAATATTTTTACCAAACAACATGTTGGACAAATTTGGGCAGGTTTTAAGTCACCAAAACCTATTTTTCTAACTAGCTAAACATGCAAATAATTTACCAAATAATTCCCACAAATACTTTCAAGTATTAGGTAAAACATAAAATTTTCTTGTAATTTTCCAACACACACAAACATCATGAAAATTCATACACTACAACAACCTATTTTCAGCTACCTTATCAGCACAACAGAATGTAAATGTTTTCTAAAAATTCCATATATGTTCAATTGATGCAAGACCAATTGGATTGGATTCATAATTCAATTTATAATATTTCAGAAGTGGAATCACACAATTATCCATTTTCTATTACAAGTTACACAATTTACAAAACGAATCCGAAAATTACTTATTCAATCAGAATTGCAACACGATTTTGTAAATTCATAAAAACTAATCAAACAGAGTCCAAAAACTATTATTTTTGACTTTTTGAAAACTAGACCCAAAGTAATTGAACTTAGCATCAATAATCGACCAAAATCACTAACATATCAACAAGTTATACAATTAACAACCTAGGTTACAGAATTTGTCAGCAAGCAGATCTAAACCTATGTGCACAACAATCATGATTTTAATATCTATATGATCCTAAATCACCAATAAATCATTTTAGAAAATCGAAACTCATGTTTTTCCATTATTAATCTAAATACATAGAGAACAAATATATATAAATAAAAGATTCAAACTTTTATACCAAGACACAACAAACACTTTTAACCAAATCAAACTTTGATCATTCTTTATTTATCTATATAATCCAAATCATTTGGATACAAAAATCATGTTTCTAATATAAAGCCATAAAGAAAAACATAAAGAAAATATATGTTAAATATGATTACCTAGTTGCTTAATCCAAAAATTCAATCCTATTGCTTCCAAGAATCATCAAAACACTACTTGTGTATGAGGATAATTTGAGAGAGTTTTTGCAAAAGTGTTACGTGTGTGTGAGTGATAGATTTAGGCCAAGAGGAACAAAAAGGAAAGAGAAAAGTTTGATTACCAAGAGTTTTTAACTCCTTGTTAAATTAATAACAACCCTTTAATCTCACATTAATAAAATTCAACCTTAGGTAACTTTTATATTAGAATAGGTGTCATGATACAACTTTTTAAACAATTTCTATGTATTATATTGTCTAAGGTTTATTGGTCTAGCTAGGCAACATAACATGTAACATATCATATAATGTAACAAGTTTAATCATCTAACTTTCTTATAAATCACATAAGTATATAACAACTAGTCAGGTAACATATTGATCATATAACACATTATACCTATCGTATAAAGTAGATGCAACATATTATTAATATTATAACATATGCAACAAGTTACTTTTGTTTAGGTCACCAACGACACGACTAACTCAAATGTATGCATACATGACACTATATGCATGACAGTTACTAGTTGGGTTTACTGACACAGTCAACATGATTTAACTGGGTTTAGTTAACGGAGTTAACCTGAAAATGCCGGGTGTCACATCGGGGATTAGAAATAGTGAATGTATATTTTATTATGGAGTTGGATATTATAATACGTTTTATACATATATTTATAAATAAAAACCAAAAATTTAAAACGGGTCGGATTTTCGGGTTCTTTAGATAATTTATTATTGGTTATACAACTTATACCTCTCTTTGCAACCCACCATTTACCAACACAATAACTAACTTAAAAATATAGAGCAACCCGATTAACTCGACTAACCCGAAACCCTATTAACCTAAACCCGACAAAACCGAACCTTAATAGGGTCGGGTTATGGGTCATATATATATATATTTTTTAAAACCCGACTAACCTAACCCGAATAACCCAAAATCCGATCGGGTTGACCCGATTAACACCCCTAAACCCACCCTTATATATATAAAAGAGTTCAATTAAGAATAAGAAGTTTTCTAGGAATGGTAAGAACCAACAAATTTTGACAGTTAGCATTACAAATTATGGTGAAAGAACAATTCTGGGAAACTATGTCGGTTATAATAATGAAAGAGTAATTCTAGAATACTATGTCGATTATTTGTAATTTTAAATCTCAATCATTGATTAACATCATCCAATGACTATGATTTATTCCCTAGTTTTCTTGGGAAACTACTTATATTAGGATAACTCTCTCTCTCATATATATATATAGAGAGAGAGAACTAGAGAACTAATAATGAAGTATTTTTAATTTAATTAAAAAAATATTTTTTAAATTTTTTTCTTTCATCCTTCTTATATATTGTTATTCTTCACCACAAAAAAAAATAAAAATTAAAAAATTAAAAAAAAAATAAAAAAATAAAAAAATTAAAAAAGAAATAAAAAAATTTAACGAGTAATGCATATATGCAATACACCGACTTTTTTTATAATGCATATGTGCAATAGTGTGCATTTTGATATTTGAAATAGTGTTGAATAGCATATATATATATATAGTTGTTTGTATTGTTTATTTGCAATAGTGTCATATTATATTCAAAAATTAAAAAAAATCGACATAGTGCATATGTGTATTAGTGTTGTATTACATATATGCGATAATGTGTTTTGCATACAATTATTAGTGTCGTATTTGCATATATTCAATAGTGTGTATTAGATAATGCAATTGTGTTGTATTATATGTAATAAAACACTATTGTATATATGCAATAGACATTAGTACACATATGCACTACAGTATTACACCGACAAGTTTTTTTTTTTAGTATCAATATCATCTTATTAGAATGAGGAAAGAAAAAAAAATCACAAAATAATTTTTTTTAAAATAGTTAAAAGTAATTCTTTATTAGTTCTCTAGTTCTCTCTTTAAGAGGAGTTCTGTAAGGCCCGGTTTTGTTTAATTGAGTTTTTCGTATTTGTATCATTTTAGTTTACGTCTTTGGTATTTACGGTTGTATGTATTGGGCCCGAGGCCTTTTGTATTTGAAGCCCATTGGGCCTTATTAATGAAAGAGGTATATGAGTAAATACACACATATATAAGGTGTGTGTATCTCATACACCAACCTAACCCTTTCACAAACATTATTCATCCAAGTAACAAAAACTCTCAACTCTCTACCCTCCTCTCTATTTTCGGCTCTCTTCATACACACACAAGATCCGAGATCTCGGTCCGACTAGTTGTTTCCGCCAACTAGTTGTAAGGTTGATCCAAGAACGACTAGTAATTAGTTTGTTTTGTTGTTTGATCCGGTTTCGGGACCTACAATTGGTATCAAAGCTTTCGGGCTCGACTAGTTGTGGATATTGGGTCACAACCTTGGATTTTGGTCTTGTGGATGAAAAGACGGACTTGTTGAGAAAATAATTGATTTTCGTTTTTTTTTGTTCTTCAAGTTCAAGAAATTTAGTGTGTTTTTTGTTGAAGATGGTAAAGTTTGGTTGAAAAAGTGGTTGGTTTTGGTGTTTTGATTCTCAAAGAGTGTTTGTAGTTGTGAATGTGAAAAGATGTCTCAAAAGTTGGGATATTAATGAAATGGGTATGTTTGTAAAAGGTGGCAAGAAAGTTGGTTGGTGACATTCCATTTTGGGTGAATTTCTCCTTACATTTTCTTTAGTCAAATTCGCTTACAATCAAATTCGCTTACAACCAAATTCGCTTACAATTGTTACTCGCTTACAACCCAAACTCGCTTACAATTGTAGCTCGCTTACAACCCCAACTCGCTTACATCCCAACTCGCTTACAATTCCTGCTTGTGTTCAAACTCGCAATTCCTGCTTGTGTTCAAACTTGCTTACAATCCAAACTCGCTTACAACCCAAACTTGCTTACAATCAAACTCAATTACAATCAAAATCGCTTACATTCAGACTCGTTTACAACTCACCAGTCGCTCACATTTAGACTCGCTTACATCATCAAACTCGCTTACAACTCAGTTAACTCGAATACACTTATTGGTCGCTTACACCAGACTCACATACATCTCAGCCTTATCCAAACTCGCATACATCTTCCAGCCTACTCGCTTACAATACTCCATCGATTACAATCTGCCTAATCTTTCACTCGCATACATTCCATACACTTCTCATACACCCTACTCGCATACATAGACCCGTAGGCTCAACCCAAGTCGCTCACAAACCCCAAGTCGCATACATCTTAATCGATTACAACCCAGCCCTGATCAATTACATTTCAGTAGCTTACAACTCAGCCGCTTACACCAAGACACGATTACAACTCCGCATTCGCATACACATATGTCGCTTACATCTCAGCCCTTTTCCTAATTGCTTACAATCCCAAAATCGCATACATCATCAGTCGCATACAATATTAGCAGATATGTGTTAATTTATGTTTGAGAAGGAAACCATATTTAAGGTTTGAAAGTTTGGGGGCGGCGATGATGTAAGAGAGAGAGAGAGAGAGAGAGAGAGAGAGAGAGAAAAGAGGTTTGTTTTTGTATGGGAAGGAGTTTTGAGCGGCTGACGAGTTCTCAATATTAGGGTTGAGGTTATTTTGTTGTGTCGGGACATATTTATTTTCAATTGTGGGCCAACATAACAAGTCAACATAGATCATTTTGACTAAGAACGTGAATATAAGTTGGTTATTTGGGTTGCACCAATTAATTTTGTTGGGCCTAAATTTTTGTTAGACAAATGAACTTACCATTTGGACTGCTAAGAGATACGATCGAGTTGAAATCTGTTTAGTATGAATGAGGTCAGGTTGATACAAAAATTTAACTCAGGTCGCTAAATACGAGAAACAAGTTGCTTGGGAAATTTGACTAACGAGTCATATTTTACACAAAAGATATTTTGATTAGTTTAAAGTTAACACGTGTTAACTAATCTCTGGCGATCCTTAAAAGGTTTAACTCGGATCTAACTTGCGGGTTATTTCGGGAATTTAGCTTTGCTTACATTGGGTTTCAAAGTTGATAAGACCTTTCTTTCGGGATGGTCCAAGAAAGCGTTTTGTTTTAGTTCAAAAGAGTCAAAGTCAACTCGCAATCGCAAGTCAAGTTTAAAAAAAAAATTTCTTGCGATTCTAAGCTTGAAGGAAGTCTCAATATGAGGGAAGGTCTAAAGGACATGTTAAAAGAGGATTTCAACATGTTTAAACACACTCAAGGAGAATCAATTACCTCTCTCATCAACAGATTTGAGTCACTCGTTACTAAATTGAGAAGTGTCGGTATCATCCCTGAGTTGTCTGAAATCAACATGAAGTTGTTGGAGTCACTTCCTTACGCATGGAATAGCAGTGTGATTACCATAAGGAGAACTACAAACATGGATACCTTAACACTCTCAGAGTTGACTTCTACCATCAAGTCTATTGAATCAATGGATGCCAACCTTCGAATAAAAAATCAGTCAAAAGAAAATAAAGATGAGACAAGTGATGCAGGTGTGAGCAGTCAAGCAAGTCCTATCATCCCCGAGTGTGCTGCAAGTGGAAGTAGTCAAGCAAACATCTCGTCAAGCTCCACTAATGGGATTCCTACACCTGCCTCGCTCATTCCCGAGGTACACAAACTTTGCTCACAAGCTTGCATAGATAAAGTTCTTCACTATAGAAACTATAATGCTAATATTCTTGAACAAATTCGTAGCATTCAAGTTCAGAATGATGATCTTAAGAAAGCTGCAAAGATTTATAGCACTAGGATTAACACTCATGGTAATGATATGGCAAAACTTAGAAAAAAAGTCACTATTACTACATATTTAGCTCAACATTATGAAAAACATATAGATGAATTAAATGCTAAAATTTCTAAGTTAGAAATTGAGTTATCTCAAAAGAAAGTTGCCATAGAAAACTTTGAGTTAGCCTCTGAAAAGCTGAACAAGCTAATTGGGTCACAGATGGAGTTAAGATTAAAGACTAGTATAAGCTATGATAGTTCTGCTGTACCACCGCCTTTTAATGATAACTATACTAGCCTTCCTCACTCTGATTTTAACCCTCCTCCTGAGGAAGAAATGGTCTATGGTATTGGCCATGTGCCCATATCAAAGACATTTGTTCTTGCTGCTCCCAAGACTGTTGATTCAGCTGTTCCTTCAGTCAGTCCTAATAGTAGTTCATCTTCTGTAACGGGTTGTATAGAAGAAAAGGGGTGTGTGGAAACAAACAAGGGTCGTGGAGATAAAAACTTACTTTTTGATTCATCTATTGTCAACCCTGTCTGTAATAATATTGATTCCAAAAACATTTTGAACAATGATGAATCTGATGAGAGTGTTCATGTTGGCACGACTCTTGAAAATGAAAGTGATGTTCCCATTTCTGATAGTGACTCTGAAACTATTTTTGATGAAACCATTGTTGATAGAAACGTGCATGAAAAGGTATATGTGAATACTAACTTACCTAGTTGTTCGTCAAATAGTTTTAAAGTTGAGGAAACCAAAGTTAATGAAAATTGTTTTGAAAAGGAAAATGCAAGTACATCTGGTAAATTTTTCCCACCTCATAGAAACAATTTTTATCAATATACTAATCAATATTATCAACCTCAACTGTACAATCAATTTGATAATAGCTACTATGGTTATTATCCACAAGATTATGTTAACTCTTTCTATAAAAATGTTTTTGATGATCGGGGTAATAGATTTGACAACTTGTTTGTTCCCATACAACCATCTCCTTATTCGCCACAACCCATGTATTATCATTCTGACGGTTTCTATAGGGAAGATAGAAGAAAACTTTGTTTGTGTGTGGTAACCCATCTCACCTTGCAAGACATTGCAAGAACTGACATGATATGAAAAGGAAAATGAACAGTCGGTTTAATCAATTCCGTTCGAAAGCTAAACCAAGCTCAAGGAATAGAAATGATCAACCAGCTGACACTTCTGCCAGTGAAATGGACGTGAGATCCAAAAATAAAAAGAATGATAAACCTCCTTTTTGGATAACCAAGAAGGAGAGAGCAAAAATGAATTCAAAGACTGAAAGGTCTGAAAAGTTATCAAAAAGAAAGGAGAAAAGAAATCCAAAAATTGAAAGATCTGAGGATGTTGTTTTAAAACCAAGAAGGAACAGTCTCGAAAATCTTTTAAAACAGGAAACCTGCTCGCGCATGAAATCTTAAAGACTGTTCTTCTGATTCTGACATGTCCCACAACTTCATAAACAACAACGAGACAAGGACATTTGACAACCTTGTGGTTGAACCTCCCGAGACAACTAAGTCTCGGGAACCTGTATCTAATTAAACTGCTAATGTGTAGGGTCAGCCAAGATATTATGTAAATAGAATTTGGTATTTGGATAATGGCTGTACCCGACACATGATAGGAGACGAATCCTTGCTATTTGACATTAAACCGTTCGATGGCGGATACGTTTCCTTAGCTGGTGATATGGGTGGAAATATTTCTAAACAAGGTAAAGTGTCAAATGGAGTCCTGACGTTTGAAGACGTCAACTTGGTGGAACAACTAAACCACAACCTGCTTAGCATCTCTCAAATCTGAACCGAAAGTTTGTCACAATAGAACGGGTCAATACTGATGACAACTATGCAAACCTATTTACTAAAGCCTTTGATCGTGCCAGATTTTTGTTTCTCGTTGAGACACTTGGCATGATCTCTTTTGTACAAAATTAAGTTTTATTTTTTTTTTGTTCTATTTTTCTTTATTTTTATTTTAAAATTATTTTAATTTTATTTTGTTTTATTTCATTTTATTTTTACTTTAGAAAAACTATATTTTATCTAAGTTCTTTTTAATTTAGTTTCCTTTTTAATATAACTTACATTTTTAAGATTTTAAAATTTAAACTTTTATTTTAAAATTTATTTTTTAAGTTTTAAAATTTGAAACATTTTTTTTATTTTTATTTTGTTTTTAATTTGTATTTCATTTTATTTTTATTCCTTTTATCTTTTTGTATATAAAATTGTAAATAGTTTTTTAATATGTCACAATTTTAGAGGGAGAAAGTGAGTTAAATTTAACTCACCAAAAAGATTTTCACTTCTTGCGTTAAGAAAAACAAATTAAGTCACTTGACTTTCCAAAAATATTTTATATTATTATTTGAAAATGAGTTAACTTTAACTCGTCAAAAAGAGTTTACATTTGTTAAGAGAAATAAAATTTAAATCACTTGACTATTTTTTAAATATATTTTATATTATTATTTTATTTAAGAGAATCTGAAAAAGACTTAAAAATATAATCTCTCGTTTAGAGGGAGCTCCTGCTTAGAGGGAGTCGGATAACATTAAAATATCAGAAATTTTGAGAAATTGATCTGACCTTTGGAAAATGATAGAAAATTGTCTTTGGTGAACCTAGCACATGAAAAGAGTAGATCAAAAGCCAACAAGATCATTTCTTGATGTGTAGATAGGCTTGACAAATGAGTAAATATCACAGTGATATAAACTTAAATATCTGCCTATGCTAGTGGTTACACTCTTATGAAGCGGTTGTCGACTCCAAATAAGTTATATCGATGAAGGCAAAAATCCTAATAATCAGTCATACACGAGCCCGTTAGTGATTGGTCACAATGAAAATTATTTCTTGCTTTAGCTTCAAATATTAAAAAAACATAAAAAATTATTGAAAAAACAGAAAAACTGCAAAATGCTCAAAAAGTATTCAAAAATCAACAACAAAAATGTTGATAATTTTATTAAACAAATTAAAAGGGGTATATTAGAACCACGTAACGTGGGGCAAACAAGTAAGTCCTAAACACTTTACATGAAGGCATAAGTTAACAAGGTCCTTATTGCATTGTTGTTAAGTATTGACCCGGTAAAATATATATTGAAAAGTGCTTGGATAGAGACGATGATGAGTTAGAAGAGAGATGACAAGGATGAGGATGAGTATGATAGCTATGATGATACTCGTGGTGATGGTAGTGGTAGTGGAATTGGTAGCGATGAGGCTACTGAAAATAAGACGGCTGATGCTGAGACGTCAAAAGAGGCTGAGAAAACGAGGGAAACGGAAGCTGCGGTGGAGGCCGAGCTCGCCTTCTTACTTAACGTTTGTTCTTTTGCAGGTACCGTTCCTTCAGTTCAGAAAGCCGGTGAAGAAAATAAAGATGATGATGACGGCATCAACTATGACACATCACCAACTGGGAAGAATGTTGAGCCAACCGTTGACAAGCATGTTGTCGCTTCTGTTGCTGATCCTGCTAGAAGTCGATCAAGAAGAGGAATCAAATACTACATAGGAGATTGTAAGGCCCAGTTTTGTTTAATTGAGTCTTTCGTATTTGTACCATTTTAGTTTACGTCTTTGGTATTTACGGTTGTATGTATTGGGCCCGAGGCCTCTTGTATTTGAAGCCCATTGGGCCTTATTAATGAAAGAGGTGTATGAGTAAATACACACATATATAAGGTGTGTGTATCTCATACACCAACCTAACCCTTTCACAAACATTATTCATCCAAGTAAAAAAAACTCTCAACTCTCTACCCTCCTCTCTATTTTTGGCTCCCTTCATACACACACAAGATCCGAGATCTCGGTCCGACTAGTTGTTTCCGCCACCTAGTTGTGAGGTTGATCCAAGAACGACTAGTACTTAGTTTGTTTTGTTGTTTGATCCGGTTTCGGGACCTACAAGTTCTCTCTAGATCCCACCCCTATATATATATATATAGATATATCTTTACTATATATAATACTGAAAACGTGCGCATTTTCCGCACCTGTATTTCTCCGGCGGGTTCTTCTGACTCCTACCGTCAGTTGATAATTGGTATTTTAGTAATCTTCTTCTAATAAATAATAAATATAATAATAATAGTAATAATAATAATAATATAATAATAATAATAATAATAATATAAGTCAAATTTCAAAATGAAATCTGATCCATCACCGTGAAATATATTGTGATAATATATTATCATCATATATCAGCTCATCATCATCATATATTCCTCTTAATCTCATCAGTAGCTCATCTTCAAAACATCAGCTCATCATAATCAGCAGCTCATCTTCATCATCATCAATCTCAAACATACTTGATGTTCTTCATCATCATCAACCTCAAATCCTCAAACCTCAAACCCTTGATTTCATTAGTCAAAAATTCAAATCTCTCAAATCCCACCACCAATCGCTTCAATAATTCAACCGCAACACCCATAAATCATTCCGATCAAAACCCTAACCTTCGGCACCACGCTGCCACCACGATAGCCACCGCCGCCATGGGTTCCGGCCATCCCATATTTCCGGTCATGTGTCTTTTGGTGCTTTTATAACAGAGCAAGTGGAATTGTGGAAGAGTATGCTATGTATTGCAATAATTAATCACCACCCGGTCAACACACTGGTTTTCCACATCCAAACTTGCAAAATCTTATAAATAAAACTGAAATCATGATAGACATATAAACCATAGAAATTAGAGAGATAATATTACCAGTGATGAATTGCAGGACAGTTTGATGAAGACAACAAAATGATGTTTTAATATCAAGATTATTATTATAAGTTGTGTTAGTTAATTTTCTGGAATTAAAACTTAGGAACCCTAATTGTAATTGGGGAAGATGAAGTGATAAAAGTGATAATATATAGTTTAGGTTGTATAGCTATACAAAACACTATCTTAGTTCAACTGGTTGTTTTGGTGGATTGTTAAACCGGAGGTCTCGGGTTCGAATCCCGGCATTCACATGGTTTTGGGTGATTATTTTTAAAATGAATAAAAGGCTTAGGGGTAAAAACGTAATTTCAACATTTTTAACAGGTCAACGCTTGGTCAACTGACGGAAGGGCACAGACTGACCCGCCCAAATATCACAGACGTCCAAAATGCGCAATTTCGTTTTTAGTGGCTATTCCGTGTCACGACGATATATTTCAGGGAGGCAAATTGGAATTTTCTCTAAAAATAATTACAATATTTCTCCATTTACTTAACTCAATTTTTATAAATTTATAAAATAGTTTCAACTTTGGTCCATCATCTTTACTCATATATTCCTTACAATTTCAATTTTAAACCAACTTCCCACCAACGATTTTTAAACGGCTATAATTTTTTCGTACGTTAATACTTTTTTTTTAAAAAATTACACCATAAAAATGAGCATTCTATTGTCTTTAATTTGAGTATGGTATTGTTATATTTTTTTTCAACTAAAAATTTAACATGTAACATATATGTGTGTTTTTTAATCCGGGTTTGACGGTTTTTAAGTTAAACCATGAACCAAACCACCAGTAACATTTTGTTGTCGTTGAAGACCGAAACATGCACACAGTTGAAAATTTAATCTGAATCATTACTAACAGTTTAGTTTCACGGATGGAGCTTTAATTATAAATTTACCGTTCGGTCAGGTTTTATATGGTCGGTTTTCGATGTAAACTGCAAACTAACTATTTGCTATGGTTTAAAAAATTAGAAACCCATTACCAAAAAAGGAGAAAACCAACCATGAAACCAAACCGATGATTAGTAATTTAAACGGTTTCAAGGTTTCAAACTAACCATGAATATCTATAATTGTTACGTGATTATTAGAATTTAGTGTTACCCGCTGTATCGCGCGAGCACCCGTCTAGTATATATATATATATGTAATTTTAATATTATATAATAGTTTGTAAAAGTTTGTTGTAGAATAAAGTGAGATTTTTGAAAAAAAAAGTTTGAAATATAATGCAAGAATGTGTTGATTTAGCATCTAATTGATTATTGAGTTGGCCCTCATTGACAAATCTGTTTCATATGTGTTTTTACTAAACCAATAGAGATACTAGTATCGCATCAAAGAATATGCTTTTACCAAAAATAATGCCTGGGCCCTAATTTCATTATTAACAATTAATTTAAATAATTATATTGCATCTTCATCGTATTTATATACTTTAATTTACCTTTTACGACGAATTTCTTTCAATTCTTGTTATCTATCGAACTTGAATTCAAGACCTCCACCTCTCAAACCAAAGTGTTTAGAAACTTTCTTTACCAAGAGGCCACCGTTTCATTGGTAATACTTTAATTTATTAAGTTACTAAATTTGTAAGTCTTGATGACTTTTTTTTTTCACATTACATTGCTAATTTTTATTTTTTATATACTCTCCACCTCTACTTATAAATTATGGGGATGGATATTGCGAGAAGTGATATTACAGCGAGAAGTGCGAGAAGTGAAGACATAACTCCATTAATCCCTAATTTCACTCCCTTTCATATGATGTTACATACATATATGTAAGCTGGCTGTATTTATGTCTTAATTACACATTCAAACCTACCTACAAACATATAAATGTACCGAGCTACATTTAAACCTATGTACCTACACACATACTGAAGAGGTAGGTCCCAGCAGAGCCCAGTTGGACCCGCAAGACTCACCTTAAACAGGGACGTCTGCGCAGAGACCAACTGGATCCGCAGGACCAACCATGCTCAGAGACGTGACGTCCTTACGCGCAGTATGCAAGCTGGTCCCGCAGGAAATGCCTCCCATGGTGAAGGACTCCGCCTGTTCCCGCAGCCTCGGATACAAGCCATGAGGGAAGGCCACCCGCGCAGCATGGCTACACGCACTAGGTACTTAGCTCTCGTTCAGTGTCACCTGAAGGAATGAGCAAAGCCGGGAGCAATCCCGCACAGAGGCGGGAGGGGGAATACTCCCGCCCAAATAAGCCAGTCTATACTGAAGGACCTTTCACCGTACCTGACGAGGTATGGGCGAAAGATCTGATCAGGGATACGACAGCTCACTGATACAGTATGGCGAGCAGCATGCTCCTGTACTGTATCACTATTAAGCCGCTGCCTACTCACCAACTACTGTCATACCACGTGCGTAGCCGGCAGTTGGTGGAAAGGGAATAGTATACAGCAGGCCTGGTCGCTATCAGCCGCTGCCTACCCACCAACTACCAGCAGGGCACGTGCGTAGGCTACTGTTGATGAACAGGAACACTGTTGCAGCCGGCCATACCTCCTTGGAAACCTACCTTCGGCTATAAATACCCCAAATGGTATGATCATCTGGTATTATCCAACAACATATCTTACTACATTATCATCATATTATACCTGATATCTGCTCTAGCAATCTCTTAATATACTTTTATATTTAAAGAGCAATCTAGTCTGATTCTCACGCCGGAGGGTGGTCACAAGGAGGAACCCCCCCCTTCTCAGTGACGAGCTCACGGTGTCTGTTTTGCAGGTTATCAGAAGAACCATCTTCCAAGGGTCTAACCCCTCGTGGGAAACAGCTATCCAACCCCCAGGTTACCAGTAATCTGCCCGGGGTCCGGTTAGTGTTTCTTCACATACAAACATATATACACATATACAAACATACGCACACATATATAAACATACGTACCAACACACATACATATGTACCTACACAATACACATACAC
The DNA here is from genome assembly GCF_021521415.1 of Bidens hawaiensis. Lineage (NCBI taxonomy): Eukaryota > Viridiplantae > Streptophyta > Magnoliopsida > Asterales > Asteraceae > Bidens > Bidens hawaiensis. The sequence goes on from NW_027491772.1 coordinate 142,858, forward strand.
ATAAGAAAGAGTGTGAAATTAGGGATTAATGGAGTTACACCTTCACTTCTCGCACTTCTCGCTGTAAAAAAACTTCTGAAATGATCCAATACCTATAAATTATATCTATTTTATTTGTTACGCAACTTGAATAATCATCTTCGGAAATTGAGAGTCTCATCTATTTTTTTATACCAACATGTATGCCAAGACATTGGTTAACAATCACTAGTGAACCAATGATGCATCTAGTTCGTTGTCCTATCCGGTTCTAAAAACAAAGGTTATATCGGCCTTATGAGATTTGGCCGTGCTACTATCAAACAATGTAATTCCTTTTAAACAACTTTTCTCAAAACGTGTTAAACTATTTGCCTCTGGAATCTTTTACAATGCGGCAAGCTTTTGTTAACCGTTTGCAAGTCTCATGTGTTATCAGTATCACGACCAAATATTTTAAGTTTCATTATTCTCCCCGTTACTCCATTTTAATACTAGTTAGCATAACGGCCTCTAATGTATATAATATAGCTTTTAATAAACATACATGCAATATAATTTTAACATAAAGACTATGATAATACAAAAACACAACATCCAATCACACGTCATCTGCCATTGATAACCAACCACATACACCCACAATGTCTAAATCAAATGACATTGATTTTTATTCAAATTCTGACACCTAAATTTTCACTAGTTCATCTAGGCATCCACAGTCTCACTGGAATCAGCAGCAGCCAGAATCAACTCCGGTTGCATGGTTCCGACACTTGTCCCATCCAACGCATTCGGTAGCCCCAAAGCCTTCAATGCCAAATGGGCAGCCTTCTGTCCGGATATCATCATAGCCCCAAATGTTGGCCCCTAAAATATCACACAAACCATCAATCAAACAAACCATTTTCTTTATCAAAATCTTTAATAAAAACAAATTTCTTAATTATTATCTTAATTATCAGCTAGCTTTCCATTTATGTGACTGATCATAACATTATTAAAAGAGACTAGCAAGACACTAGCAAAGTTAACTATTAGTCTTTTTATAATGTGTGACGACTATCAACATTGTAGCAAAGTTAATTATTAACTAATAACTTTCTAATTATTATTTTTTGTTTATTCGTGACACTAACATTAAAAGAAAAAGACTAGCAAGATACTAATAATACCATTCTCGGAGATCCGTCGATCTCTGCAACTTCCATTCCAGTAACAATCATGCCCGGAACAACCTCTCTAGTCATCTTCACAATTTCATCCTCAGCTGTATTCATATCGAGAGCTTTCATCCCAGGAACGCTCTCAATCATCCCAACGCTCCTCAACCGCTTCACCCCAGTGGCACCCATCGGACCATCATGACCACACGAGCTCACAACCACCTTAGCCTCCATGACATTTGGGTCCATGCAGGATTGTGTGTCATGGTTCATTGACACCAAAGCCCAATTGGTCACAACACCACCTACTCTTCCTCCCTTGATGATTAAGTCCTCGGCTGCAACCGCGTTGAAGAGCTTAACATTTGGTCTAGCCAAAAGCTTGCTCATGATGGTGGAGGTGAATAGAGCAGCGTGTTTGATGACCACGTAGTCTTCTTGCTCGTCATACTCGATCTCGAGCTCGTCGAGGAAGTGGTGGGCTGGTTTGCGGACCACCATGGCGGAGAAGAGTTGTCCTCCGAGCCATGCTCCACCACCAGGGCTCACAGATTGCTCGATGATGGCGACCTGCGATTAAATACCGTTTAATCAGCACAGATTATAATTAGTTAATTTAATTACAAGTCTTGATGCTTTTTTAAGCAACAAATTTTTCATTTTGTAAATTATGTATAAGCTCTCAAATCACAAATACTATTTCTTTTCTTTTTTTTCCTTTCAGAGACCATCTAAGCTTTTTTTATAAAACAAATTATTTCTTAAGACTGTTATTATTAATATTAATATATTATTATTATTATTATTATTATTATTTTGTCTATTTTCTATTGCATTAATTATTTTTATGCTCTCAAGTCACACATACATCCTAAAACTACTAATTTCTTTTAATTTTATTCTATAAATTATGTGTAAGCCCTCAAATCACATATACAACTTCTAAAAAAAATTCAAAATTGCTGTTGTTATATATTATTATTATTATTTTTTTTATTTTTATTTTCTATTTTATATATTTTATATAAGTTCTCAAATCACAGATACAATCTCTTAAAATTACAACTATTTATTATTTTTGTTGTTTTATAAATTATATATAAGCTCTCAAATCACATATACAACTTCTGAAAACTACTATTATTTTTTTATTTATTTTAGTTTATAAATTATCTATAAGCTCTCAAATCACATATACAACTCCTTAAAATTCCCGTTATTTGAATATTACAATAACTAGAATTATACATATATTCACCTGATTAGTATAAAAACTAAAAAATGTTAAAATTGCATAATATGCTATTTAATTAAATGAGGTTTATGATGTAACTTGCTTTTCGTTTGCCTGCCAGTTTATTATAACTTTTTTATTTATTAAAGAAAAGATTATGTTTGATCTTCATCGTATTCATAATTTTAAAATTGATCGATACACATCCAAAATCGAAATAAAGGAACGATTCATCTTTAATTTTGCATAATTATTCAAAATCTATACGATCCAAAACGATCTACGACCATAAATAACAAACAAATAAACATATGAATCAGATCAGTTGCTAAAGCTGACTAAAAAAATGAATAAAAAATTATTATATACCTGAACGTTAGGGTTTTTGCTAAGTTCATACGCACACGATAAACCAGCGGATCCAGCACCAACAACAACAACATCAGTATCCGCATACGTAATCATATCAGTCATGTACCTTCTAGTCATTTCACGTGACACGATCGATTCCTTGATCGGTTGAAACGTGAACGATCCTAGATCGTATGGAGCAGCCGACATGGAAATCGGCATGTTCCGGTTCTGGCTAGATTTAACCTGCTGGAACCGGACCGGGGACGAAACCGGAACACCATAGAAAGATGTTTGGTCCAAGAAACATGTCTTGGCAAAGGTGGTGGTAGCCATGGACGCCATTAATAAAAAGATATTAAAGTTTGTTGTGTAGATGAGAAGAATAATGTGAGTGAGGTGTGTTGTGTTGTAGTAAGTGAGGAGTTATATAGGGATGTAACGTTAGTAAATATCTTGAGGGGCCACGTGTGGGGAGAGGAGGGATAGGGTGTGAAGGGTGTAGAATAAATCAATTTGTTGTAACCAGTACTTTAATATTTTATGAACAAATATTGTCCACATTTTGAATTGGGTCCTTGTTGTAACGGTGTTATCATTTTCTTACACTTTAATTTGGGAGACAAAATGATGAATTTGGTTCAAAATATCTAAATACATTATTGTAATCACCTCAAGTTGGATGATATATTGTTTTTGTTGAATTGATATATATACTTTTATGGTAAAACTAGTAAAATAAAAATCTAATATAGGCATTAATTCTAATAAATGCCTTGATGATACTTATACATAATTAAATTTAATTCTATAAATGAAGTTATATTAATGTGAAGTTATATTTTAAAAAAATTAATTTTTAATGGCTAATTTGGATCATTGACAGGACATTGGTCTACCCGTCCATTTCCATTATCGAAATCATCCTCAACAAGAAACCACTATATGTGAGAAAAACCTCCTGGCTTAACATGAAATCTTATATTTTGGTCACAGTCGGGACTTAAACCAAGACCTCCCTTTTTAAAAAGTTAATTAATTTGTGATGATTATTACAAGTAATTATGAACAGATTTGTAATATGCATATGATTGAAGTTATAATAAATGTGAAGTTATAAAGGTTTTAAAAAGTTAATTAATTTATGATGATAATTATAAGTAGTTATGATAATATTAATATGCATGTAAATAAAGTTATTTTGTTTTTGAACAGTTAAAAATCCTTAAATTGGTTACTGACTAAATTTATCATATTGAATACACTAGTATTTTGATTCGGGGAAACCCTCACTTAAAGCCAACGCTGCCTGTGAACACTCGTTCGAAGGCACGATAGTGCGGTGAGATAAACCTCCGTTAAGTTCGTTGATCCAACTAGTGAAAACCACATACTTGCCTAATCTTCCATCATCATCATCCTGATGCCTCTGAAACTAAGGTAGTTTTGGTAGACGGGGTTGAGAGGGGGGGGGGGGGGTTGAAAATGAGTCATTTCAAGAGAATGAAAAAAAGGGTGGTTGGTTGGTTAATGAAATGAAATTGATTATTAAACAAGGAACCCCATTCCATCAAATCCACTCCTACCCATCCTCTTTTTTTTTTCCATTCCTTTATACCTTACTCTCTAGATAACACGACCTCACAACAACCACACCACCTCCATCGCCACCATATCACCATCCCACCACTGCCACAACCACCACTTGACCACCGTCGCCACCACCATTGGTGACTACCACCACCGCCACGATCACTGTCGTTGCATGACCACCACCATCGCTGCCTCCGCCACCACCATTATCGCCACCATCACCGTTGTGACACCACCAATGCCATTACATTTTTTATTTTTGTAGCACAGGTCGATACGTGCAACGCCTAGTATCCGTCGTTTACGACTAGGACCACTGGGTATCTAATCCCGTTCGCTCCCCTAACTTTCGTCTCTCAGTGTTAGTGTCGGCCCATGATCTCACATATTATTTCCAAATCAATTCAGAAATCATATGCAAGAACTATAGCATTTCGTAATTAATTGGAAAATCCACTTTTATTCTCTATCAACCAATAATGTGGGACCATTAACATGGTTAAAGCTAAATTGTTTGAAGTCCAGACGCAACATGGTATTCTTTCTACCACTATGCTAATATATAGATGGTTTCAAAATAAATATTTTATCCATATAGAACACTCATATCGATAAAATGATTTGAACTACTTATTGGGATTTTTTAGCCAATGCTGAATTGATGATCACCTATTTATTGTGTATAAAGTAAGAAAAAGTTCTTGGATTAAAAAGTAAACAACTTTGTTATTTTATTAAAAAAAATTGAGATATGAGTATATTTATCATTTCTATTACATTCATACGTTGTTTTATGATTTTTTATTTTTTTTAATCCTAAACAACATAAAATAGTAATTCATTCCATTCCTATAGGTTTTCCGAACATGATAAAGGAACGATAATAGTTCATTTCATTCCGTTGTTCATTCCATTCCTCCTCTATTCCATTAACTCCAACCAAGCATACCCTAAATGTTGGGGTAGGAATCGAACATGAGTCACATGAAACACCAACACTTACGTGTGAAGTTTTAATGTTTTAAAAAATGAATTAGGTATTTACTTTGAGAACAACCCATGACCTAGTGGTATGGTATTTGTACCTTTAAAGTAAGGTTGTTATTTGGGTTTCAAAGTTTTAAATCTTGACTCGAAACCCAACCCAAACATCTCATGGGTTTTTCATGTTCGGGCAATTCGGGTTCAGGTTTTTTCAGGCTAGGTTAATTGTTTTTCGAGTATTATAGAAAAAAAATATAAACTAATGTTGGGTCATGATTTGGCTAGACTGACGCATATCAAAAGGCCACGACATTATCAAGATTAAAGTGATATAAACAAAGCCGAGTTTAAGAATTGCATTATGATTATGATGATGTAGTACCGAAATCCCTATGGATTTCGGTTGGGCTTGGGCTTTGTTGGGCTAGGTTGTTTTGGTTTCCCTATATATAGATAACATGTATAGGGTTTATGGTTGGTGGTTCACATTGATAGACACTGTCAATCAGTAGTAGCCACCATCAAAAGAGCAAACTCATGTACCAGACGATTTGTTAATATAATTGTGGGAATTTGGAGTATTATTGTGTTCATTATATATATATATTGTTCTTCTGTTCTCGTTCATGAATCACCATGGTGTTAGAATTCCGCACTAACATCGTGTTTGGGTTGATATCATATTGCATAGATCCGGTTTTGGACCTTACAATTGGTATCAGAGCCTTTTGAACCATTCAAGGCTCAGTTTGATATCAACGGATTCAATATCTAAGTGTGTTTGGTGGTATGGTTTTGTTTTCCGGTGATCTGCGATTCGGAGAAGAAGAAATGTTATATTTGGTTAAAGTTTGGGTTATATTTAGAAATAATTCAAATCCCATCAATCTAGGGATTTAGTTGTTACAAAAATCTTCTGGTCAAAAGAATTCTCGGGTGTCCTTGGCGGTATTTCATAGTTTTCGGCCAACTTTATTAGTTTTTGGCTTTAAATCAAGGAGTTCTCGGCCAGAATCAAGGGTTCTCGGCCATATTTGATTGTTCTCGATCAGAATCTAGTTTTCGGTCAAACTTTGTGGTTCTTGGTCAACGTCTTGGGTTCTCAGTTAACTCTACATGTTCTCGGTCAACAACAAGCGTTCTCGGTAAAAAAAAAGTATTTGGCGGGAAAATTTTTCCTGAAAGAAATTTTTCCAGAATACTCCTTATAAATAAAAATCCATTCTTGAAAATTTTGGCGAAAACATTTTTTTCAGGTGATTTTCGGTGAATTTTTGGCAGGAAATTCGAAAAATTTGTATGGAACGAAATTTTTCCTAGACACTTCTTTTGAGTGGGACATCTTTCCTGAGAATTTTGGCGATCATAGTTTTTCGAAATATTTTGGCAGGAAAATCAGATTAATTCCTTTAATTACTCAATGGATTCTCCACAACCCATATCAATGTTTGGAAGTACTTTTAATCAGTCTTCTCACTCACAAGTAGTATTTCAGAGTTCGTCTACAGAGGTAAGTTTTCAATTTGTTCTCAATATTGCATTGATAAAATAAATTTATATAAGCTCCACAATGATAACTTGATTACAGACATGGAACGATTAAAATCTGAAAACTTTAAACTTAAGAAAAATGAAAAAGCTTTCCTAGACAAAATAGAAGCACAGAAAAAGGACATCTCTAAGCTTAAGTCTGATTTCAGTATAAAAAGTTGTCACTACCTAGATTCCAAACAGGAAATCGCTAAACTAACTGCTAAACTGGAAGCCTCCAAGTTAGAAATTCTGAATCTAACTAGTAAATTTGAAAGGGCTGAACTTGATTTCAAAAAATTCGAGAGTTCCAGTAAAGTAGTCAATTCAATGATTGAAAATCAATTATGCTGGAAAGAAAATGAGGGTGAGGGTATAGGATATAGTCAGGTACCCCACCATACAATGACAACTAGGGCTGTTCAAAACCGGATATCCGAACTTTCGGATATGCGAAACCGAATATCCGAACCTTTCGGATAGTGAAAATCACTATCCGAATCTGGATCCGAAATTTCGGATATCCGATGTTCGGATACCGAACATCGGATACCCGAATATCCGAAAAAGAAATAAAAAAAACCTTTTTAATAACAAAAACCATACATCATCTCCAAATCCAACAAATCAAACATAAAATTTCAAGAATGAATCTGCCATTTCTAACATTCAATAATCTTTACAAAACTAAATCACTTGAATAGTTGGTGTCCATCGTCAGCATTCACCGTCATCCACCAACCACAACCGCTGCTCATACCTCTCAGTCTACATTACATATGAAGGACAAATCCTGTTTATTCGTAGATCTCCGTTCCATCTCCATGTCCATTCCAGATCAGATCTGCTGCAGCCATGGCAAATCAGATCCGTTGCCGAAATTACTCGTTTTTGGTGGCTAGTTCAACCAGGTGACATCAAACTAAAGTATAGGGCTTGTGAATGGAGACGGTGTGGTGGACTGATGGTGAAGACACAAGGCGATAGTGGCGGCGTGTAGGTAGACGATTTGATGAATATGGTCCGTATGTGTATTGAAAGAATGAAAGTCAAAAATGGATTAGGGGATTAGGCTCTGCATATGGTATATGGGTTATAAGAGAGAGGTTTTGTATAATGTATAATATAAATTAAAATTAATAAAAATTAAAATTAAAATACCGGATAATTCGGATATCCGAAAAATCTGAAAACTACTATCCGAATCCGAATATGAATTTTCGGATATCCGGGATTCAGATATCCAAAAATCCGGATAGTTTGGATACGGATAGTCGGATAATTCGGACACGGATTCAGATTCGGATAGTTTTGAACACCCCTAATGACAACTATACTAGTCTTCCTCTTACTAAAGAGCAGGAAGAAAAGGTAAAAGACATGAAGTATGGTAAACATGTTCAATCTAAAATTGTTGGATCAGGATCCCTAGAGGAAATCAAGCATGTTTTTAAATGTGTGAACAATTTTGATGCCTCTACTTCATGTGCATATATAGTAAATGATGTTGCTTCTGATAGTAAAGGGGTTCAGCCTAGTGAAAATGAATCTTTCTCTAACGTGTCTTCAAACTCAGATGACACCACAAAACAAAATTGTACTAATAATACACAGAGTTGTGGCAACAAAGGGAAGGCACATAAAAAATCAGCACAACAAGGACAGTCTCGTCCTCATAGACTTTCGAATCTCCATGTGTTGATAAATCATTGGGTGCTATTTATATTAAGAGGCAAACATGTTACCACTGTGGCACGCCAGGACATATAGCCAGAAATTGTGTTCATCGTCTATATGTTCCCTATTACAAGCAAAATCAGAAGGCTGCCCTAAGGGGCAAGAAGAATGGAAAAACCTTTCCTAATAAGTAATTCCAACATGAGGCAAGTCACTACGTGAATATTGACCTTCAGCCACACGAAAAAAGTGTGGCCGTAGGCCTTTAGCCACACACATTTGGTTCAGGTCATATGTGGCCAAAGGTCGCGACACCGTGGGTATGATATGGCCACACACAGTTTTTGGTGGCCTTATGTGGTAATAAGTGTGGCTAAAGGGTACAGGCATTAGTTGCTGGCCATCAAGAAGCCTCTCCAATAAGTGTGGCTAAACAGTAGAAAATGGCCACATGAGTATTTACTTTGAGTGACCATTGCACGTATATAGCCACATGAATTAATGTTTCAGCCACATGAATTTTATAATAATGTGGCCAATAGGGTTGTGTTAAGCGTGCATTGTGGCCTATACCGTGTGGATATAGCAAAGCAATGGCCACTTAAATTTAATAATAGTGTGGCTAATTATATTACATAGATACTGGATATTATATTAAAAGTGGCTAAATATATTTACTTGCCACTCAAAAACTTCTTTGTAGATTATAGTGTGGCCATTGTCTTACCGTTGTCACACAAAATGTTTTTCCTAATATAAAGTGTGGCTATTGTAAAACTTTTCATCACACATAGTGAAGTACTGTGTGGCTAATCATAACTTATAGACACTGGAGGTTATTGTAAATATGGCTAAAAATGTTAACTTGCTAGTCAAAAACTCTTTTGTAGTTTGTGGTGTGGCCATTGTCTTACCGTTTGTCACACATAATGCTTTTCCTAATTTACAGTGTGGCTATTGTCAAACTTTTCGTCACACATAGTGAGGTACTGTATGGCTAATAATATCATATAGACACTGGAGGTTGTTGTCAATGTGGCTAAAAATGTGAAGTTGCCACATAAACACTCTTTTGTGGTGTGGCCATTGTTTTACTGTTTGTCAGACATAATGCTTTTCCTAATTTAAAGTATGGCTATTATCAAACTTTTCGTCACACATAGTGAGGTACTGTGTGGCTAATAATATTATATAGACACCGGAGGTTGTTGTCAATGTGACTAAAAATGTGAAGTTGCCACTCAAACACTCTTTTGTGGTGTGACCATTGTCTTTACCGTTTGTCACACATAATGTTTTTCCTAATTTAAAGTGTGGCTATTGTCAAACTTTTCATCACACATAGTGAGGTACTGTGTGGCTAATAATATCATATAGACACCGGAGGTTGTTGTCAATGTGGCTAAAAATGTGAAGTTGCCACTCAAACACTATTTTGTGGTGTGGCCATTGTCTTTACCGTTTGTCACACATAATGCTTTTCCTAATTTAAAGTGTGGCTATTGTCAAACTTTTCGTCACACATAGTGAGGTACTGTGTGGCTAATAATATCATATAGACACTGGAGGTTGTTGTCAATGTGGCTAAAAATGTGAAGTTGCCACTCAAACACTCTTTTGTTGTTTGTGGTGTGGCCAATGTCTTTACCGTTTGTCACACATAATGCTTTTAAAGTGTGGCTATTATCATACTTTTCGTCACACAAAAATGTTTATGTTGTGGCTAATGGTCATTTATAGACTCTAATTTTTGTAATTTCAGGTACTTTTGGCCACACCTATTTAATGTGTTCTATGTGGCCAAATTGTGTGTAATTAGGCAATATATAATTAGTTTTATTTTTGGTGCAGTAATATAAAACAGCTATAAGCAAGCATAAAAAAACAAAATTAGAAACAAATTATATTAACAATAATATTCACTTAAGAAAATGTATATGCAAAATATCTTACAAAATACAAAAATAAGACTACCTAAGGTGTCGGTTTTTTGGCACTGCTCATTGTCTTCTGTTTGGTCACCCGGTCTATCGTTGTGTACTTTGCCTTTGGCTTCTTGCCAGCTCTGTCTGGTTCTTTTGAGGATGAGAGTGGTGGTAGCTGGAACAGCAGAATATGAAAAACAAATATGTATAATTAATGTCGTATTTTGTAATTGAATAGAACAAAATAGTAGGCCTGCAGATGAACCGAACGTTCATTAACTGTTCGTGAACCTTTCGGCTGGAAGTTCGTTTATGTTTGTTCAATTACGTTAGTTTAGATTATAAACAAACGAACATAAACGAACACAAGTGTTCATTTTTTAAACTAAATGAAAATGAACATAGATATTTGTTCAGTTAAGTTAAAAGGGAACAAACCTCCTGGTCACATACGATTAGCTGTTCTGGCCAAGCAACAAAAGAACCACGTGCGTTGCCAACAGTCACAATTTTACCTGCCTCACAAGGAATAATTGCTTGTTCCTTTATGACTTCATCAATACTAACTTTATAGCAACCCTTCGGGATTGCTTTTCCATGCAACTGTTGTGGAACCGGTGACCAATAAACTTTACCATTTTCCACCTTGTTACGCTTGTCATGCACACACAAACGACACTCATACACCTATAAACCAGCATGTGAAATTAAGATGGCTTAGTTGAAGTCAATATATAAGTACATACCCATGTTGGTGGGAAATTAACAATGTTTCGCGCAGTACATACCTTTATGACAGCAGGTGGGGAGGCTTCATCCGTAGATACATCAACTTTTCTTTTACGCCTTCTCAGTTTTACCTAAAAACCATTCAATGAACCAATCAACAATTAAAGGAAAAACTGAAATTGCCAAATACTTACTGATGGTTTTTTTCGAGCCGTTACTATCCGAAGTGTGGTGTAGTTGTGTTGATGCTTGGTCAACATTGTTCTCTACGGGCTTCATTGGTAATATAACAAAAATTGGAATTGTTAGGACTTATTAGGTTATAAAATATAAAAACTGAAACTGCCAATATCTTACTGATGTCGCGCTATGGGGATCGACTACCGTTTGGTCAACATTTTTTTCCACAGACTTGGCTTGCAATTCGGTAAATAGAAAATGAGCACACTCACATTGGAAACGAATTATAAAAAGTACTGAAATTGTCAAATGCTTACTGATGTCGCGATATGGGGAGCGGGTACCGTTTGGTCAACACTTTTTTCCACAGACTTGGCCAGCAATTCGGTAATAGAAAATGAGCACACTCACATTGGAAACGAATTATAAAAAGTACTGAAATTGTCAAATACGTACTGATGTCGCGATATGGGGAGCGGGTACCGTTTCGACAACTATTTTATCCGCAGACTTGGGCTACAATTAACTTATGCAAAATCAGCACACTCACATGGAAAGTTAATTATTAAAACAAATCAATCAAACTGTAAAATGGTTACCTGAGAAGCGGATTCTTGTTGCACAACCTCACCTGAGGTTAAGATGTTTCCCACAGAACTGGCCTACAAATCAATTTATTAGGTTATAGAAAAAGAAAAATCACATGGAAAGTTGTAATAAACAAAGAAACTGTCAGATACTTACTGGTGCTGGCATTTTATTTTGCGCCACATCACTAGTACTTTGGTTAGAACCAACCTGGTTGGGAACAGGATTTACCTACGAATTGTGACAAAAACAGTGCCAATTATGTATGTCGAATGCATTAATAATATGTAGCATACGTCACTTACTTGACTTGCCGACATTTGGGGCAACAATCCTTCGAGATGTCTGAACCTGGCCTCAAATGCTAACTGTTCCTTCTCACGGCTTGCTAGCATAGCACTCGTGGATTCAAGTAGAGTCGTCAACCTGTTCACCAATTCATCTCTCTGCACCGCCTCATACTCAAGTTGGGCAATCCGTTGCTTAAACGAGCCTTTTACCCGACTCAAACCCCAATATTTACCTGTTGTCAATCCGTACCCAATCCCTTTTAAAAACCCACCTTTCTCTTTGCCAAGCACTAAGGTGACGGCATCTGTGCACGGTTCAAGTGCCAGGGCTCCGGAGGCGATCTGCTCCTCATGCTGAGCCTGCAAGAAAACAAATATTATAATACACTTGTAACACGCTTATGTATCCACATAAAGTGTTGAGACAAGTTATACTGACCCAAGTTTTTTTGTAAACGAGTCTATTACGCTTGTAACACGCTTATGTACAAAAACACATATAAATATTCTAATTTGCTATTAACACGCTTATGTACAAGAATCAAAGTCTATTACTCTTGTAAGACGCTTATGCATCCACGTCAAGTGTTGAGGCAAGTTAGACAGACTCAAGTTTGTTTGACGCCAATATAAGGCTGTGTGTGTGGCAATGAATTGACTTTAACATGATTTAAAAAGTTTAATACTAAAACATACTAATTTGGTTGCCACGCCTTCGACAACAGCATTCTTGTATGCACCATCTTTGTCCTCCCTTACTTTCATCCACATTAATGCACGGCCGGGGATCTCATCCGGTCCAATTTCCTTCTTTTTGACCTTGTAAAATATTCAAGAGAAAGCAGCCGACAGCCATGCGTTAGACACATAACCAACAAATCATTGAACTAGAGAGAAAGCAGCTGACGGTGATTACCAGTTTCTCTCGAAGGTAGGTATAACCCCCTCGTCCCATGTGATGATCAAAAACATTCTTTGCTCGAGCTCCCTTTGATGAAGCCGATTTTTTCTTCAACCACACATTATAATCATTTCATTATATTTAAACAAAAAACATAAACCATATATAGTCGATCAATCTACGTTTGCAGAGTAGAGGATTTATACCAGAAACTGCTCTGATTGTGTGTACTCAACGAAGCGATCCCAGTCTTCTTGCCTAATCATCGTCCTGTGTCCCTTGGGTATCGCCTTCAGCTTCAGAGGTTTACCGATGTTCGGCATAATGTATTTGGCATACATTTTTCTTCTGAAATCCCGAAGAAGGTGTCTGAGTCGATTCATCACAGAAGGCTTGTGAGACGCCTCAATCTCAAAATATTTATGCATAATATAATACAATAAAGGTAAATTACTTCTCAAAATATAAAATGCACAAATAAAAATTAAGAATAACCATTTTTTGTTCCCACAGTTTATCTCTAAGCTCCTTTGTGACCTCCCTCCAACTTAAATGTCTCATGCCAACTATTTCTCTTACAACATCCCCTAAAAAACTTGCAAACTTTGAAATGTTTTGGCCAGTGAACCTACCCAGATTATCAAACTCCACTGCCAGTTTGACACCACCAGAGTTTGCATATTGGGTACGCAGCTTAGGTAACCTCGTCAACCCCCTTGTAGGTTTTTTCGTAGTAGAAAAAATGTTGAGGGGTTGGATAGCCTCCAAATTGTTGAGGGGTTCGATAACCATCGTCCCTATAACCTCGTCTGCTTGACCGTCGTCGTCGTTGGCTTCTTCGCTAGAGTAGCCTTCAGTGTCGTCTAATTGAGCGTCGTCGTCGTAGTTGGCTTCCTCATCGGAGTATAAATCATGTTCTTCTTCGATTCTTTCATCTATAAGCTTCATCTTCGATTGTTTTTTAATAATTTGGAGTGTAATTTGGAGTATAAATCACTGTCAACTGATTTGTGGAGTGGAAGATTTTTAATAATTTGGAGTGTAATTTGATTTTTGGAGTGTTAAATGTAATTTGGAGTTTTTGAATATTTGGAGCCAATATTTTAGAGCTTTTTGAGTTTTTCCTCCCTTTTAATTAAGAACCAATAGATTATTGGCATAGTTTTTACGGCAGAGAACATGTGGCTGAAAATAGGCACTTTGACAGAAGATGGTTGGATAAGGGTGTATTGCGTATTAGGATATTTATATATGTTTATGTATATTAGCGTGTTACAAGCGTATTAACAAAGTGTTTTTTGTTTTATTTTTAGATTTAACCATAATTACCATTCATTAAAAGTTTTCATACAAAAGGCACCATTACAATACATTCCATGAAACAAAATAAGAGTGAATAACAAAATAGATGATACAAGAAACTATAAAATTAAAGCATTTAAAAGCTAACCAACCAACATTCAACACAATAAACTAAAAAGTGTATCAATACAACCATACATATACAAATAACCAACCAAATCACAAATGTTCCAAAATTCACCAAACACGTCACCAAATATTTCCCAAATGTTCCAAACATCACTAAATCACTAATTAACTTTTGAAACTAACAACGTAGCTTCATTGAAGTCATATTCAAATCTGCACTTATCACCGATCTGTATTTCATTTTCCACCTTGAATTTTTCCATTTTGGTAACCGATATCTGAATTTCAGGTCCGACAGTTCACCATGAAGTCTCATTTTTTTACGACCTTCGGGATTGACCAAAGTGATTGGCATTCCATCATAGGCATCAATATTGGTGGCAATGTGACTCGGAAGACGCTGTGAAAAGCAAATTTCAAATATACTTGTAAATAAAAAAGAAATTTAAAAATTCAATTTACCAATTTCTTGGTGACGTTCATGTGGAAGACGATTTTAGAGTCATCATCTTGCTCATCAAGATGAATTGGGTTTTGGGAGGAACTACCTTGATTGCTTAATTGATAGTTGAGAAACAACTGATTTGGACCAGGAAGGATAAATTCTATGCCATCTTCATGAAAGACATTAATATGAAATGTCTTATCTGATATGATTTCTAACACAACAAACTAACCACCTTTCAAGTTGGTTTGTTTAAAAACCTCAATCCATCCATCCTCTAGCCTACAACCCATTCCATCCCAAAGACATGAAACTTTAAACATATATCTATCTGGAGCAATAAGCTCGAAAAGCGAATTCATGTAATTGTCACCAAATTCTTGAATCACATACCACTCAGGGAAATCCTATTAAACATGTTAATTAAAAGACATTTGAATTTTGAAACAATCATTAAAAACAGAAATTAAAACTTACCAAGTAATGAACATGTCGGTTTCTGATTGGAATACATATCATAGTTCCGGATTGATCATTTACGTTTCTTTCGAAAGTAAACATATTCAACATAGATCTTGATTTAAACTCAAAAACAACATATGTTCCAGCTTGTATACAACATTCTCTGATTAATTCAGTCCAACCGGTTCCAAAATAAAAGTCATCAAGTACTTTGATTATAACTACAGAAAACGTTCTACCACTTTGATCATAAATCAAACAACAACCGGTATTCGATTTCATGTCAGCAAATATTGGTTGAACAGCTTTAGGAATGAGCTATAAGTAACACAAAAAATGTTCTTAGAATGTATATGTTGCAAAACTGTAAAATGTTTCATAAAAAAAATTAACCAGATAACATTAACATACCATCCTACTCATGGAATCGCTGTCGATATCTACCAGGAACTTAACTCCATTATTGAGACGTGGCATTTTTATGTTCTTACCAGAGAAGTAGAAGTCGATTTAGGGTTTTGAAGTTAAAGGGGTTTTGAAGTTAAAAGGGTTTTGAATTTTGGTTTTATTTATTTCTACACATTTAATTATTTATATATTTTGGTTTTTTGTTTTATAACTTTTTTAAAAAAATAGTATAAAAACATAGTCTTACTTTTAGTTTTTTTTACTAACATTCCGGTATTAAATTTCGTTAAAAGTTGAGTTCGTTTAATAAATCGTATTTTTTAAATAAATTTGAAATTTTATCCATTATTGAAGTATTATCTTAACCGTTAGTAAGATTTTCTGGATAAAATTTACAACTTCGTAATAGAGAGGCTCATAACATTCTAGTGTTATCATTATCATATGTCGTTTTGTATCATTATCATCTTCTAGGCTATCATCATCACCATATGTGTTATGATGATGATCAACATCATAAAGTTATCATCGTTATCATGTATTATAGTGATTGTCATCATCATAATCATCGATCACCATCACCATGAAACGGCATCATCATCAGACGTGCGGGTAATCAACGTGGTCATTGTATAGGCTATCGTAGTCGGCGTTGATCATACGAGTAACATATATCTCGCTATCAGTGTCGTCATCATCGTCACACATCTCCATCATCATCATCATCATCATCATCATCAGCATCATCATCATCATCATCCGATTGCCATGTACGGGATGTAGTCAGCATCGTATGGGTTATCGTAAACAAACGCCCAATATTAGCGATCACTGTCGGCACCATCTTATGAATTGTTGTCGTCATCAAACGACATCATCAGTCGTACATGCTACATCAGTATGACCATCGTATACGTTATCATGGTCGTCGTCGATCATACGGGTTACATGTCATTAAAAATCGGTGTCACCATCATCATCAACATATATATTATATATATATATATATATGTGTGTGTGTGTGTGTGCGTGCGCGCCTGTGTGGCGTATTGTCATATAGGTACATATAATTGGTCCTCATCATATATATGTGTGATCATCATCATAGACGTCATGCTTTTCGTACGAACTACAGTCGCCATCGTATGGGTTGGCATAAGCAAACCGTATATATAGGTTAGCAGCATCAATATGATAACCACCACCAACCCAGGTAGTTATATTAGCATCGTCTCGTCATAATTGGGCCAAGCATCATGGTTATCATACGGGATAGCACCGTCATTGTCTCATGTATTACATATCCGCAATCATACTACACACCACCGCCCACATTCGCCACAACGACCCCCCGCACCAACCACTAACCACACTCCACCACCACCCACCACAACCACCCACCACACCACCACCACCCACTAATATTATATATAAATATATATACATTTATTTATACCCATCCACCACCACCACCCACCCACCCACCACCACCACCACCGACATCCGCACCCACTACCCACCACCACCACCCACCACCACACATCCGCCACCACGAACCACCGCACCTCCGCCACCGTCCACCACCATAATGACCACCTGAACCCACCACCACCCACTAATATTATATATATATTTTGCTACTATAAAATACTAATCGTACGATTAAAATTTAAAAGCACGCGCCTTCTTTTAAAAGGGTCAAACAGCTACCCTCGTAGGTCACTCATCTACTTCTGGAACGTGGATAAGTAAGTCAAAATTCCTAAAAACCGTCGACGATTCGTTTCTACTGTGAAGCACAAGCTCGAGTGGTTTAATTATTCTGGAACGGAACCAAAATGAAGAACCCTAACTCATCTACTTCTGGAACGGAACCAAAGACGAGGCAAAAGCACGATAGGTCTCATAATGAAGATGGAACAGGTGTTCCTATATGATTTTTTTAGCGTTTTAGGTTTACTTAATCTTAAAATGTAAGCATTTGTTTGAATCTTCTTATGTATTAATGTGTTTGATAAGTGTGTTGTTATTGTAATACATATCCTTGTTTTTTTAAATCTATGTATAATATTAAAGCATGTTATATGCGTCTGATTAGCGTGTTATGGCTTTGGTATGAGAATTTATCATTGTGATGTTTGATAAGAGTTTTCTGTTTCCTTGTGATTCGTGTTGTTATCCCCTACCCCCGTGTTTTATTGTGTGTATGTGATTCAGTTGTCGAAAAAAACAAGACTGATAAAAGGAAGACTAAAAAAGTTGCTCTGGTGGGGAAAACAAAACATGTTGTGGAAGCAGACTCTGATTCAGACATTGACACAAAAATCGACAGGTTGTTGTCAAAGCGAAAACAGGTGGAACACAGCACCTCTGACCCGGACTTTCAGCCTCCGAAAAAGAAAGCTATTAAAGAAAAGAAGCCAGCCGATAGGGGAAAACCTTTTGTTGAATTTGTAGACAAAAAATTGAAGAATATGTGTGCACCTTGTAATATTGTTGATGCAGTGAAGGCAATGACCACTGCCCAAAAAACTTGTGTGGAAGAAACAGGTTTCGGGTCAATGTTAAGACTTCAAGTAACCCAAACTCCAACAACTTTGGGATATTGATTGCTCATGAACTATAATAAACGTTTAAATGAATTGAACATTGGGAGCGGTGCTATTAAGATAACACCACAAAAAGTGCATGAAGTGTTGGGGATACCAATGGGTAAGATTCCTGTTTTAGACAAGAGTAGACCAAGATTGGGGGAAGATGTTACTTGAGATTTGTTCAAAAATCAATTCCCGACAAATTCAAGAATATATATAAAGCATGTGAAAGACAAACTGGCCGCGGATCAAGGAGTTGGTGAACTGTTTAAGATTAATTTCCTTGTGTTGTTCAACACCTGTATAGGATTTGTGACAAAATCAACAATAGTCAATCAACGATTCATCTCCGCAATTGATAAAACCTCGGATATTCCAAATATGGACTGGTGCAGCTATTTTATTGAAAACTTGAAAATGACAAAGGAAGAATGGAGAGGTATCAACGATCAATACAATGGTCCGATGACCTTCCTTGTGATGCTTTACACGCATGAATACCAGAAAAAATATGGTCCATTTGGGACTCTCATCACAACGCCTGCAGTCAACTACATAACAACAACTACTCTTAATAAGATGGAAAAATACTTGGAGAATAATGGTCCTCCCTTAGAAGAAGATGCTACTGAGGTTGCTGCTGCTGCTGTTGCTGCTGTGACTTTTAGTGTTGACGGGAAAGGGATTGATGCGGCTGCTGCTGCTGTGACCGTTAGGGCTGCCGGGAAGAGACTTGATGAGACTGCTGTTGCGGCTGCTGCTGCTACCGCTGCTGTGACGGTTAGTGCTGCCGGTAAGCCTGGAGTTGAAGTAAACACTGCAGCTGAGGAGAAACAAGAACATGGTATTAAACTTGTTATTTTCTTCTAAAAAACTCTCATATCTCTTATCTCTACATGCATTTTATGTAATACAACATTATATGTAATTAAAAAACATATGGTCAAAGTGCATCTGAAACAGATAATGCCGATCAAACAGCTGAACA
The DNA here is from genome assembly GCF_021521415.1 of Bidens hawaiensis. Classification (NCBI taxonomy): domain Eukaryota; kingdom Viridiplantae; phylum Streptophyta; class Magnoliopsida; order Asterales; family Asteraceae; genus Bidens; species Bidens hawaiensis. The sequence goes on from NW_027491772.1 coordinate 162,313, forward strand.
AGATTTGGATGATTATGTAAGAGATTATTCACCTTTAAGTTTGCAAATGCCTATCGTGCTTGTTGACTATTATTTAACTCCATTACAACTGGCTGGGATAAATTGAAAATGTTTTTGAATTAACAATAACTATATTTTATTTTTACAGTCTTGGAATAAGGCAATGGATAACAAGTTGAAGAAATTTGATAAAATTTGCTCCGAGATCAACGAGTTGGTCCGTCAAGGAAAGGATAGACATCCATCAAATGAGAATATCTTTGCTAGATGTTGTGAATGGGAAAACAAATTCACTAATAATGTGGTCCCTAAAACACAAGATTCAGATGTTGGTGTTGGTGGTCCAGTGGCTGCTCAGAAAGGTATTTGGGCTAAATTAATTATTAGTATAATTAAAACGCTCTTAAAACACTTATGCTGTTATTTTAAACTTATTACATCTGTGTGATGCAGTTGATTCAGATGTTGGTGTTGGTGGTCCAGTGGCTGCTCAGAAAGGTATTTGGGCTAAATTAATTATTAGTATAATTAAAACGCTCTTAAAACACTTATGCTGTTATTTTAAACTTATTACATTTGTGTGATGCAGTTGATTCAGATGTTGGTGTTGGTGGTCCAGTGGCTACTCAGAAAGGTATTTGGGCTAAATAAATTATTAGTATAATTAAAACGCTCTTAAAACACTTATGCTGTTATTTTAAACTTATTACATCTGCGTGATGAAGTTGATTCAGATGTTGGTGTTGGTGGTCCAGTGGCTGCTCAGAAAGGTATTTGGGCTAAATTAATTATTAGTATAATTAAAACGTTCTTAAAACACTTATGCTGTTATTTTAAACTTATTACATTTGTGTGATGCGGTTGATTCAGATGTTGATGAAGTTGTTAATACAGTGCTTGCGAAATTAAAAGAGGATATTTAATTATAAATAAAAACCAAAAGGGGTTGAAGGTATTTAATTATAGTTACAATTATTTTCTGTCAAATTTAATGTGAGTTGTTTTATGTTTAACAGTTGACACCGGATTGTCAACAAGTGATAGCCCAGATGCAATGAGCTCTCCATATCTTCTGAGAGAGGTTGACATATCCGCTGGTGTCACGCAAGATGAAGATATAATTTCAGAGTATATATTTTTTTGTCTTGGAGACATTTGGGAGGAGGTCTACAAGTCCACTTACATAGAATCGTTCAAGGTAGTCTGTGAAAGCTTCTGTCCTAGCATTTATATAGCCGCCAATGCAATGGATGAATTCAGCAATATAATGAACTATGAAGAAAAGAAAAAATCTGCAGCATCACCGTTCAGATTCTTTGCTTCAAGCACTGTGCTGGTACAAATTAATCTATTTTGTTTGTACTATTAGAAAACGCACAATAAACGCTTTAATCATCTGCATTTTAATTATTATACAGACAAGTGACCATTATTCTGAGTCAAAGGGTTTCACTGACAATGAAAGACTGGATGTGTTGAAAGACAACATCGAAAGAGAAATGGCAAAGAGTGGAATTCTATCACTTAAGGAGGTTGCCATAGTGCTCGTGCCAATTCTACAACGCTATCATTTCTTTGTGGTTACCTTCAATCTTCAAACAAGAGTGATAGAATTACTTGACAACAGTGCAAATCAAGAAATACCAGCTAATGCAATTAAAAGCTTAGAAGACAAATCAAAATCAATTAGAGAGAATTTGAAGAAAGATACGGAAAGACTCCATATATACTGGTGAACATATATACCTTTAACCCAAAAAACATACATACCTGTTATAAAAATTGTCAAAATACTTAAATTGCTTTCTATTTTGTGTAGATAAACGTTTTTTGCATGTATCTTAAAACAATCAAACACCCCATTACTCAGCAAATCCAAGTAGCAACAATCAATAGATTGAAGATGAGATGGAGAACAAAAAGTAATGGAATAGATTGTCGTATTTTTGCTATGAGACACATGGAGAAATATAATGGGAAGAGACAATGGGGGTGTAATCTCCAAACGGAAGGCCCTGAACAACAAAGACATATAAAAGGGTTGAGGTTAAAGTATTTGTGCAAAATCCTCCTCTCGGATACAAAAAAACACAGAAATACTCTTATCCATAATGCACTGCTATTCCATGAAAATGACGACACTCGTTTAACCGGAGAAGAGTTGATTGCTGAACTTAAGATAAGGCAACAAAAAATTTGAATGATTTCAAAACTGACTGCTATGTACTTTAAGATACTTGTTATGGAGATCTCTAGTCTTCTGTTAACAGTTTGTAATGCACTTTAAGATAATAGTTACATGTTGAATCAATGTTTTAACACAAACATAAAAATTTTATTATTACCAAAACACACCATCACAAACATACAAATTTTATTACTACTAATCTCTGGGTGACACACATAAAAACACACCATGAAACACCATCACATACTAATCTCTGAGTGACATAAGAAACTTCAACTTCAATTCCATTGAGCAATTCAGTTCAAGAATTGCCTTGTCCAAAAGTTTTAACTCGTCAAGCTCTCTCTGTCCTACATCAACCATAAACAAAACAACAAGATCTCGGATAGTACTAGCGGGCATTCGAGTAAGAACTTTTGCAATGACATCCCTGGCATCCAAGCTATTGCTAGTCTTTACAAGTTCTTCAGTAAGAGTTTCCCGACAAGCTTTATCTATCTCGATTTGAGCCTCAATATACCAACATTTAGAAGTTTAAAATTTTCATTTTTACCCGCCAATTAATCAAGTTATCTTCTAGAAGACTCCCAAATCAATTAGTATTTATTGAACCAAATAAAATCTCACCAAACCCTAATAAATGATCTGCTAGTGTATTTATTGAACTCTCATTAATATCAGGTGAGTACCAAATATTTTTGCTTTTAATTAGTCAGTTACATTTATTGGCGTTAATTAGTATATATATATATATATCGTTGATGACACAGTTAATAAAAATTTCATGGAAGATGGATAAGTTTTAGATGTCAGTAGGCGATAGGTGCAGTAAAGCATATAGAGATGGTGTTAAGGCATTTCTACATTTTGCAGTTCGTAATTGCAAGGAGACATCACCACCAATTTCTGTTTCATGTCCATGTGTTCGGTGTTTGAACCATGTATCTCTTAGTGTAGATGAGGTAGAACATCACTTGTACAGGTTTGGAATTGATAAGAATTATACTACTTGGATAAAACATGGAGAAGCCGACACCAACATTCCAACTAATTATGTTGATAATACTGGGTTTGCCTGCACCTGCATTCCAACTAATTATGATAATAATACTGGGTTTGCCTACACCTGCATTCCAACTAATTATGATAATAATACTGGGTTTATTGACACCAACATTCCAACAGATGCCTGTGAAACTGTAGAAATGGTAAATGCTACAAAAGACAATTTCAAAGGCGACAAGAAGTATCAACAGTTTCTACAACTACTTGTTGACGCTGAGAAGACCCTATATAAAGGATGTCTTGACTTCACCAAGTTGTCTGCATTAGTACAACTACTCAACTTGAAGAGCAAGCATGGGGTATCTCATAAGTTCGTTGATGAACTTCTGAAATTCTTGAAAAAGATGCTACCTGCAGATAACGAAATGGTAAATAATATGTATGAGGGAAAAAGGATGATGAAGGCAATGGGCTCAGGATACGAAAAGATACTTGTGTGTATCAATGTGCATTATTTACTATAAGGATTACAAGGATTTGGAAGCATGTCTAGTTTGTAACAAGTCAAGGTGGAAGGTAGATGAGAAGACTAACAAAACTTACATATACACGCCCTCTAAGGTACTGTGGTACTTTCCCATTATTCCACGATTCAAGCGCCTCTTTCAATCAAAGACCACAGCAGAGAATTTAACATGGCACGCCACGAGTACCAATAAACCCGGTGTTTTACGCCACCCATCAGATTCACCAGCATGGAAAGCCATAGATGACAGGTACTCCGATACCATCAGAAGCGATCCAAGAAATCTTCGTCTAGGGATTTGCACTGATGGGGTCAATGTACATAGAGGCAACAGAAACCACAGTGTCTGGCCTGTTTTAGCAGTCATTTACAACCTTCCACCTTGGATGTGTATGAAAATAAAGTTCATCATGCTTTCCTTATTAATATCCGGAGTGCCAGGAAACAATATTGATGTGTTTTTACAGCCTTTAATTGACGATCTAGCATCTTTATTTGAGGTCGGGGAGCCAACATATGATGCATATAAACAAGAAATGTTTACACTACGTGCAGTTGTGTTATGGACGATTAATGATTACCCTGCTCTTGGTACACTATGTGGTTGCCCTTACAGTGGATTCAAAGTTTGTGTGGTGTGTCGGGGCGACACTCAGTGTGTTCGACTTTATCACACAAAGAAGCAGAGTTATGCTGCCCACAAAAGGTATTTATCACATGACCACCCTTTCAGAAAACAAACAAAGACGTTCAACGGAAAAGAGGAGATGAGAACCGCTAAAGAGCCTATGACAGGAGAAGAGATATACGACGAGGTCAAAAACATTAACAATGAATGGGGAAAGGGATCTGAATCCCTAAGTGGGAGTAAGAGGAAAAGGGATAACACAAAGCCCCACCAATATTGGAAGAAGTTCAACATATGGTACCAACGGCTCAGCTATTGGAAGTATTTACCTGTCCAACATTGTATTGATTTGATGCATGTTGAAAAGAATGTGGCAGAAAGTATTGTCGGGACGTTGCTGAACATTCCCGGTAGGACAAAATACGGATTGGCAGCTAGAAAGGATTTGGAGTTTTTAGGGATTAAAAAGGAGTTGCAATCGAAAGCAAAAGGCAACAATACAGAACTGCCTGCAGCATGCTTCACATTATCAGCGCAAGAAAAATACATGTTTCTTGAAACACTGTATAAACTGAAGGCTCCACTAGGGTATTGTTCTAAGTTCTCTAGTTTGGTGAATCTTAAAGAAAGGAAGCTACAAGGCCTTAAATCACATGATTATCACATGCTTATGCAACACTTTCTGCCCCTTGCAATACGGTCCATCATGCCAGAACCAAACAGAAATGCTATAATCAGACTTTGTTTTTTTTTTTCAAGTCAATTTATAGCAAAGAAATCATTGTAGAAGAGCTTGATAAGATGCAGGAAGAGAAAATAGTTACACTGTGCCTGCTGGAAAAGTACTTTCCGCCATCATTTTTTGATGTCATGGTTCACTTAACCGTGCACCTTGTAAGAGAGATAAAATTATGTGGGCCACCATGCTTTCGTTGGATGTATCCCTTTGAAAGGTGTATGAAGGTTATCAAAGGGCATGTGCGAAACAAAACTTATCCAGAAGGGTGCATTGCTGAGGAGAACATTGCGGAAGAAACAATCGAGTTTCTGAGCTAATACCAAAAAAACATCAAGAGTACTTTTGGTATTCCACATGATAAGCATGATGATAATGGAGAGTCAATTCCTGTCACAGGCGTTAAATTAGTTGAAGTTTCTCCTAATCTTTTCAAGAGAGCACATTTCTATGTGATGCAGAATACGCCTGAAATAGCGCCGTATATCGAGTAAGTATTACTAACATATATACTCTAAATTATATATATATATATATATATATATATATATATATATATAGGGTGCAGTTACTGTATATAGAAAACTTAAACGCTCAGCAAACGCACCCATATATTAAATCAACTTAAACGCTCAGCAAACACACCCATATATTAAATCAGAATATACCGTACGTTAAGGCATTAGCGTACAGTAACTGCACCCATATATATATATATATATATATTAATTCATAATATATAATACTCCTACTTGCAGACAACACAAGACCTCTTTGAAAAACCAAATGCCTGGTAAATGACAAGCATTGCTGGAGAATGAGCATACTTTAAAGTTTGGTGACTGGTTACGCGACAAGGTAGATCAATTTATTAAGTCTTCTATAATTTTTAAAATTATTTTATAGTTTCTGCAATGTAGGTGAAGAATCTAATCCTTGTAATGAAATTCAGGTTGAAAGAGAGCTAGCGGGCTCCCCAGGTTCTGTATCGGTAACCGTAAATTGGATTGCTCTCGGAGCATACCGCAAAGTTTACAAATACGACTCATACGACATCAACGGTTTTGAATTTCATACAAAATCTCATGATGGTAGAGTTTACCAGAACAGCGGGGTTGGTGTAGAGGCGGATGACATGCACATCAAAAAATACGTGGTGACGTATGGACAAAACTTTTATTTTGGGGTTTTGCAAGAGATATGGGTCCTAGATTATCATACTAAAAGAATTCCGGTCTTTATGTGCCAATGGGTTGACCGTAAACATGTCAAACATGATATTCTTGGTTACACGTCGGTCGACCTAAACAAATTTGGCCACTAGGATGATCCGTTCATATTGGCCTCGCAAGCACGCCGAGTGTTTTATGTTCAAGATCAGCTGGATAGAAAAAAGCATGTTGTCCTCATGACTCCAGCCAAGAATTATAGGCATTCGTATGACGAGGTCCATGAGGAATTTAGTACGGTAACTTTCCCTCATGAGGGTAATACATTGCCACATGTAAAACCAAATCAACTGCTTCGTAATGAGTCCCCGGATGATTACTGGAGGCCCGGGAAAAAGCCTACAACTATTCATAATGGAGATTGACACCGATGTCGGGGTTGTCGACCCAGCAGTTGTGTTCGTTCGGCTAGTTAGATGTAAATAATGTTTAAATATAGTTGTGATACATAATATCACCATTCTTTACTTTGTACTTATTAATTCAAACTAAAGAAATATTGGTTGTTTTTAATACTATTACTACTTATACGTACAGGCCGGTTTGTTGAATTCATTTCATCTTCTGGCTATTTTGGTCAATTGGTGTCAAGTTCAAACATACATCATGTTACATCGATAAAAGTCGCAATTGACTTGTAGTGTACCATAGTAAGATCAATAAAGTCATTACACTCATAACTGACTCGTGCGATCAAAGTTACATTAATACAAAGAAAGCCCAAAAATGCATCATGTTGTCTAGGGTGTTCGGTGACAGTCATCATTTCTCGTCTGATGGTTTTGTTTCTTTCACAACCTCTATTTGGTTATGTTTCAACATACTTTTCAACAACTGGTTTCCTGAAAAACATTATCAACTCATTTTAGAAAAAAAAGACCATTATGCCCTTCTTTTCACTAACCTGCATACCAAAATTGTACCCTCCAGACTTTGAAGAAGCCTTTGAACAAATAAAATTCAGTTTTGAAAAACCGCTTCCAAACTCAATGCCATCACCAGTAACCTTAGATTTAAGATTTGGTGATGGCATTGAGTTTTGGAAAGTATTTTATCAAAATCTAAGATCTTTGGGAAGTTTAAGATCTGTGGAAACCTTAGATTTTTTCTGCTTGGCCAAGTTTGGAATACACATAACATATATAGAAGTGTAATAAATTTCAGTCACCAGTTTTATTGCAGTCATTAAAGTCTCTGTTGTTATATAGTTGTTGTTGAGTGTATAACACACTATAACTGCATACTATCTGTCAAAATGGTTTCCACACGCTTTGGAAACGCACAGAAGCTAATTATTTTTGAAAATTAATTACATTTATACCTACTACCTGTCCAAAATCTTGGAAATATATTTATGTAATGATAGCCTACATTCAGATTAATTAAAATAAAAAAAAAACTAGTAAATAACACGCTTTGTACGCTTTTAATACCTGTCAAAAATCTTTGAAATATATTAATGTAATAATAGCCTACATGCAAGTTAATTAAAATAAAAATTCTAGTATATCTTTCTAGATACGCTACAAATCAACTGAACTACAATAAATTACTGTCTCAACTACCAAAAATTAAATTTTAGGTCTATTTTGTTATTCAATCACACTAACATCTATTTTAAAGTTAATTAAAAAAAACTACATCCAATATGCTATACATACACATAAACCAAAATATAATAATAACATTTACAGTTAATAATTAATAAAATTTATAATAATAACTCCTAGTTAATAATATCACGCTTTGGAAACGCTCAACGCTCTACAGTTAATAATAACAGTTACAATAATAACATTCACATAATATAAGTGATTAGGTATTAAAAAAACAGTCATTAAATTTCAGCCACCAGTTATATATATCACGCTTTGGAAAAGCTCCACGCTTTACAATTAATAATAACATTTACAATAATAACATTCACATAATATAAGTGATTATGTATTAAGAAAACAAGATCAAATACATTTTATTGTTAACATGAAAACAGTGAGAACCAACTTGCTTTTATCATTAGGTTTAGTTTTATAGTTGTTTACTGTTATTCTTTGTTCGTATTTGCTAATTTTCGATTATGAGACGCTATAACTATTTGTTGATTTATATTTTGTTGTTATTATTTGATTTTTTTCTTTTGCTGTTATAAGTATTGTTGGTATTTGCTGTTATTATTTTGTTCTTGATTTTTTATTCTTGTGTTATAATTTTTAGGGTTTTTCTTTGTTATTATAAGGCATTGTTTATGTAGATTGGTATTGTAGTTGGTATTGTTTCTTACGTTCTCGGTTTTTTATAAATTAGTATTATTTCCTACGTTCTCATGCTAAAATTAAAATGTACATATTAAAAAAATTAATATGATTAATCAATTCACATAACATTAACATATTAATACCAAAATAAAAATTACAATAATAACATTTAATTACATTAATATATAAAACCAAAAATTACATAAAACTATAACTAGCTCCTAGCATCCGACTCCGTCTCAGAATCGACATCCATCAAGACCTCCCTGTAGATTCCGTATCCGAATCTACATCCAGATCATCCTCTGGAGTATGAGATGGCATGATCCTCTCGTACATGCCATCGTATGTGTAGGTGGAGTCCCTAAGCCTATGGAGGCGAAGGTTCACCTGAGAATGGAATGCACCATAAACGGACACCGCCTTGAAGTGCTCCAAGTCGTTCAACTCGATGTAGGCCACCTCAATTCCCGGCACTACCATTTCAGTGCTGAAATAATCAACAGTCGTGTACCCAAGCCACCTAACCATTCGGTTAAGTTGTTGGTACGAGAAGGTTTGAGGGTTGACATAGTCAATATACCTCACCCTTTGATTCCTCCGGAAGGCGCCGGAAAAAAATGGAATCGTATCGTGAAAAACGTGGGGTCGTAGTAGATGGGGGCTTGAGCACCCGGTGCACGTTCGAGCCAAGCTGCAGCCATTATCGGAAATTATAATCGGAAGAAAGGTGGATTGTGAGTGTGATAGTGGATTCTGATTATGGATTGTGATTGTGATTGTGGATTGTGATTGTGATTGTGACTGGTATTTAAATACCATCGGAAACCGCCGGTACATCTCCCTGACAATTTGAATTTGGTGGCACAAGAAACTGTAAAGGCAATGATGACGTCGCAACTCGTCAAATCAACGTGTGGCCATTAATTACGTTTTTGACACGCTTAAACATATTTTAGTGTGACCATTTATCAATTATAGCCACACATAATAAGTGTATATGTGACAATAAAAAACTTAGAAAAAATAAAACTAACATACTCTTTGATCACACAACCTCTTATAAGTGGCCATTAATTACATTTGGACACACATAAAAATATTTAAGTGTGACAACTTATCACTTATAGCCACACATAGTAAGTGTATCCGTGACAATAAAAAACTTAGGAAAAATAAAACTAACATACTCTTTGGTCACACAACCACTTATAAGTGGCCATTAATTACATTTGGACACACATAAAAATAAAAATATTTAAGTGTGACAACTTATCACTTATAGCCACATATAATAAGTGTATCGGTGACAATAAAAAACTTAGGAAAAATAAAAGTAAACTACTCTTTGGTCACACAACCTCGTATAAGTGGCCATATATTTTAAGCGTTTTAGCCACATTACTAATAAATACAATGGTTGTTCGTCATATTTCGCCACTTTATTAAAAATGTGGCTAGAAAATGTGACATTAGGTCACACAACGTAATATAAGTGGCTATATCTTTTACCTTTTAGACACATCTCTTATCAATACAGTAGCCGTTTGTTACATTTGGCCACACTATTAAAACATGTAGCTAGTTAAATGTCACAGTTTGTGGCTAATGCATGTGTTTTTGGTCACATGTATCAAAGATCAAACAAACTATGACTGTAAGTCAGATTTCGCCACACGTTTTTATAATGTGGCTAGTTTTTGTCACAGTTTTTTTCAAAGTGTGGCGAAAAGTACCTGAGTAGGTATAGAATGGTCACATGAAGAATAATATGTGCGGCCAAAACATTCTGGAAGGTTTTCAAACATGGTCAAAGACCTTTTAGCCACACATTTAAGCCGAAGTGTGGCAAATCGCCCAGACCACATGTGTGGCCGAAGGTCAATATTCATGTAGTGAGTACTTCCATTGACATTAGTAGAAGGATGAAAGCGTGTTTCGTCTGCGGGAACGGCGGGCATTTGGCAAAGGAGTGTCACTACTGTGTTTTTAGTAGACAAGCTTCTCAAGTGAAAGGTAACAGGTTTCAACCGAATCCAGTGGTTAAACAAAATTTTTATTTTACAAAACCACGAGTATCTGTACAACGGGTCACAGATTCTCAAGGATTCAAAGTTAATATGACATGTTTTGCACTCAAATGATTTAGAAACTTTTAAAAGAAAAATAAATTTTCAGAAGTCAAAGATTGTTGAGAGTTCTAAGAATTCGAATTCGAATTGCTCAACTCCAAAGTCTGTTCTATTTAATTTCACTAAACCAAGACAGATTTGGAATCTTAAAACTCAACAAACAGAATCTGTTATGACAAGTGATTATTTTAAAGATGGGATAGATATGAGTTGGCAAGAGGTCACATATGTTGATGCTCAAGGGAACCCCAAGACATTTATGACTTGGGTTCCTATGTCCAACTAATCCCGCTATGTGTGTAGGAACAACCACAAATTCATTGTTTATTAAATGGGTTGTTCTAGGCACATGACATGGCAAATATCCATTGTTTTTAGATCTTTAAACCATAAAATGGATTATTTGTTGCATGGACGGGATTTTAGGGTGATATAACGTTTTTAATCTGCTCTCTAAGTGTGTAGGAACAAATCAGGGAATACATTGCATATTAAAAGGTTTGTTCCAGACATTCACAAATGGGAAAATGATGTCTTGAATATTAATGTTAACCGTATCACTTTGGTATGAAAGATTGATTAATCAAAAAGATTTTAAAATTTTAAATTAAAAAAAATACAAAAATATGTTCACGTAAATTTTTTCAAGTATAGTGTATTTTGTTATTCAAAAATGAGAAAATGACTTGAACGTACATGAGAAATGATAGTACATTAGTTGGCTGACTATCACACTTCATCTTATTTTTATTATTAAATACTACGTTTCGAGGATTGAGTCTTTTTAAGGGTAAATTTGTAGATATTTTATTTTTGCACAAATTTAGGGGGAGAAAATTAAAAAATTCAAAAAAAAAAGTGTGTGTGTGTGTGCGCGTGTTTTTACTATTAAAATTTTATTAAAAGGTCACTTATTCACTTTCGCTTAAAATCATGTCGGCTGCTCAAGTTTGAAGAGCATATATTTGTATATGTTTGGTCGGTGATCTACTTGTAGATTCACAGGATAGTCATTTATCTAAAGACTGAAAGCATCTGGGGCGATTGTGATGTGTTTTTGTGTTTTGAATTCCTTCACTTAAAATTATGTCGGTAATTCCAAGTTGGAGGGACACGTATTCTCATATGTGTTTTGGTCCTGTACACCACTAGTGGTCATATGTGATAGCCATTTACCTGAAAACTGAAGAGTGACCAGGGTGACTGAGTTCTTAACATGTGTGTCTTCTGTAAACCGTCTTCTGGGAAGTGATATTATTATTTAGTTAACAGCTTTTTAGAAGCTTCAAAATATTTTTAAATGAAAATTGATCCAACCTATGGAAAATGATAGATAAATTGTTTCTGTGTGCCTAAGAGGTGAAGTTATTAAGCTTAAAAGGCTCTATAACAGTCATTGATTTGTATGGTAGCTTTCCATGATGCGTAAAAGTTGAAATGATATAAACTAAATATGCTAAACTTACTGTGGAGAGTCATTTTGAAGAATTGTGAATGTCTCCATATACATCTCTCCGAAGGATAGGCAGAAAAGCAATTACATAGTCATATACGAGCCCGTTAGTGTCTTGATCACCAAATATATTGTGTTATTATGTTTATTATTAATATAAAAAAAAAAGGAATTATGAGTATGCATATAATTTGTGTTGTTAAAAAGAATTGTTATTTCAAAAGCTTAAAGGGTCAAACTAGAACTACAAGAGTGGGGCATTCAAATAAGTTCTATACAATCTGAATGAAAGGCATTTAAGTCCAACGTTCAACCTTGAAGCTTAACAGTTCATTCATGTAAAGAAAATATTTTGATCAAGCACTAGGGGGTTGGAGTCAAATTAGGGTGATTTGGGGAAAGCCAAATACGCTTTGAGAAGAGATAGGAGGCATCATAGGTCCATGAGTGATGTCCATTTAAGATTTATGCCTAACTGAACCTAATCCATATCACTAACACAATGAAAATCATGCTAAGTCTGTTATACCTACTATCAACCTGTCTCTCTATGTCATAATAACGCTGAACATGAATCATTGTGAAAGTACCTCAATCAATAAGATTTCATGTTCGGATCTTTTCATAAAGGCGGCAGTTTTATCAAAAACTAAAATTTGATCCCAAAATTTTTATTAAATTACAAGAAGATCGGGTGATTAAATCTATTTTATTTGTTGTTTTTGGTTTTATTTTTTTTATTGATTACTCTTGTCGAAACAAATGTGTTAAGAAATCTTTTTAAAGCTTGTTTTAGTTTTTGTCTTCAGCTCATGAAATCTGATGTTGGTTATTGTGTTATAGTTGGTTTAGCTGGTATGATCTCATCTCAAGTCTTTTTCAAGAAAATCATAAAAATCAGAAAAATAAAAATTACAAAATAATTATGTCTGCCTTATTTTGTTTTATTTAATTGTTTTCAAAATATTTTTGGTGATCTTTCTATCAAAGTTGATTGTTCTTTCAAGACTAATTTCTTGCAACGGAAGCATATGAAGTATCTAAGATTCAAACTGGATGATGCTGTCAATAAGGGGGAGATGGTAGAGTATTGGATGTAGATGCTGAAGTTGCTGATCATGTTCAAGTAAATATTCTGAAGGTTTTGAAAGCATCAGTCTAAGGGGGGGATTGTTAGGTCACGATTTGGTTAGACTGACGCATATCAAAAGGCCACGACATGATCAAGACTAAAGTGATATAAACGAAGACGAGTTGAAGAATTGCATTATGATTATGATGATGTAGTACCGAAATCCCTATGGATTTCGTTTGGGCCTGGGCTTTGTTGGGCTAGGTTGTTTTGGTTTCCCTATATATAGATAACATGTATAGGGTTTATGGTTGGTGGTTCACATTGATAGACACTGTTAATTAGTAGTAGCCACCATCAAGGGAGCAATCTCATGTACCAGACGATTTGTTAATATAATCGTGTGCATTTGGAGTATTATTGTGTTCATTATATTTATATTGTCCTTCTGTTCTCGTTCTTGAATCACCATGGTGTTAGGATTCCGCACTAACATCGTGTTTGGGTTAATATCATATTGCATAGATCCGGTTTTGGACCTTACAACTACAATGCTAAAATTAAATCAACATTTTCTTCTTTGCTCGTAACGTAAATAACCAAATAATAAACTACCATAACCTAATAAAACAATTCAAGAGAGCAGTAAACAACTCCAACCATAGTCGTCTTCAATCAGACGTGATTTGGTTATTTGGTTACAATTGCTATTAGTTATTAACGTAAAACATAAATTAGCAATACATCGTCGATCCATAATAGGTGGAATGACAACAATGAATTAGGGTCAGATTCAAATAACTTTACTGGCTAAGGTTAATCTATTATACCTAAAAATATATTTAGTTTAAAATTAAAAGTTTATTCGTGTTGACCCGAAACCCATAAATCTGACCCAAGAACCAACCGGAACCCGAATTACATCGGGTTTTCCGGTTCGGTTAACTCGGGTTTGGGTTTTTTTTTATTGAGTTTCGAGTAAAAGTGGCAACCATATTCAAAAGTAAGATGATGGATTCAAGTTATTGCAAATGCAAGGTTAGAAGGATGTTAGATGAAAACTTTGTTGTTAAAAGAATAAAAGTTATATTGATAACGCGTATGCTAATTCGAATTTCGAAAACTCTGATTTTTTTTTTGAACGACAACTTTCACTAACACAATAACTAGCAATACGCTAAGAAAACAAACAACAAACTGATAAGAATTACAAAAGGAAAATACACCAATATTTCCAAAGACGACATTTCCTAGGTGAGTGATTTTTTATCCAGAGGTATCCAAATGATTTTATGTGTTTCACGGCTTTAGAAAAGCTAGCCGGTTTATTAGAGAAAATAACCATACTCTTTGTTTTAAAAATTCACCAACATTACATGAGAATGACCATGAGTAACGCTTTTTTCTTACTTTGACAAACATTACTATTTTTTTTGGATTTTGAGAAGGTCACGAATTGATTACACATAAATGGGTGAACATTTACGCCAATTTCTAACAATTTGTTCACTTGATCCCTCATATTCACCACACATTTCTATACGACATTGAACCCATCTACACGTGTCTTTTGTCAAGAGCCACAAGAGAGTCTATCCACCTCCACCTAATTTCATACGAGGATATATAATTTCATTGAAACCCAATTATTCCACTTCATAACGTACGAGGATGTTCCATTAGAGGCGTAGAACAACAAGGACTTTAAAGAGGCTGCCAAAAACTTTCTTGATGGATCATTGGTCCACTTTCACTGATCCGGTTGTTGGCCAAAAACGTGTTGGTTTAGCAAACTCAAGCAGGCCGAGAGCTCCCTGTTTTCAAGCGAGTTTAATGATGGTTGTCTCGATTCCCATTTCCAAATTATATTTCCATCTCTTAGTTCATAGCAAGATTTCACCAAACAAGATTTGAGTTTTTGACATTTATAAAGAACATCCTTTAATATCACAAACATTAAGGCTTTATAATAAGACATTGGATAAAAATATTTATGTTTTAGAAAATTGTTCATCGTAGCTAAAAACAAAATAAACGAAATTAACACTTGTGAGATATTCTAGGTACTCATGACAAGAACCAAAATTAAGATTTTTTTTGATTAAATGTTGTCAATATCTTTAATTTTCTTAATAGAAATTGATTGACTTTAATTCGGGCATCCGTTATCTCTAGAGTACTCTATGTGATATATAATCTCAACGGGATGTGCGGTTAATAAAAATATAGAAGCTTAGGATTCAATTTCTAATCATTCTTCATGTTCAACACCATCAATGTTCATATCATACATTGTAGTTAAAAACCTGGCTTCACAATTTTCACGAATATAACGATTTAAGATGGTCTCTGCTTTTGCGTTCTTATTTAATAATAAATGGTTTCTAAACCAAGTATTTTTAGTAATTGAAATGAGTACCAAGACAAATGAGCATAACACTACTTAAGCTAAACCAAGGTACACCCTCCTTATCTTAAGTTCACACCTTCAGGATTTTGTTATTATTTGTCCACGTTTTCTCTATAAAAGTGGTGTGAGATGGGTGATGTAGGAGTAAGAGAGAATGTGCGTGAGTGAAAGAAAGAGAGGTTACATATACAGATGATGGTGCGATATATGTAGCAACATCTCCGTGCTGAATTAGAGAAGAAACAAAGAAGAGCGAAGGAGAAGTTGTAAGAAGTGGGACCGAAGGAAACGTGGAATGGAGGTAGAAGCTAGAACACCTCCCACCATTAGTAAGCGGGAGAAACGGTTTTGATACGGTTGAAAAGATTGCGATTGAAAAGGTTGGTTTTGGAACGGTTGAAAAGGTTGTGGTTGAAAAGGTTGTTGTTGGAATGGGTGGGTTGTGTCTGGTTCATCTTGTAACCGGAATCTCGTCGGCTCACCTAGATTTTGTCGAACCTTTGGCCGGGTTTGGGTTTTCTTTGAACCCGAGCCACGTTTCCTAGAACCCTCCATTGATGTGATGTTATAATGTTGTTTGTAGTAGATGATTTGTGTTGTATTTGAGTTAGATTTGAAGATGGATTTGAGTTATATTTATATAGGTTAAATATTTTATTTTAAATCCCCAACGGTCAATTTTCTTGATATTCACCACGTGATGGCCGTCACGGCCGAACCCCCATCACGCGTGATGGGGGGACCGGTGGCGGTGTTCCTTGATGTATAACGCATGATGGGGGCCATCACGGACCACCCCGTCCCCCTTATAAGAACCAACTCATTTAACTAAGCGTGTAACGTGTTCTATCATGAAATGGACACAAACCAATTGATAATATACTCCAATTCGTACATCTCATTTTTTGGATTTTTTTCCCTTTAGTTTTTAAATGGCAAACTAACATACTATAAAATACTTCTAGTGACACCGTATTACCACACTAAATTATTTGGGGTCAAATGTCACAAAATATCAAAATAATAAATGGGGCCGAAGTGAAAGGGAGGTTGTCTGATTATGGTGTGTTAGTGCGTATCTGATGCAACTTTGTTTGGATTTACTTGATAAAACGGTCACACATATTTGTCTTTTTGGATCCACTTACTAATGAGTAGTACTGTACTTCAAAATAAATATCTTTATTATTTATTACATATTATTATTATTATTATTACTAGTATTATTTATTATATGACAAAAAAGAACGTAAACAATAATGTAAATATTAATTCGAATGTAAATAATTTGATTAAATTAATCACCAATGAATTAAAGTGATCTTCTTTTGATTACAAGATAAATAGATATAACTATTCAAAGTGATATTTTTTGTCAACCCGAATTCTGAACAAGTGATTTTTATTAGATTTACAAATTGCATGCGACTTCAACCTTTAAAAACCTACGTATTTATTCATTAAAATACAAAATTAGACTAAAAGAGAAACTAAGACTAGGACTCCTACATTTTTCTCTTTTCAAACAACCCGAAGATGCTCTTAAAACACTTTCTACTATAGCTCACTATGAAATGTATACTAAAAACATCAGCTTTCAATTCATTAGAGAGTATAGTTCAAACCATTTGTTAAAATTTTTGTAAAAAGTAGAAGATGCGCACAAGAAATTGCAGCCGCATGTTTTACAGAAATCACGATCAGAATCAGAATACTTTGACTAAATCTTGCAAGGCCCCGTTTTGTTAATTAGTCTTTTGTATTTGTTTACTCTATTTACGATGTATTAAGTTAGCTTGTCAGTTTCATTTTTTTATATGCTTGGGCCCGAGACCATGTAATATTCAGCCCATTGGGCCAATATAATAGAAACAAACATAGTATGACTTGCACTATAAATAGAGATCATACTCATGCATACTAACCCTTTTGAAAATCTACATCCTTAACTTCTCATCTGTTCTCTCTAAACTCTCTCTTTCTTTCTATTTCCAGTAATAAACTAAACACAACAATATCCGAGATCTTGGTTGTCTACAAGTGATTTCCGCTAGCTTGCAGTTAAAGATTAATTCAAGAACTAGTTGTTTGATCCATTCTTAGGACCTAAAAATCTTCGAATCATGTAGAGCACTATCAAATTAAACTATTTGAGGTTATACTCAATGCTTAATAGGATTAGGTCAAGAGATAATTGAAGAAAAAATTAGTATGTTGAAGCCGTGAGAAATTTTTGTCTTTCTGTGATATATCCATCTTGACCTAAAATTAGGTTTTTTCTTTTGTTCTCATTTTTTCCAAATCAGTTTATTAACCGATTATAATTGGAACTTTCAATCCCACATGGAGAGGCTAAAACCCAACAAGTGGATCCTATTTGGTTTAAACAGGCTAGCCAACTCCAAGCCCAAGTAACACATATGAAGCTCACTTCAAATGGGTAACTAAATACCCATCCAATTAGTATTTGGGCCAATGTTACAAGTTTCATAAATATGCATGAACCGACAAAACCTGAAACATATTACACTGCGAAAAAGGCCTTTCATCACATGAAAAACCTCTCGTCACACGAAAAACGTGTGGCTGTAGGCCTTTTGCCCCACAAAGATTTTCAGATCAAAGGTCGCGCCATATTAGGTATCATACGGTCACACTTGTTAGAAAAAAAAAAGAAACACAAAAGGATCATCATCACATCCAGGGCCGGCTCCGAGAAGACGAAATTTTTTTTGGGCCATAGGTGAAATTTTTTTTTGGGCCCAAAGTAAAAGGAACATTTTGTTGGGTTTAAACAATTTAATTTTAAGTGAGTTGACTTGGTTATGATTTAAGTTGTGTAAAAAACTTTTATATAAAAATACACTTAAAAATGTCTCAAATAAGACTTGAACCCACAACCTCTTGGTTATTTGTAATACCTCTTTTCCACTAGACCAAGCTATTGTTTATGTAATTGTGTTGAAACATTGATTATACATATTTTGTTTCATAAAAGTACATATAATTTATTTTTAAGAAAAAAATTTCGGGCCTAACGGGGTGTCGGTCATATGGCCGTCGACTACCCTGCCACACCCTTGGGTCGGGCCAGATCACATCTTTTCCTAAATAAACCTTTCAACAGCTAAGTGCCAGCAAGTTGTAAACCGTTGCTCCTTCAATCATGGGATTCTTCATATTTTTATTAATTGTATTTCCTTTTAAAAGTTATAGCTCAACCATTTATAGTCCTTTTTCTTCTGTAAAAAACATCAAGATAAATAAAAAAACAATCTCTGAATTCCTTTTGATAATATGGTATCAACCGGGTTAATTGCATCTGAGCTAAATGACACCAACGGATTTGATAGAAAGGCGGCGGCCGCCATGGGCGGATCTGAAACCACCAAAAGCGGATGCGACCAGCGTAACAAATGTGAAAGAAACACGAACTTTGGTGGTTTAGCATCTGCCGGAGAAGAGGCTGCTGATATGTTCACCATCGACAATGGAGGTAACAGGTTTGAGAATATATTCTCAAACCCTTGTATTTATAACCCTAACTTTATTAACCCCCAAGTTTTAGAACTACTAAGTACTCCCCTTAAAGAACATATTAATTCTCATATGGACCCTACAAAATCTGTTATGTTTAATACAACCACTGAAGATTCTATTTTTTTTCGATAAAGCTTCTAAAGAACATGTTAGTTTTAATAATAATCCACAAGGATATGTTTTTCGCGATACCGGCCAAAAGCATAAAGTTTTTTTCCTCGGAATTCCCTCAAGATCATATTTTTAACCTAAATAAAACTATGGGGGAGGTTAATATGGTTGGTACACGTGAAAGTTTAGATAAATCTTAGATTTTTGATTGTGGTGCTACCGACATCATGACGTTTAAATTATCTAACATTGTTACGAATTTTAAGCTTAAAATTAACCAAATAAAAACTGCCAATGGTGGAATAGTTCCCGTAAAGAGAGGGGGAACTATTTAAATATCGCCCACGTAAAAACTTTCAAACTGTCTTTACGTCCCTTCCTTGTCACATAAGTTATTATCAATTAGTCATGTGACAAAGGAATTAAACTGCACCGTTTTAATGCACCAAACGTTCTGTATCTTACAAGATATCAGAACGGGGGCGATTATTGGGCGTGGAACTGAACGCCAGCGATTGTACTATGTGGAAGATGTGACTCCTCATGGTATTGCGATGCTAGCCCATGGAACAATAAATATAGAAGCTTGGTTATGGCACAGGAGATTGGGACACCCATCTACAAGTTATTTGCATATTTTATTTCCAAAATTATTTCCTTTAAATGAAGCATTAAGTTGTGAAACACGTGTCTTGGCCAAAAGCCATAAACATACTTTTAAACCGTCCATCACAAGAGTTAAGTCACCTTTTTCACTTATCCATTCAAACGTATAGGGACCATCAAAAATCGTCGGAGGACAACATCGATTTATTTTCTAAAACATAAATTGGAAGTTTATGATAAGTTTACTATGTTTAATACTATGATAGAAACACAATTTCAAATCGAAATCCAAGTTCTTTGATCTGATAATGGTGGGGAATTTGTAAACGATTCAATGAAACTGTTTTGTCAAATAAAAGGAATAATTCATCAAACATCGTGCTCCCACACTCCTTCACAAAATGGCACTGTCGAACGAAAAAATCATATTCTTCTAAAAATCACTCGAGCTCTCTTGATCGAATCCCAAGTTTCGAAGTCCTTTTGGCCTAAAGCTGTCGCCACTGCCATATATCTTATCAATAGATTGCCAACAAAAGCTCTTGACCTAAAAACCCTCTTCAAGCTCTTTCAGAATTCATCAAAGTGCCACCCCCCCTTACATTACAACCACGAATATTTGGGTGCTCTGTGTTTGTTCACATACCATAAATCAATCGAAGCAAACTTGACCCATGTGCTGAAAAATATGTATTGGTAGGCTATGGTGTCAACCAAAAAGGGTACTGGTGCTACAGCCCAAAAAACATAAGATATACACTACCATGATCTGTGACTTTCTTGAAACTGAATTCTTTTATATCACCCAACACAGTGGTGAGGGGGAGAGAGAGCATGACACACTATGGGTTCCAAATGGGTTTCATCATCCGAAGAAGTTAATCATAATACCCAAGATGAGTCACCGTCTTCACAACAATCTGGTGGCTCGTCAATTAGTGTTCCATGCGTAAATACTCCCAACCTAGCCTCTGAAGTAAGTAATACTTACGTGTTTTGAAAATATGACACAAAATGAAACTCATGAAAATACAGATATATCTAACAATAATGAGGTAGAAGTAGAACAAGCATTGCAGGTTGAACAAGAGGAACTAATATAAGAAGAAATAAGACAAGAAGAACCGACCAAGAGATATGTCCTTCCACAAAGAGTCAACAGAGGAATTCTAGCAAAACGATACTCTCAAGAAAAACAATCTAAATCCTCCGGATATCCCATGACAAACATAGCCGAAGGAAACTTATATAAAGAAGCTAAAGCCTTTAACGCTTCTCTATATGTTGAACAAATTTCAAACTCTATGGAACAAGCTTTAAGATCAAAGAACTGGATATATGCTATGGAAGTAGAGATGAAAGCACTGATTAAAAATAATACATGGGAAATATGTGATCGTCCAATAGGAAAGCAACTCATAGGATGTCGATGGGTCTTCAAGATTAAACACAAAGCAGATGGAACCATTGAGAGATACAAAGCACGATTGGTAGCTAAAGGCTACATTTAAACGTATGGGATTGACTACCAGGAAACATTCTCTCCAGTAGCCAAGATTAACACAATCAGGGTTCTTTTCTCAATAGTTGCAAATGAAGGATGGCCTCTCCATCAATTTGATGTTAAGAATGCCTTTATTCATGGAGAATTAAAAGAAGAAGTATATACGGAACCTCCACCTGGGTTCAAAGAAAATTTCAAAGCAAAGGAAGTATGTTGATTAAAAAGAACTACTTATGGGCTGAAACAATCTCCTAGTGCTTGGTTCGGTAGATTCACCCTGGCAATGAAGCGATATGGATTTCAGCAAAGCAATGCTGATCATACACTCTTCCTCAAAAATAGAGGTAACATTGTAACTTGTTTAATCATATATGTTGATGACATGATCATTACAGAAAACGATGATGAAGAAATGAAGAACTTGAAAGCAAATCTGTTTAAAGAATTTGAAATGAAGGACCTAGGAAGGCTTAAATACTTTCTTGGAATAGAAGTACTAAGATCTAAAAGAGGAATTTTTATATGTAAAAAAAATATTCTTGACCTTTTAGTTGAGACAGGTATGATCGATTGCATACCAGCCGATACACCAATAATGGTTAATCATAAACTTCGTATGAAAGAAGGAGGGTAACTGGCAGACAAAGAAAGATACCAACGCTTGGTAGGAAAATTAATTTATCTCTCGCATACTCGTCCAGACATCGCATACGCAGTGGGAGTGGTTAGCAAATTTATGCATTAACCACAAGACACTCACATGAAAGCAGTACGGAGAATTATCAGATGTCTCAAAGGGACAGCATGCCACGGGGTTCTCTTCCAACCAAATAAACACCTAAAAATTCAATTATATACCGATGCAGACTGGGCAGGGGATAAAGATGATGGAAGATCAACATTGGGTTACTTCACACTAGTTGATGGAAATTTAGTTACATGGAGATGCAAAAAGCAGAAGGTAGTTGCATTATCTAGTGCCGAAGCCGAATTTTGAGGAATTGCACGAGGCGTGACAGAGGTTCTATGGATACGCAAACTTATGACAGAAGTTGGTTTTCTCCAAACCGAAGCAAGTAGAATCATGTGTACGTGACAACAAAGCCGCAATACAAATATCAAAAAATCATGTCCAACACGATCGTACAAAGCTTGTGGAGGTTGATAGAAACATCATCAAAGAAAAACTCGAAGCAAGGATTATAGAACTTCCATTCGTCCGATCAGAAGACCAACTTGCAGAAATTTTAACAAAAGCCGTCAACGGAAGAATATTCAGTAACTATCTTAGCAAGTAGAGCATCGGAGACCCTACGACTCAACTTGAGGGGGGAGTGTTAGAAAATAAAGAAATACATAAGGATCTGATATCACATCTTTTCCTAAATAAACCTTTCAACAGCTAAGTGCCAGCAAGTTGTAGCCCGTTGCTCCTTCAATCATGGGATTCTTCATATTTTTATTAATTGTATTTCTTTTCAAAAGTTATAGCTCAACCATTTATAGTCCTTCTTTTTCTTCTGTAAAAACATCAAGATCAATAAAAAACAATCTCTGAATTCCTTTTGATAATAACACTCACATTTTAATTGTCGTAGCAATTAAAAGTGTGACTAAAAAATGCCAATATTTGTTGCTGAAATCAATAATCTTGTCCCAATAATTAAGTGTGTCTAAAAAAAGGTACCAATAATTACATTAACTTATCGTAAGTGTAGCCATTTGTATAGTATACTCACAAAAAAAAGTATGTTTTAGCCAGAATTTCAAATTATAGCTCATGCTTTAATAATCGTTTATTACTTTTCATAACCATTTAGACAAGTTTGTCGATCAATATAGCTTTTTAAGTAATGTTTATAAGAGAGAGTTAATTAGGCTATAAATGAATGGAACAAATATGAATGAGGCATGTTCATTTTTCAGCTATAACCGAACAAAGATCAAATACAAACTACTGAATGAACATGGTTTTCTTATTCATGTTCGTTTGTTCATTTATACTCGTTTGTCAATAATATAAACCAATAGTCAAGGTTGCACAAGTCGTTAAGCGGGACCCTAGGCGGCCGACTGGGAAGTTGGGTGTACTCGGAGTACTCGGACATGGTAAATATAAAGAAAATTAATTTTTGAATATTAATTATATGTCATATATAATAAGTTTACTAATATATAACAAAATAGGTGAATATCAATATAACTAAAAAAATACATTTTTAAATAATAAAATAATATAAAAATTACTAATCATTAATTAAAAAAATAATAGTTGTTCGTTAATATTATTGAAATACGAATTTTGTTATATTTTTATTTTTTTTGAGTCAAATCAGTCTAAGTTCACCAATAAGATGTGGTTCTGGCTAAGGTTGACAACATTTTACCAATTCTTAGTAACTAGGCGGATTTAAAGAGACTCATCTCGGCGACATACCTTATAGCGAGTACTCGGAGAGTACTCGACTTTGTAATCCTACTTTTACAACATTGCCAATAGTTCACAAATGCAAACGATTATAAACAAACGTATATAACTGAACAAACATAAATGAGTAACTAATGATAGAAGTTAATAATATGAAAATCAATCTTTTGGGTTTAAAAAATTTATAAAACTAAATTAAATTGTAATTGACTAATATTTTAATTTCATAAAGTAAATTAATTTGTAATGGCCGAAAAGATTAGTGAATATATAAACGAACGTAAAACAAACAATTTTAAACAAATTCAAATTACCTAACCTAAACGAACATTCACGATCACAAATGACCAAACAAGACATGTGTAATTTTGTTATTTAATTGAACTAGATAAACAAATAGTTTCTTTCATGTTCAAAAACGTACATTTTTGTCAATGTTCATTTGTTTAATAAGTCATGAACATAAATGAACTTTACTCAAAACGATTCCAGAACCATAATTTGGCTTCTAGACCTTTATAACAATCTTATATTATAACTTGTTATTTTCAAAATTTAAGACGATGTGGTTTATTAATTATTGTAACTTTAAACTTTAAAACTTACAAAAGACCTATATCCGTTTGGACTTTTGTTTAAAACCCTTGCTACTTGTGATCATATTCCATATTCAAGAGAATTCATGACACCTCATACATACTCCCAAAACCATACTTCCACTTGCTACACTTTTCATGAACCTACTCCTACGAGTTGGTTGACAACAATAATATGATGCCACCATGAACTCCACCTCTAAAAATTTGAACCTCCATGCAAACCCTAAATCCACTATAAATACCCACACCACCAGACCCCAATTCACACAACCACCAACAATGGCAAAGCTAGCAGTTCTCGCACTCGCCTTTGCCGCCCTTGTAGCCTTCGCTACTTCCCACACCACCATCGTCACCACCACCATCGAGAATCCAGTATTCCAAAAGGAGAAGCCATGCAGGCAACACTTGGAGCGAAAACAGTTCGACCATTGTCGCATGTTCCTTGTCCAGCAGGGGCAGCCCCAAGAGTTGGTCCAGCCATGCTGCCAACAGCTCGAAAAGGTGGACGAGCAGTGCGTGTGTAAGGCCGTGAAGCAGGTGTTCCTGGAAGCCCAGAAGGAGATTCAGGAACAACAACGGCAGCAGTTCGAACCCTTTTATGGTTCCCAGCAGACCCATGAGTTGAAGCAGGTGGCTCAGGTGCTTCTTAGCATGTGCAACCTCCAACCCAAACAATGCAGGATTGGGAAAATCACTACCACTGTCACCAAGGCAAGCAACCCGTTAGGTCTCCCGTTCGAAATCCCCTTCTTTCCCCCCTTCTCTCCCCGGCTCAGGCCACCCTTTGGCGGCTCATCTCAATGCAGCGAAACTGAAATCAAACGACCGGTCGGCAAATGCTTAAGGTAATGCTAACAACATACGTGCTAGGGTCATGCTATAGCTACACCACCTGCTGTCCATAAAACACTCACACGGCCTTTTTTAAAAAAAAAAGTCAAATTTTGAAAATTATTTTTTAGAACGTTCGTTTGAACAAATATTCGGACTATTCGGGCGTCCATTCTAATTATTGGAGATTAAAGTTTAAAAACTATTGGTCAGAACGGTTATTATGACCGTAGACAGTTAAATTTTGAAATTTTTATCAACGGTTGTCTATCTATCTCCAGACGACCATTTGAAACAGTATGTGATTAGATTTAACACGATGTGTATATAGACGTCCCCATGATTATATTAAGTTTTTTAATTCTGTTTAAATAATTTTAAAAGGTACGTTGCACAACAAATCGGCTTTCCTAGATCATTCCTGATGAGCATCATCAACCAGGATCCAGAACAACAGCCCGAACATCAACCCGAATTTAAGCCAGAATTTCAGCCCGAGCAGAAGCCAGAATTTATGCCTGAACAGCAGCCTGAATTTCGGCCAGAATTTCAGCCCGAACAGCAACCAGAATTTCAGCCCGAGCACCAGCCAGAATTTCAGCCCGAAAAGCAGCCCGAATTTCGGCCAGAATTTCAGCCAGAATTTCAGCCAGAACAGCAACCAGAATTCCAGCCCGAATTTCAGCCAGAGCAGCAGCCAGAAATGAGGCCGGAACCGCAGCCCCAACAGCAGAGAGAACTCTAGTTATGCTGCGACGAGCTCTCCTACACCAAGAAGGGGTGCCGGTGCCAGGCCCTTAAAGAAGTGGCTAAGAGAATGATCAAACAGCAGCAGCAACTTGGCCAGTTTGGTGTTGGGAAGACGGAGAGCGTGCGGAAGGTGGTTCAGAGTCTGTCCAATCTATGCGAAGTAGATATCCAACAATGCAACATCTGAAGGGAGATGGAGGAGTAATAAAGAGAGTTGCATCTCTAGTAGTTTTGAATAATAATGATGAAAACATTTGTACCAATATATTTATAGTTCATGTGTAATCATGGTTTCGAATGGAGTTATTTGTATGTAACATATATATTTGCACCCACTTCATAACAACCAATATAATTTACAGCTTCAACATAGGTCTAGCAAATGCTAAAAGCTTGTCACGAACACTGAATCTTATCTTATTAATCCCAAACAAAAATATTTTTAACCCAAGAACAATACAAGAAAGAAGCAATAAGCAACGATTAGACAAATAAACGAACAAATCCATTTTCATAAAAAAACATATTAAGGTAAACTACGAAGATTATGATATAAACTAAAGATGTAATTATTAGTTGTGAATATATCATGTATTCATTTTCTTCCTTAGTTATAGGAAATCACTTCGGAATTCCAGACCCTTACATGTATCACTACTTCTATTAATTAAAAGGGTTCTTTGTTAGAAGTTAAAAGAAAACAACATTGTACTAAGATGTTATTTCAGTGCAAATTTTAATTATGTCGTTTGTGAAAGGTAATTTTTCAGTTCGACAGCACATTCAATCAGGTTTATCCATGGCCCTAACTCCTAAGCAGGTTTCAAAAAAATTTAGGCACACCAATTAGGTGACTTTCAAGTAGCCCTTGACGACTTCATGTTGTTCTGGCCAGTGTTCAAGAACTTGAGAAATTGTTTTTTGTATTTAGGCATGATGTACACTCTCTCCACCAAAAGTCATGACATCCTCAGCGTGATACTTTAGGGACACTAACTTTGTCCTCATGAGTTACATAGAGCTTAAGGTCTTGCCTCGATTCCTTGAATCTTTCTCCATGGCATGGACTTGATCTTAATTGATAATGTACAAGGTGTTTACAAGAAATGTTGCTGGAACGGCCTTGGCTTTTTCGAAGAGTGCTATAGTGATGTATATGTAGTGCTCTAATAAAAAAAACAAGTATTTATAAGACTTAAGTATCTATAACTAGTACGGGTATGTAAGTTCGTCCCATGAGAAATCATTGGAAAATGCTATTAAGATTAAGTTTTACTAATTAACTTATACCAAGTGAACTATAAATGTCAAGTAGCTTAATTGATTTAGTTGTAATGACCATAATAGTTGTTATCACATAAATTGTACGGCTTAGGATTTATTACTTGATTGGGTGTTGGAGAAAATGATTCTTTACTTCGTGTAACAAATTTACACGAAGTACTTGCCTTTTCATTTTCAAAAACTTTGTCTTTACCTAAATCCTCAGACTTACAACTTGATGATGAACAACTCGATATGTTCACATCAACAAGCCTTTTCTCAAATTGATACAATTATAAACAAAAGTTTCATCATAAATAGTTTCACAATCATTATTTGAAATAACATCAACATTTTAATTCAAAATAACGTGAGAAGTGCTAACATCAACACTTTCACAAATTACATCAACATCCAAGGATGAAGACAATGTATTTTTGGTGGAAAGAGTATTGTTATTATTACCATCAGAATTGGTAAATGATTTTAATTTCACATTAGAAACAAAAAGTGAGTTTGAAATTCCTTTCTCGTCATAACTTATGTCCTTTACCACCGACCCACTTTTTTCCACACAACCTGCCGGACAAGATGAATTACCATTAGAATCAACAGGTCAACTGTTTTTGAAACGGGAGGAACATATATCTTTGGATTTGGTCCATGACCAATTCCGGGAGGGGTATTGAAACTAAAGTGAGAAGACAAGTGTAATTGTAATTAAAAGGTGGTGGAATTTCCTGATATTTGTATCCCAAACCTGTCTTTTGTTTCACACCCATCTGTGCTCCAATAATGCCATTTAACTTATCAGACACTATCTAAAATTTGTCTACATTTATTTTTCTTTGTAATAGTTATAGTTCAGGTTTCTCGATTTTAGCATTTAACTTGACTATTCGTTTTTCATGAAACTCAACGTTTTATTATGATGTGCGTGAAGTGGTATATAAAAATTTAGCAAATAATGACCAAGCACAACGAGTAATAAAAACCTAGAATACCCTAAACCAAACCACTAGCAACAGGCAAGTGAACCTATCGGGTGTAGAATAGCTATGGGAAGACCGGGAATACCGAACCCTAGAGACACTAATTTAAATAACGATACTAGTTCTAAAAGCTAATTTAAAATAATAATTAAGAAAATATATAGTTTTGGATTTTTATTTATTTTATTTTTAAAAACTAATAATTAATTAAACTAACTACTTAATTAAATTAAAGTAAACTAGAAAATTAAATTACCGAATAAAAACTTTTGTAAATTCAAATGAGAGCAAGAGTTACCTAGGCAAGGAATCCGAATTGTGACGACACGGACTTTTATCGGTTTTTGAACAGTCTAAAGGACACGGGTAAACAGTGAAATTAAGGCAAAAATAGGCAAACCTCCTGTCAGATAATTTAACCTAAACCCTAACAACGCAGACAAACCTGACAACTTATCGCCCGTCGGATATCTAAGTAGGTAAAAATATAAACTTCTAATAATATGCTGAAAATCAGTTTCTATGGTAAATGAGCTCAATAAACCATAAACAAGTTGCAAACACACAGTAAACAACCCTAACGTGCAACCTATAATCGAAAAAACAATCAATCAAGTAACATGTGAAACATTCATTTAGACACAAATCAAAAGTAAATACGCATGAGACACATCCAACAAATCTGATCAAAACTTTTAATTAATCAAAATCACATAAACAAAACCCGAAAACCGACTAGTTCAAAACAGTCAACAAAACATCATCACAAGCCTAGATAACTAAAAGTGTTTAGCCAATAATCATGTTCAAAAGCATAAAATATATATGTTCAATAATGGAGTTCATAATAAAAATAATGATAGAATCCAACCGAATAATAATGAAGATTGGTTGAGTGGATGTGAACCCGAAGCCTAATTAATCTGAGCTCCTTTCTTTCTTTTCTCTTCTCTCTCGAATGAACCTTAAGCACCAAATAATGTTGGTGATATGTTGCGGCTGCCTTCTGCTCACATAGGGTATTCTTTTTTTTTTTTCCTAGAAAAACCCCCCAAAGAAATAATATGTATATGTATTTATAATGCTTCAGCCAAACCCTATAAAGAATAACTTCTTATGGCAACAACATGTCCCTTTGTAGGCCTCGTTTTATAAACCAACTCACGCATAATATACTCTTTATTTTATTCGCAACATAAATTACTTTTGGGGTCTTGACATCATAGTTAGTTCACACTTAAATCTACCGCATTCCCATCACCACATAAATATTTCTTTTAGTGTAGCCAACTTTAAACCTGCATCAAATACATAAGCAACCAAAAAGAATTAAAATAAAATTGAAAACATTATATACCTACTTGCCAACGTTGATTTGCAATATTTATTTTTTTTAAATACTTTCAATTAATATATAAATATATATGTATATATATATGGGAAAATCTAAACATAATTGATAGTCATGAAAAGAAAATGTTTTCAAAGTTTCACTCATCGATCTCAAATAAAAATATTTGATAGTAGCTTGTTGTCTTTTGACTACTCAAAAACCCACATATGAGCCAAATAGAAATATGTTCAATAAAAATATGGCTCAAAAGTACTAAAAAGTGTAGGAAATATTTATATAATAATATGTATATTTTAGACCACATCAAATATCCCCACACTTGAACATTTTTCGTCCTCGAAAAAAAAATATATAATGCAATGGAATCATAATTCAAAATCGATCTTTAAAACATATAGGTTATCTTTTAAACCTAGATAAACGCAAAAACCGCGATTGCCGATATTGTTGTCCACTTAAACTCAGCCACCAGCCTATCAAGCCCCCAATTACATTAAGCATTTTAAGTGCAAAAATCACGGCTACACCTACCCCATCTCAGACAAAGAGAGCTAGAAGAACTTGAGTCGAAGCAAACTGGCTCGACAAATCACCATAAGCCAAGGACTCGTTGATGGTACTAATTAGATGCACTCGGTGAAATTTGATGGATGAATGGTCTTGTGGAGGTCGTACGAGCTATTCCTAAATATTATTGGACTTTGTCCTATAAATCCCTAATTTGATATTTATTGACTAAGAACCTTCGAGCCCCAATAGTGTATCCTCAGAGTCACTATCCCCTTGGTAACACGTAAACTCTAAGTCCCGTCTAGTATGTGCATCTTTGGCCTCTTTTACTAACTTTGAGAATGCTTCTTTGGCATTTTACAATACATAACTTTCTCTCTTCATTTGCTTTTTGGACCAATCATTGGAATACACTTTCAAAACATATTTTTTTTCTTTTTTTTTCTCTTTTTTTTCTATATATTTTTTTCTTTTTTTCTTTTTTTTTATATCACCCTAAATATATAACTATTTTCTAAGCTCGTAAAAAGATGGACATGTAGTGGTGTGCTGGTTTGAGTGCATCTAAGTCTAACCATCTCAAAGTTTTTAGATTATGGTAATCCTCCCTAAGCATCGAAATTCGGTTTCACCGTTTTTCAAATTATTAGATATATAAAATATGCTAAATAGGACTATCAAAGCTAGTTGGGGCTACCGACACATCCCAAATTAAGTGCGCTATCTGTTATTTAATCTCATATATAATAGTAGCTTTAAAAGATCAACCTTAAACAGTAATATCATTTTCCATTATACGCAAAATAAATTTTTGGGACATTTTTTTTTAGTTTTTCAATTTTATTATTTTTAAAATTTTTTTTGAATGTTTTTTTATATAACTCTTATTTTTTTTGTTTTTTTTATTTTTTTATTTTTTTGAATTTTTTTTATAAAAAATCTAAAAACGTCAGTTTCTCATCCCCACACTTAAATTTCACATTGTCCTCAATGGGAGACAAGAAAAAGACAAAAGTAAAGCAGAAATAAAATAAAACAAAATAAAACAAAGCATAAAGAAAATGGAACAGACTCCCCTGGTAATATGGCAATGATCTGCGTATGTCATGTTCCAATAAAGCGACCGTATAGCATTTCATTCGCGGTTGCAGCTGTTGGGTACCATCTACAATCAAATAAGCTCAGAACGCCCCCGTCCGAATGGTGATTGAGTACGAACGAAAGTATCCAAACCTGGAAAACAAAGCTCAAAGCACCCAAAGAAAACATCAAACAGACTCTAAAAACTTAAAACTGACTCAAAATACAAAAATAAAAGAAAACAAATAAAAATTATACAAACTCTACACTCGGGTATTTCCCAAGGCCTATCCCTATCAAGCAATAAAAGTAGGGATGTCGAGGAGAAATACATCTTCCTCGACCGAATCAGCTGGCCCACCGATATAATGTTTTAACCTATGGCCGTTCACCTTCCACGCTCTCCCCTCATGATCAACTAACTCAACTGCATCGTGTGGAAATGCTGCCTTCACCTTATACGGACCAACCCATCTCGATCTAAGCTTACCTGGAAATAACTTCAAACGGGAATTATAAACCAACACCCGATCCCCACACTTGAACTCTTTCACTTTCCTCAACTTTCGATCATGTAACGCCTTCGTACGCTCCTTATAACTCCATGATCTCGCATACGCCTCATCTCTCAACTCCTCTACCTCATGAATTTGGAGATACCGATTTTTCACATCTTGGGTCAGGTCAAGATTAACGGATCTCAATGCCCAATATGCTCTATGCTCTAACTCAACCGGTAGATGACACGACTTCCCGTAAACCATCCTAAAGGGTGTGGTCCCAATAGGCGTTTTAAACGCTGTACGGAAAGCCCAAAGTGCATCATCCAACTTGTCGGACAAGTCCTTTCGGTTCTTGCCGACAGTTTTCTCCAACATTCGTTTCACTCCTCGGTTTGCATTCTCCACTTTCCCGCTCGTCTGCGGATGATAAGCGGTGGACAACCGGTGGGTGACCCCATACCGTGCCAACGCTTTCTCCATCTGGGCATTACAGAAATGTGTGCCCTATCACTGATCAAGGCCTTGGGAGTACCAAACAGACTGAACAACCTCTTCAAGAATCCCACTACAACTCGAGCGTCGTTAGTGGGCAAGGCTTGAGCCTCAACCCACTTGGAAACATAGTCGATAGCCACGAGAATGTATCGGTTCCCTCGAGAAGAAGGAAACGGACCCCATGAAATCAATGCCCCAAACGTCGAAAATTTCACACACCTGAATAGGGTTTTAGGGCATCTCATTACGGGATGAGATGTTACCAGTGCGCTGACATGCGTCACACTGTCTGACAAACTCGTGCGAGTCTTTGAAAATTGATGGCCAATAAATGCCGGAATCTAGAACTTTCCTAGCGGTGGAAGACGAACCATGGTGGCCTCCAGTTAAACCCTCATGACAATGCCTAAGAATCTCACGGCTCTCTTCCCTACTCACACACCTCCTCAACACTCGATCGGCGCCTATACGAAACAAATACGGCGAATCCCATATGTAGTGGCTAGCGTCTGCGAAAAACTTCCTTCTCTGCTGATAACTCATGCCCTTGACCACTACTCCTTCGGCCAGATAATTCGCAATGTCAGAGAACCATGGCAGACCCTCCTCTTCAGCACTTACGTACAACATTGGCTCTTTCTCGAATCTCACTCTCACCATCATCAACGACTCGTGGGGAAACTTATCCCCGATGGCGTCCTCTCTAATCTCCTTTCTATTCGGATCCTCCATATGTGATAAGTGATCCGCAGCTACATTCTCCGCTCCCTTTTTATCTCTAATCTCAATATCGAACTCGGAAAGCAAGAGAATCCATCGTATTAGGCGAGGTTTGGCATCTTTCTTGGCGAACAGGTATCGCAATGCCGCATGATCAGTATAAACGATGGTTTTGGACAGCACGAGATAAGAACGGAATTTGTCAAACGCGAAAACCACTGCTAGAAGCTCCTTCTCAGTAGTCGTGTAATTCTCCTGAGCATCATTAAGGGTCTTACTCATGTAATAGATAGGATGGAAGTGCTTGTCCTTCATCTGACCTAAAACAGCCCGGACTGCAAAATCACTAGCGTCGCACATGAGCTCGAAGGTTAAGCTCCAGTCGGGTGCTACTAAGATAGGGGCATTAACCAACTGCCCCTTGAGAAACTCAAACGCCTTCAGACAATCAGCATCGAAGTCGAATGCGATGTCCTTCTCTAGAAGGTGAGTCATGGGTCGGGTGATCTTAGAAAAATCTCTAATGAACCTACGATAAAAACCCGCATGCCCGAGAAAACTACGAACGGATTTCACACTAGTCGGTGGAGGAAGTCTACTGATAGTGTCGATTTTAGCTCTGTCTACCTCAATACCGTCGCGAAATCTTGTGCCCGAGCACAATGCCTTCAGTCACCATAAAGTGGCACTTCTCCCAGTTCAACATCAACTTAGTCTCTATGCACCTCTTCATCATCTTTTCAAGATTAGAAAGACATTGATCGAATGAGTCCCCATATACCGAAAAATCATCCATGAAAACCTCCATGGAACTCTCGATCATATCCTGGAATATCGCTACCATGCACCGCTGGAAAGTAGCCGGAGCATTACATAACCCGAAAGGCATACGTTTGTACTCAAAGGTACCGTATGGGCATGTAAATGTGGTCTTTTCCTGATCCTCATTTGTGACCGGGATCTGGAAATAACCTGAAAATCCATCAAGAAAACAGTAAAACTGTTGTCCCGAAAGACGCTCCAACATTTGATCGATGAACGGAAGAGGAAAGTGGTCCTTCCTAGTAGCGTCGTTAAGCCTCCTATAGTTGATGCACACCCGCCAACCTTTGACTGTCCTAGTCGGAATAAGCTCGTTACGTTCGTTAGTTACAACTGTCATCCCTCCCTTTTTCGGGACGACCTGAACGGGAGTCACCCATGAAGAATCGAAAATAGGATATATCAGGCCTGCGTCGAGGAGTTTGACAACCTCCTTTTTGACCACCTCCGACATGTTAGGGTTGAGCCTCCTCTGAGGTTGGATTACAGGCTTGTATTCATCCTCCATGAGTATCCTGTGCGTGCAAAAGTTCGGGCTGATGCCCTGAATATCCATGAGTTTCCACACAATAGCCTGTTTGTGTGCCTTGAGCACATCAACCAACCTTGACTTCTCATCATCCGTCAACTGAGAAGAAATGATGACGGGCAAATCGGCATCACCTTCCAAGAAATCATACTCCAAATGAGGAGGTAGCTTTTTAAGCTCGAGGGACGGTGGCGCCTCAATCGATGGTCTCTCCTTCGGTCCCTCGGTGCTATCGGCAACCGTGAACACCTTGGGGTATTCAGTAGGAGAGCTAACAAGAATGCTCAGGTCGTGTTCTGGGGGAACATCAACCTCGCCCTCCTGATTTAGCAAATCAGCTCCAGAGATGTAGTCAAGACAGCGCTCAAACTGAGATATGAACTTGTCAAGAAAGTAGACGGAATCGTCCTGACTACTGGAGTTTCTCATCTATTTGACGACATCGAAGGTGACGTTCTCCTCCCCTAAACAAAGTAATTTTGCCGTCGAAGACGTCAATAAGCGCTTTAGCAGTACGCAGGAAGCGTCGTCCCAAATTGAGTGGGACCTGATCGTCAGCCTCCATGTCAAGAATAACAAAATCCAAGGGGAAAACAAATTTATCGACTTTAACGAGTACGTTTTCCACGATTCCCCGCGGATATTTGACCGAACGGTCGGCCAAGGATAAACTCATGCGCGTCGGGACCGGCTCGCCAAGGTCTAGCTTTTTATATAGAGAATATGGCATCAGATTTATGCTAGCACCTAAATCAGCCAACGCGTAGCTCTTAGTCGAGCTGCCAAACAAACACGGGACCGTGAAGTGTCCCGGGTCTGCTAATTTCTCCGGCAGCTTGTTCTGGACTACCGCAGAGCATCCTTCATTTAGACATACTGTCGAAAGCCCCTCCAGCTTCTTCTTGTTTGAAAGAAGATCTTTTAGGAATTTGGCATATTTAGGCATATGCTGGAGTGCCTCGATAAACGGAAGATTGATTTTTAGCTGTTTAAACATGTCTAAGAAATGTCCATATTCCTGCGCATACTTCTGTCATAGAAGACAAGCAAGATACGGAACACGAGTAAGATCGACTTCGGGACTCTTCTTATCTTCAATCTTCTTCTCAACAACTTTCTCTGCAGGAGACTCATCGTATGACGCGGTACTTGCTGGGACTCGCCTCTCGTGCGTCCTCACAGGAGTCTCCATCTCTATCTCCTCGTCCACCGGCTCCTCATCATCAGCCGGCGTCTGCTCTCGATCACCTCCTCTGCCACTACGGGTGGTCACCGCCTTCAACTGTGCCTTTGGGTTAAGCTCTGTGCTGCCCTGAAACGCTCCGACCTATTTATTAGGTAGCATATGCTTCATCATCTCATCCACCTTTCGAGACATCTCCAAAAATGACGACTGTTGGTTCTTCAATAGGGTGTCGTGCTCAGCCAGTCTCTGCTGTGTATTATTATCTCTGTCAATAAGGTGAGAAAGCATGGTAGATTGCTTAGTTAGAATCTCCTTAAGATCCGGATCCATACCGCTACTCTACCCCGCACTCGAACTTCCTGCTGCCTCTGGGTCACTAACCTGCTCCTGCCTCTACTGAAAACCATGAGTATTACCTCCCGACCTCCAACCATAGTTGGATTTATTTCTCCATCCTGAGTTACCGTAGGCATTCGCTCCTCGACTCTGATTACCCAAGTAGTCCACCTTCTCCTGTTGATCGACCGGACAATCAACTGTATCGTGCCCTCCGCGACAGATTTCGCATTTCTGAGCGATCTTCTTTAACTCTCGGATATCCTTCTGCATTGCCTCTAGGGCAGCCGCGATGCTAGTATCATTCGAGACCTGATAAATGCCTCGAGTGGAAGAGGTTGTGGTTTTAGAAGTACTTCGGGCATACGGCTCCTGCTGCTCAGCTAGGGCAAAACTCTCAAACAACGACTCACACTCATCTATATCTAGTTTCTCTAACATGTTTCCTCCACCTGACGTATTGAATCTCTTCTACATCTCAAAGGTTAGCCCGTTATTGAATTTCTCGACTACAGCCCATTCAAGTAATCCATGTTGGGGGCATCTACTAAGCAGATTATGGAACCTTTCCCAAGTCAAAGAGTATGGCTCGCCAGGCTCCATGCGAAAGGAACAGATCTGATCACGAAGTCGCGAGGCTTTAGACGGCGGAAAATATTTCTTAAGGAATTCAGCTTGAAGATTCTCCCATGTAGTGATGGACCCAGGGGGAAGGTTTTCCAACCATGATCAAGCACGACCCTCTAGAGAAAATGGAAAAAGATGAAGGTAGATAGAAGCACGAGTGACGTTGGCAATATTAAAAGTGTCGCAAATACAAGTAAATTTGTTCAGATGGCCAGGCGCGTCCTCGTCTTCAAGTCCGTAAAATGGGGCAGAATTAGTGATGGAATTCATGACCTTGGTCGGAATCTGCCAGTTATTAGCATTGGGCATCGCCGGACGTGTGATAGCAGACCGTCTCCCCATAACTCTCTCATTCGCTCTCGAGTGAACCGTATGCCTAGGGGGGTTAGCGTCACCCATATCTAATTTAGAATTAGAAACGTGTACCTTGTTTTCGCGTAGAGCACGTGCAATCTCTCGAAACTCCCTACGGCGCTCACGAAAATCTCTCTCGGACTCGTCAGAAGCAGTAAACTCTGGTGGTCCTAGTGAACGAGTACGTCGCATACGCTGAAAAACAAGTAAAATAATGAGGACCCAAGCTTATCCCTAAAGCACACACGTTAAAATCAAAGCACAAATAGCAATCAAGAGCAATTAAATAATAATTAAATAAAATAAAACTAATTAATTAACTAAAACTAAAACTAAAAAAAAACAAATAAAAGCAAATAGAAACTAGTTCGCTATTACCAAGTGTCCTCAGCAATGGCGCCAAAAACTTGATGTGCGTGAAGTGGTATATAAAAATTTAGCAAATAATGACCAAGCACAACGAGTAATAAAAACCTAGAATACCTTAAACCAAACCACTAGCAACAGGCAAGTGAACCTATCGGGTGTAGAATAGCTATGGGAAGACCGGGAATATCGAACCCTAGAGACACTAATTTAAATAACGATACTAGTTCTAAAAGCTAATTTAAAATAATAATTAAGAAAATATATAGTTTTGTATTTTTATTTATTTTATTTTTAAAAACTAATAATTAATTAAACTAATTACTTAATTAAATTAAAGTAAACTAGAAAATTAAATTACCGAATAAAAACTTTTGTAAATTCAAATGAGAGCAAGAGTTACCTAGGCAAGGAATCCGAATTGTGACGACTCGGGCTTTTATCGGTTACGGGAAAATGTTATGGGAACCGGGAATCTAAAGATATGAAAATCTAGGAATCTTAATGGATCCTTAATCACTCTCAAGGTGTCACCGAAAAAGAAATCTTAGAAATCATGTAAAAACACCGGCTTATTAGTTCACCTGTC
Source organism: Bidens hawaiensis (assembly GCF_021521415.1). Taxonomy (NCBI): domain Eukaryota; kingdom Viridiplantae; phylum Streptophyta; class Magnoliopsida; order Asterales; family Asteraceae; genus Bidens; species Bidens hawaiensis. The sequence continues at coordinate 200,045 of NW_027491772.1, forward strand.
AGCTCACCAACTATGATTAATTACCCTAGAAAATAGCTAACCCGTCAGTTTCACTATCTCAATGCACCTAAGTACACGGGGTGGTTTTTGAACAGTTTAAAGGACACGGGTAAACAGTGAAATTAAGACAAAAATAGGCAAACCTCCTGTCAGATAATTTAACCTAAAACCCTAACAACGCAGACAAACCTGACAACTTATCGCCCGTCGGATATCTAAGTAGGTAAAAATATAAACTTCTAATAATGTGCTGAAAATCAGTTACTATTGTAAATGAGCTCAATAAACCATAAACAAGTTGCAAACACAGTAAACAACCCTAACATGCAACCTATAATCGAAAAAACAATCAATCAAGTAACATGTGAAACATTCATTTAGACACAAATCAAAAGTAAATACGCATGAGATACATCCAATAAATCTGATCAAAACTTTTAATTAATCAAAATCCCATAAACAAAACTCGAAAACCGACTAGTCCAAAACTGTCAACAAAACATCATCGCAAGCCTAGATAACTAAAAGTGTTTAGCCAATAATCATGTTCAAAAGCATAAAATATATATGTTTAATAATGGAGTTCATAATAAAAATAATGATAGAATCCAACCGAATAATAATGAAGATTGGTTGAGTGAATGTGAACCCGAAGCCTAATTAATCTGAGCTCCTTTCTTTCTTTTCTCTTCTCTCTCGAATGAACCTTAAGCTCCAAATAATGTTGGTGATGTGTTGCGGCTGCCTTCTGCTCACGTAGGGTATTCTTTTTTTTTTTTCTAGAAAAATCCCCCAAAGAAATAATATGTATATGTATTTATAATGTTTCAGCCAAACCCTATAAAGAATAACTTCTTATGGCAACAACAGGTCCCTTTGTAGGCCTCGTTTTATAAACCAACTCATGCATAATATACTCTTTATTTTATTCGCAACATAAATTACTTTTGGGGTCTTGACATCATAGTTAGTTCACACTTAAATCTACCGCATTCCCATCACCACATAAATATTTCTTTTAGTGTAGCCAACTTTAAACCTTCATCAAATACATAAGCAACCAAAAAGAATTAAAATAAAATTGAAAACATTAGAAATATGTTCAATAAAAATATGGCTCCAAAGTACTAAAATGTGTAGGAAATATTTATATAATAATATGTATATTTTAGACCACATCATATTTGAATGAAATAATTTAACATGCAATTTTGCCATGTACTCATGATGAGTTTTGATTCTAGTGGTCATTCAAATGTTTAATGCTTAAGTTTTCTTTAATCACAATAGCATTATGAGTTCTATAGTATTCTACCATATTTATATATTCTTGAGAGAAAAGGTGTTTGTGTACCTCGGGAATTTCAGGAGTGGCATGATTTCCTCATAAAGTAGAACTTGAAGCAGCTTTGTCTTCATTCACAAATGCCATACCAGTCATATTCAATGGGTGAACCAGATCAGTGAATTGACGATCCTCCCAATATGGTTCAGTTTCATCAGACTGAGTGATAAGAGCCTCGGTGCTTGAACTTGAGTTCTCTTTGTTTGAGTTTCCTTGACCAGTTCATGGAACTCCGTGGCTTGAATTTTGACCCATTGGCCTCTTATCATTTCTCTTCCCCCCCTTCATTACTAGAGACTTCAGTGATCTTGATGTCATTTGCAAGCTTTGTTGGATTGGTTCACTCTCTTGCAAAGTGTTCTAGTTCGTTGCAATTGTAGCAACGAAGCTGATCCCTATCAAACCCAATACTATTACTGTTGGAGTCTATGAAGCTGTTCTTTCCATATTTCTTCATGAAGTTGGTGGCCCTCTGAATTGTAATGGCTATGTGGTACATGATGTCCATCTTTTCAAGATCCTTTTCGTTATTACCGAGAATATCTCCTTGCTGAAAGGATGGAGGTAGCAGGTTTCCTTGCATTAATTCTTCATGACCGGCCAAAAAGGCGTGGAAGAGTGAAATGTGGGAATCATAAACCTGAGTAGAGTAGACTGGCTTGAGCTGATGGTTTTGTTGTTTGCTAACTTGTTTATCCCTTGAGCCTTGAGAGCTTGTTCAACGGCTTTGTTTATAGCATCTTGTAATGAACTAGAGTTTAATGATGTTGGCTTACTTGTTGATGTCTTGAAGACTTTGTAGCTGTCATTCTGAGTATAATACAATTTTACTCCATAAACTAGATGAACAGTTGGGTGTGATTGACCGAGGAAGGAAGAACTGATTCCAGATAGAAATCCCAGCTAGGTTCAGAGAACTAACATGATTATTCAATCTAAGCTTGTCATCCATTTCAAAAGACTTAAAGGTGGATACCAAGTTTTGTAGAGAAATAACATTCGGATTTGTTCTCTTGATTGTGATTACATTCTATTCCATGTATATTGTAGAGAATTCAGCATCTTGTGGTTGATCTCTTACAAATCATTGTTGATTCCATCGCTTGTCATCCTGGTAAACAACTTCTCAAATCTCACAATGAGATTTCCAACAGACTATCCTTGAACATGGTTAAACATGTTAAATTCTCCATTCAACATTTCCTTTCGGTTGTTTCTCATTTCCAGATTTATTTAAAATTTCTCAACTAAGGATTACCAAAGTCCTTTGGCAGTTATGTGTTCTTTCAAAGTTTGAGCTATATCAGGAGACAGACACACACTCAATACACCATAAGCCTTTTCATCCTTAAAAGGAAATTTCTTATCATCATCCACATAACCTTCAGGAGGGGTATCAACAGGTCCCTCGCGTGCCATAGTTGTAGGCTTGTGAGATCAATTCTCAATGGATCTGTGTAGAGCACAATCATTCTTGTATAGTTCTTGAACCTCTATTTGAAATCATCAAAGTTACTTTCAGAAGACATTAGCTTAGGAGGTTTTGTTATGGTTCCAGCCTCATTCTCCAACATTAGACAACTTTTCAACATCTCAGGATCATTTTCCATCTTGTTAATCAATTCAGAAAACCAAACAGTCTTGATGGAACTAGAATATGATGAAAGTACCCAAGTTCAAACAAATCGAGTTTGAAACGAATCGAATCGAGTTGTGAAACTAATCGAGTTTTGATTTAAATCGAAACGAGTTTTGAATTTAGATCGAATCGATTTTTATATTTAAACAGAATCGAGTTTTGAATTTAAATCGAATAAAGTTTTGTATTTAAATCGAATCAATTTTTGTATTTAAAACGTTCAAGTGTTGAAATTCGATTTGATTAAAATACAATTCAACTCAGTTAAAATGAAATTGGATTCGACTAAAATAATATTGATTCGGTTGGAATAATATTCGATTCGGTTGGAATTTGCAGATTTCAATTCGATTACTTTTCCATAGTGTACAATTTTCACTTTTTGCACAGATCTTCATGCAAGTATACTTTTTACCACTTTTGGAAATTTCAAACACCAAACCAAAACCCGACGAACAATACTTAACACCTAAACACAATTCTTTTTCATTGATTTCAAGGTTGTGAACACACTTTGTAAGCCCGAAACCCACTTTAAACACTTTAAACACTTAGATCTGGAATATATCAAGGGTTTGGCAAGTTGTCCATTTATCTCAAGATTTACGAATTGAAGGCGTTTGGATCTCTGTTCCTAAAGTTTCCGGTTCTTGCTCTAGGTGGGTCTTTTCCATTTTGAAAGCTTGCCTTCATGTGCCATTAAGGCATGGAGAACATGAAGTTGCATTGCTAGCTTCTAAGCAAACCTCTTTGTGTTCACATTTAAAATCTTTGGTTCTTGTAACCATCATATCTAAACACGCCTTTTTTACACAGTCGTGAGGTTCATGTGGCCCATTGCGTAAGAAACGACCATTATATTAGGACTGGTTATAGTTGTATCCTGGTGGTCTTGTTGCGCCACATGCATTATTCGGCTCAGGTCCTTCATCAATGTCGATATGATTATCTTATATGCCAGGCTTGTAGATTTGTTTTTCAACTTTGATACCCAACCCACTTTTATGAATAATATAGACCATTGTACGAATAATATATAAATGGCACTTTAAACCAACACACTCCACACACTGACAATTTGGTTGGTATTTTGGTAAGGTAAATTTAATTGAAATATTATTAATAATCTATTTAAAAATCAAAGTTAGTTATTACACTTATTAAATACTTAATTGATGTTTCTAATGGATTTAACTAAATTATCGAACCTAAAAGAATAAAGCTTTATAAGAGAACACACAGTGTGCATCACATCCCGATTTCCAAGGTCCGGGAGGATGTGGTGCACGAAAACAAGGAGGAAAGCAGATGGTTGCGTTATGAGCCAAAGTCTGGCTGAGTGCATTTGTTTCCCAACCTGTGGAGTGGACCAGAATTATAAGTAAGCATATCAGGCCCGGTTTTTGGGCTGTGCAATCCGTGCATTGGCACGAGGCCCAAAAGTTCAAAGGGCCCAAAGGTTTTTCTTCGGCATGCCGCCGATGATTTATTGTACCGGTGACTCGGTGAGCTTGTGATATGCAGAGAAGAAGAAGGAAATAAGGAAGACAAGGATGATGGTTGAAAAAAATTGTGTATGTATTTAATATATTAGGCTCGATTCCCAAGAGTAAAAGTAAACGCTTTAATTATTTATTAGGTTATATTATTTATTTATTATTAACGTTTATATTTGTATATAATATATTTATTGTTTATGAAAGTGATTTTGATTTGATTCAAAAGTTATTATATACATTATATATTTACTTCAGGTCATATTATTTTTCATAATTGTGTGACACAGATCTTTTATTATTTTATGCATGGAATCTTTCTTTTTTTTTTTCTCAAATATGCATTGGTTAACAAGAGGATAGACACAAATCAGGCGTTAAAACTCGATAAAATATATTGAATATTAATAAACATAACTATACAACAAGAGAAGAAAGAGTCTAAATTGTTATATGTAGCAATTATTGGTAACCCAACCTTGCGTATATCAATTATTGATGTAAAATATTTCGACCCTCCAGCTTAAAACTTATGGTTCCCAAAACATTAGTAGAGCCTCAAAAACCGTTTAAGTAAGTTCGATCCTTTTAATACGCTACTTTTGACCTGCTTATGTTATGACAATTGTATTCGTATTATGATTTTTTAAAATATAATTGATGAGTTTATATTATAAGGAGGCCCAAATTTTATCTCTTACGGGGCCTAAATTTTTTTTATCATTTTCGAGGACGGGCCTGAAGCATATGATATCTTAAAAAAAAATCTAAAGATAGAACTCAATAACTTTATAAAAGAATTTTTATTTTCCTTCTCAGAATGGCAATTCAGAAAGTACAAAACAACAAGAAATCAACACAATAGGAATGAGCTTATAAAAGTTGATTTTGGTTACTAAATAACTATAACAACCTCATACAAAAATTAATTGAAAACAAAACACTGTAAAATATACGTGAAACTGGTGACATCATCTAAAGAGATATAGACTATAGCTTGCAGTTGTTACAACTAAATCTCATTTTTTTATTGCGACCAAAGCTCACTACTAGAAAATCGAGTATTATTGACTACTCTCACTAAAAAAATAATACATGATGGCTACTCTTCGATATTTTTGATGGATCAACGACAAATAGCTTAATCTATGGGACATTGGGACCACAAACACTAGTTAGCTATTCTTTGAAGATTACTGTTTAGTCATGGTGACCAATTTTTTAACAGAGTAATTTCAACAATCCTCGACAAAATTTCAAAAAAAAAATTGTCGTATAGTCTTTCTAGGAACTTGATTCAAAATTCAAATTTTGTTTTCTTAAACTCTTGCTACTTGGCTGTGTCATAACATAGGATTCCAATCCACGTGGAGCCAGTTCACCATATATCTACAACAAGAGTGTTGACACCATATAGATACTCCCAAATATCACTCCACTTGCCATAGTTTTCATGTGGCAACTCGTACGTGTTGCTCAACAATCATCATATCATGCCACGGATTACATCACCTCTCCACGTATATACCTCCATGCAAACCCTAAATCCACTATATATACCCACCACCACCACCATACCCTAATTCACACCACCACCACAACAACAATGGCAAAGATAATAGCTCTCGCACTCGCCTTCACCGCCCTCGTAGCATTCGCTACAGCCCACACTACCATCGTCACCACCACCATCGAAGAGAATCCAGTGTTCCAAAAGGAGAAGCCATGCAGGCAACCCTTAGAGGGAAAACGGTTCGACCAGTGTCGTATGTTCCTCCAGCAACCCCAGTTCTCTTTCCAAGAACAGTTCCCTCAGATGGGAGAGCCCCAGGAGTTCTTGGAGGAGTGTTGCAAAGAGATTAAACGTTTCGACGAGCCTTGCCAATGCAAGGCCGTGAAGCAGGTAGTTAAACTCTTAAGTGTCTGTAATAAAAGGTGTAAATATATAACCTTTTATTGATAATAATTGTATTATATACTTAACATATATTTACATATATAATACTATATCTACATTTAACTATTAACATTTGTTTAATTACATTGTGCTTAACACAGGCCTTCCGGGAAGCCCAGAAGGAGATGCAAGAACAACAAGGACAGCTGTTCGACCCGTTCTTCGGTCATCAGCAGACCCAACAGTTGAGGGAGAAGGCTCAGGCTCTCCCTAACCTATGCAACCTCAAATCCAGACAATGCAGCATTGGCAAAATCACCACCTCTGTCACCCAAGAAGACAACGCCCAATTCGGCCTTCGCCGCCCCGTGCGGCCCTTTGGCTCCCAACAACAATGCAGCCAAACCGATATCCAACGACCGGTCCAAACATGCCAAAGGTATACTATTCATATTCTTGATATTTTATAAACTGGGCTCGATACTAAAACCAGAATTAAATACTATATACTCCCTCCGTTCCTCTACAAGTGTCATGGTTTGAAAAACACAAAATTTAAGAAAGTTTGAATGATTGCACTTTTTTCTTAACAAATGACTATAATGCCCTTGACATATATAAAAAGACAAATTTAAGAAACTTTGAATGATTGCATTTTAAGGGTAAATTTGTAAATTAATTAATAAAGTTTGAAAGTAGACATTTGTAATGAGACAAACTAAAATGGAAATGTGGACAAACGGAGGGAGTATTCCAATATCATCATGTAACAACGTACATATATATACATATATATATATACAGTATTCCAATATCATCATGTAACAACGTACATATATACATATATATATATATACAGTTTGATAAATTAAAATAATTTGAACAGGTACGTCTCACAACAAGTCAGCTCCCCTAGAACACTTCTGATGAGCATCAACCAGAAGCAAGGACAACAGCAAGAACTTCAAGAATGCTGCAACGAGCTCCAGTACATCAAGAAGGAGTGTCAGTGCCCGGCCATTATGGAGGTGGCTCAGAGAGTGATGACTCAGCCGCAGCATAAAGCTGGATTTTTCGGTGGTGATAGGAAGGATATGGTGAGGCAGGTGGTTCAGAGTCTGCCGAATGAGTGCAACTTGGAAGTCCAGCAATGCAGCATCCCCTTCGCATAGAGAAGTTGTATGAAGGAGCAATAATAAATTAGATCTCTAGCTACTAAGTTCGTCTAGGTTTATGGCTTTGAGATCCTAATGATGAGAATAATAATAAACGTTGTCTCTTATGTAATCGTTGCTTTCATCTTATTATTTTAATATAATGACTTGGAAGTTAATATAATGACTTGAAAGTGAAAAGTGACTCAGTGCCATGAAGATTCCAAATCTGATTTTTGAAGTGTTTTGCATCTTGTAGTATTAACACAACTACAAAAGGTCAATATTTTGCATCTTTGCATCTCGTAGTAGTATATGACTTGAAAGTGAAAAGTGACTCAGTGCCATGAAGATCCCAAATCTGATTTTTGAGTGTGTTTTGCATCTTGTAGTATTAACACAACTACAAAAGGTAAATATTTTGCATCTTTGCATCTTGTAGTAGTATTTACACAACTACAAAAGGTCAATATTTTTCATTTTTCTTGCAGTATTAACACAACTACAATAGGTCAATTTATTCGGTATCAGAACAATTAATTAATGTTAAAACTCTAATCCTATCTTGGTTGGGAGGAGGTTGTGTAGAAAAGTACAATCTTTTGCATCTTGTACTCTTGTAGTATTAACACAACTAAAATGGTCAATTTGATCGGTCTCAAAACAATTAATTAATGTTAAAACTCTAATCCTATCTGTATCTTGGTTGGGAGGAGGTTGTGTAGAAAAGTATTAATGTCAAGTGATTATATTAATGTTAAAACTCTAATCCTACCATTTATGTGATTAAACTCTAATCCTATCAATTATCCAATTTAATTGGAACGAGTGACTTATAAGACTCCCGGCCGGTAATGATTGTAGTTGAATGTTCCCTATGGTCTTCACGATGTGTTCTAACACATATTGCCATTCCTTCAACAAATTTAAAATTTTGGAACATTCAACAAATTTAAAATTTTAAAAACTGATTACTTCTCTATAAGATCAACATTTTGATCTAACATATGCTTGTCATTCTTTAAACTAATTTTAAAATTTTGAAAATTGATAAGAAACATCCTACAAGTGTCTACAATATCATCATTGTGCCGTCCTTATCATAACTTATGTCGCCTTCCACATCTACAAGAGTATATACCTTCTTCATCTGTTCTCTACGATTGATTGGTTGTTGTGTGTGTGTTTGGTGGGGGGGGGGGGGGGGGCGATGACGACGTGGGGACTTGAGTCACCCCTTCACCCGTGTTTTGACTTGAGTCACCCGTTCACCTAAACCCGACATCATAGACAATTAGACAAGTAACTTCAAGTTATATTGAAATGATTATGACATCATAGACAAGTAACGCAAGTTGACAACCAACTTATAATGAAATTATTAGGGCATCACGTACAAGTAATGCAATTTGACAACCAAGTTATAATATTAGACAAGTAGTGAAAGTCGACAACCAAGTTATAATGAAATATTAGGTTTCAGGTAAGACATCATTTCATCATTAATGAATCTATATGTCAACTTTAAAGCCAGAGTCAACACTAAGTTACAGTCATATGAGTGTCATGCAATATATCTATATGGTTAACGAACATATTGTAGATATCAATATGGATCTAACAACTAATCCAGGACCAATCCCTAGACTTGGTGAACGGAAATCACATCCCGGATCAAGAAATACACAAAACACACACTTTATATATATATATATATATATATATATGAGAGAGAGAGAGAATGGGTAGAAGAAGAATATTATTTCCAAGAGTGTTACTATAATATGGAGTATAGGTTAGTATATATACTCCAATCTAGGTTAAAATACATATCGGCCACATGGGCCGGTCTAACATGGCACAAACATTGTCTTTGGCCTCAGCCAAGTTACAAATAAAGCTAAACAAAAGCAAATGATAGATTAATTATAAACCACTTCTAAATACAAAAGCCTAACAAAATATAAAACTAATTGGGATCCAACAATCTCCCTCTATGCTTTAGTATAGAAGCTTTGTAGGTCCTATGGACGGATCAAATAACATAACAACTAGTCTACTTGGATCAATCTCAACACAAGCTAGCGGAAATCACTAGTGAGGAACCGAGATTTCGGATCTTGTTTGGTTTGTTTATTGGTCGTGAGAGAAGAGAGAAATGAGAGAGTTTGTAAATAAGGATTTGGTTTGATTATTTTCAAAAGGTTAAGGTTTGCATGAGAGACACACACTATTTATAATGTGTGTTCTCATGCACCATACTTACGTTATCATGTCCCAATGGCCTTTTGTTTGCATTGGCCTATGGCCCAAACATGCAAAGAAACAAAATGAGAGCTAGAAGGATATAACGTTTACAATACAAATAATTACAAAAGTCTAATAACAAAACGAGGCCTTACAATCTCCCTCTAGTAATTAGTATTTAATCCATCAGCTCTCGTCATCAATCGGTCTCATAATCAACCACATCACCGTGATCGATTGATTGGTTTTCAACAAGAAAGCATACAAACTTGTTGAACTTCTCAACAACAACATTCGTACAATCTAGAAGATGGTTTTCAAAAGTGCTCAAAGGTGACTTGTATAGCTTGAGTAAGTTAGCTTTGCAGAGACCCAATCGTGCTCATCGAAGAAGCGGAGATGATGCATGCTATCACAATGAATGATCGCCTCACCGCTACAAAGTCATAAAGATGATTTTCTTCAAAGGGCAAACCGTGCATAATGGGTTCTCCACAATCCTCAGTCATCTCTTATCTCTATCTCTTTTTCTTCTTTCCAGTTACTCGATTGACTTCTTTTGACTTGAACGATCTACCCGGATTCAAAGGAAAGTTTGGGTAGTAATCCTTTCACTCGTGCTTTAGAAACCGCTTGAACCAACCCTCCACAGTGCTTTCCTCTTCACCTCGACCCATAATCCTTCTAAAGTAGTTCATGTCGAACAAGGACAGTGTGTGTATATTACCATAGGTAAGATATGTCAGGTCGTCATTTGCACGTCGGATAGCCCAACTTTTGTTATCTTGGTGCCATCGTGCATAGAGGATGGAATAGTCATCATGATACGACATAGTTCCCTATCACAAGCTCGCCATCTTTCTCACACTATGATGCTTGTTGTATTTCTTTTTATTCTTCTTAGCAGTCTTGGCAGGAGGAGTGACAACAGGTTCTTCGACCGTCTCTTCAATCTCCCTTTTTGGAGTATCCGGATTTGGAGAGTAGTTTATTCCATCATCACTATCATCTTTATTGAATTCCAAGGCTTCTTGAACTATGAGGCTGGTATCTGCAAAAGAACACACTTTAAAAACCGAGGCTATTTCAGCCTCAACTTCAGTGTTAGCATCCCATGTTCTTTGAGCCTCACTCGGCGGCTCTTGTTGACCCGCCTTATTTCCACAAGTGGCTTCATTACCACCACTGTCATCATCGTATCACTGCTTCCACCATGCGGTACATCAAAACTATCAAAAGGATCATCGTCCTCATTATCGTTTTCCTCTTGCCCGCCTTCATTATCATCACCATCTGAGTTCTTATCATCAGACTCGCCATCATATCAATCATCACCATTATCACCATAATCACCATTTACTCCTTGAACCCTGTTGAACTGATTGTTTAACAACATGAACTGTCACTATAGTAGCAGGAGCACTCACTTGTGCAACCAAAGTAGTTACAACAAGTTCAGAACTTACTGCACTGACCTGCTCAATTGTAATGACAGTAGTAGCAACAACTCAGTGCTCGTGATAGTTACAACGGCCACATGCTCCTCCATAGCTCTGCTCACACTAACACCACTTCCACTGGCTTCTTTCCCATACACAACACACACTAGATTTGATTCCATGAAACTTACCTTGAGTTCTGACCCTTTCGGAATTAGTGACTAGGTTGGCAAGAGTTGATCTTCGTTTGTTTCTCTTCTTAGTCCTTGGCTCATAAGAATCCTCGAAAATTTTCCATCAAATGACCTCAAGTTTTTCACATCGTCACCAGTCAAACGCATTACCTCCATGACGACAAGGTAAAGGTTGACGAGAGTCTTATTCACACGGTTCTGGCTGTTGTTGATGTTGTGTTGATATTCACTTTTGCCATCAAGCTATTCAATCATCATTCGCATCCTAACACTCTCAGCCATTAACCTGTCCATGTCCCTAGAAGAACTGGACCCACCACCCTCGAACCAACGCTTCCAAATTCAATCATCGCCTTTTCAATGGTTGACTCAAGCTCCATCCTCAGATTACTTGCTAAGTTGAAGGAGGAAGGAATATTTGTTTCAAGATTAGAAACTCTTGATTGTAGCCTTTCAATATCATCATGCTATTCGATATTTCTTAACGAGTGTTGATTGATTAACTCTTGCTGATTGTTGATTCTTTTGTGCAAGATATCAATCCATTCTCGCTGGCTCACAATCAGAGCTTATCAGCTTTCTTTCAACTCAGCTACTCTATTGGTAAGAGCATCCCACTTCCTGGTTACCTGATCGTTGATGGCTTCTTGATCTTTAACAAACTTGACGAACAAGAGCTCTCGTTTGGCTCTGTTTTCGTTTGCTTCCTCATGTGCTCTAAGCCTATCGAGGATAGGATCAAGAAACATAGGGGACCTTTTCGACTTACCACTAGAGATAGGGGTAGCTGCAATGATAGGGCTTTTGAGTGTGGATGGGGTGTGGTGGAGTGGTTTGTATTGGTATGGTTATGGTTTGGGTTAGCAAGGATTGGACTGGCTAAGGTAGGCTTACGGGTTTGGTGCTGGTAGGTAGGGTTTGTGAGGTGGTTTGTGAGTGGATGGATGATGTAAATGTAGAAGTCCAAATTGATGAACCCCTAATTGGTGAAGTAAATTGGTATGTGGGTGAGGTGACGAGTGACGTAAGGTCGAAGTCTCACTCAAAACTAAAATAAATACAATTAACTAGATAGTAGTAAGTGGGTATTGAACATAGGGAGTTTGTGAATTCCGTGTTTAGTAGTAGCTTTTTTAATTAATTAAATTAAACTAAATTGCAAAAAAAAAAAGTAAATTCGGAGATTTTGATTGATTGGTTTTGATTAACTAAAATAAAATAAACTAGCTTTCAAATTAACAATTAAGACATATAAACCGATTAAGAGAAAACGATCATCCGAGATTTCAAGTTTTAATCCACACTAATGTTCATGCTTACTAGAAAGAACCATATAGGCATAGTTCATGTTTGATTACTTATTTGTGATAAAAAGGGAACTAAGCACTTGAATTATTATAATGCAAGGTTGTTACCCGATGACCAATTAACTAATATCCAACCTTAATTCCTCCCATGGTATCTTGATTGTCAATGGCACCAAGAACGTATGTTTTAGATTATGATCAAACAAAACAACAATTTACAAACAAATATTAAAACACCATAACAACTAAACAAACATTGCAAAGTCATTATTCTAGATATTCAAGCATAAACGTAGTGTTTCAAATAAACCTTACATACAAGATGATCACCAATGAAATTAGCCACTCATGGTATGGGAATCAAAGACACAAAAGTAATGATTGAAATCACCCAAATATTGTTTTTCACTCCCAAAATTGCCAAGTAATGTAAGTCGACAACCAATTCATAATGAAATGATTAGGGCATCAACAAGTAACGCTAACTCGACAACCAAGTTATAATGAAATGAATGATTAGAAAAGTAACGTAAGTCAACAACCAAGTTAGAATGAAATATTAGGTTTGAAGTAAGACATCATTTCATCAATAATGAATCGTGCACTTGATTTATCAACTTTAAAGAGTTTGTCGTCACCCAAGTAACAATCAGATGATTCGAGTATCATGCAATACATCTATATGTTTAACAAACATACACATATATATAAGAACATACACATATATATACATACATGCACACATATATATACTTATGTACCCATACAAACTTATCTTTATATTTATATGCATACATATTAACATACATTATACTTCCTCCGTCCCATTATAAATGTCAAGGTTTGCAAAACACAAAGTTTAAGGTGAATTGAATGATTAATTTTTTTTCTTAACAAATTACAATAATGTCCTTAAAATGTGGGTCCATCAATATTGTTTATTAATGTTAGTTGTGTGCGTTTAAGAGTAAATTGACTAATAAATTTTGAAAATGGACACTTGTAATTGGACAAATAAAAAAAGGAAATGTGGACACTTATAATTGAACGGAGAGAGTACATGATATATCCAACTTCATCAAAAACACAAAATGACAAGAAAAAAAATACAAATTAACTTATAATTTCATAAAAATGCAACTGAACTTAACAAATAACCCAAAAGTATATGGTTCCATTATATATTGGGATTCAAAAGTCAATCCATAACAAAAAGTAATATAAAATCACTTTATTTTAAAAAATAATCCAAAAGTAAACTCGTTTCGGTGTTAATCTCTAGCTTAATAATAATTTTGAAAAATATGGGACACATTATATTAAAAATTTCTTGGGATTAAAATCAATATGCCAGTTTGAATAAGTATTTTAGGGAAAAAAAACGCTCTCTCAATATTCTAGAAACCACAAAAACTATCGCGCTTAAAATCCCATCTAAGATATACGAAAGTTACTGGTTCAACTGACCGGTATGAACCGGTTTTTAAAACAATGAACGTAAGGCTCATTATTAGTGAACTAGTTGGCACATCATCATGTATGTTTCTATAAGAAAGTAACACCTAAATAACTTGTTTGGATACAATACGAATTGATACGACCAACTGAAAATGACAAGCCTCATTAAAAATAGATAATAACTTGTTTTGATACGACCAACTGAAAATGACAAACATCATTAAAAATAGATCAATATCATGAAACTTACTAACAAACATAATAACTACTTTTGAACTAAAGACACGAAATCTAAAACAACTTATTTTTGAAACTTTCATACTTAAAAGAAAGATGTTTATCTTGATTCAAGATTTAATTTCGATTTTCTTCAAAACCCTTGCTACGTCCATGTGGTGCCAAACAGCTAATTCATCATAAATTTCCAACAAGAGAATATTGACACCACATTATCACTACAAGAAATTTGTCTTTTAGCTATATGCCATTTGATCTTTTTAATTTTTTTACTTTATTTAATGTGTTTAGATCAATGGTTTATAATGATTTGTGATATATGTAAAATGTTTTATTTTTGTTTTTTTGTTTTATTTTTTTTTTTGCAAATTTCATGTCAGTTAACGATCTGCTAAGGTGTATGTAGTGTAGAACAATGAAATCGTCTAAGTTTGGAAGTCAAAACGTAGAACCTTCTTTATCTTGCGCTTTGAGGATGATGTGAATTTGTTTATGGTTTTTTTACTTTAGGCGTGCATGATTGATCATAGTTATCATAATAGATTCTTATAATGGTACATTACTACGTATAACTTACTGTTTATTTTGTTTTAAGTGAATTAACTTATTGGTCAAAGTGGCATCTACTTTTAGCTACAAAAAAATACATGTCAAAAATGTCAAAAATTGCTTAAGTGTATCTTTTGTGTTTACAACGCCCTAAGTTGCTTTATTCATAAAATTGGATTATATGTGTAATAATGTAGTTTTTATAATCATCTTGAAATAAGAGTAATATAAATGCATAATGCATATATATGTGTTCTGCCTGAATCTTGTGCTTTTCTAGATCTAAGGATGTTAACCGATGATTCAATGTAGATGGTGCTCAATCAAAGGCTTTTTAAATGCATTGTTTTTTATTTGTTTGTACTCAGGTTCCAGCAACAAAGACACTCATAACTCTTGTTCAGCGTATGCTATTACTTAAGCCATACTTCTCAGGTATTTTCTTTTTACAGTACCTCTTTTTGCTATTTAGTATATTGCAGCTGATAATTAAGGTTTGGATTAGAGTTGTAACATTCAAAACAAGTAGTTATTTTAGCACCACTCAAAACGGGTTTGGTTTGGTTGGGTTGTATTGTTCAATATGTAGTTTTGTTTTAACTTATAATGTATACCTTATTTTGTAGGATCAAACCAAGAGTTTGCTTCAAGACCCGAGATTTATAACACAACTTACAATTTATGGAAACGAAAAAGGAATCACATAAAGGCAAGTGAAAGATGATATGGACGAAGGAGACAAGTGATGTAGTTAGTTTGTTTTATTTTTGACTTACAACAAATTGTTTGAACTAGTTAACGTTGTATGTACTTTTGTATGTTTATATATATATATATATAATATATATATATATATCCAATTGTTATGTATTTGAAAAAAAAATCTGCATACATTGGTTTTAGCCATGGTAAAATGAATAAACATAATATAAAAAAAATACATAAAAAAGTCAATAGCGGCGACAAAGCGCCGCTAAGTCTGTCGGAATTCAATACTAGATTCCGGCAATGTTTTTAGCATAGACAAAATTAGCGACGACAAAAAGCTTTAGCGGTGACATTTATTAGTGGCGACAATAATAGCGGCGACAGTTGACCATTAGCGACGGATAACTAACGGCGGCACATTAGTGGCGACATGTCGTCGCTAAAACCTTTAGCGGTGACAAGGGGTCTTTAGCGACGACTTTTGTCGCCGCTAAGTCACATTTCTTGTAGTGTTATACATTTTTTATCATGTAAAAACTCGTACGTGTTGCTCGACAATCATCAGTTCACATCCACCTCTCCACGTATCTACATTCATGTAAAAACTTGTAGCATACCGCCCACACTACCATCGTCACCACCACCATCGAAGAGAATCTAGTATTCCAAAAGGAGAAGCCATGCAGGCAACACTTAGAGCGAACACAGTTGGACCATTGTCGCATGTTCCTTGTCCAGCAGGGGCAGTCCCAAGAGTTGATAAATTTTATATGTATTTGTTTTATTTTTGGTTTTTGTTCCGGTATTATAACACACTTAACCGAAACCGACCGAACTTACACCGACTTACTGAATCAATGCGCGGGACCGAAAAACGTTTGGATTCATCAACGCACGGGTTTTACTAACCTGCCCGACACAACATGCCGGATAAAACACTAGTTAAATATAAATTAATACCATGAAACATAACTAACACACCTAATAACTTCTTTTGAACTAAATACGGGATCATCTAAAACAATTTAATCGAACATTAATTGATGTTGTATGTTTATCTTATTTTAAAGTGTTATGATCCAAATTTAGTACGCTTTGGTTTTATTTTTGGAACTTTCAGACTTGTAAGAAATATATTTATCTAGATTCAAAATTTAATTTGGATATTCTTCTAACCCTTGCTAAATGGCTACTTGTGATCCATACGCCCAGATTACAAGTCCACGTGGTGCCAATTCATCATATCTATAATATATATAAACGAATACATAAAAATCCTACGTGTCGCGATGTGGTCGCTACCCTTTTCTTTTGGAGTCACCAGATTTGCTTGATTTTTAAATGGAGGCTTCTCATGCATTTGACTCAAATTCATGGGTATGGGTCTTACCAAACCCAGATATTCATTAAACGGGTTATAACATCTCATTAAATTATAAAAATTATTCTCACCAAATTGTTTATAGAAAAATCCTATAAAATAGGTTATAATAAAAAATAGTATCTTATTTATTTTAAAAAAGATATATATCTTCATAAATATTATTTATAATTAAAAAACCAATTTCATAATAAAAAAATAAACAGATTTTGGGTCTCATCAAAACCATATAGCTTTTAAACCGGGTTATAACATCTCATTTATTTGTAAAACAATTTATCATTAAACCATAAGTATATTATTAACTTTCATACCATAAAAATATAAATTAAAAAAATAAATAAATATTAGAACAAACAATATAAAACAACCCCCGTAATACGGGTGATAAAAACTAGTATATATATATATGTCCAACAAGAGAATATTGACACCACATATATCATCCCAAAAACATTCCATTTTTGAGCATGTAAAAGTTCATACGTGTTGCTCGACAATCATCACTTCACGCCACCGATTACATCCACCTCTCCACCGTCTATGCAACCTCAAATCCAGACAATGCAGCATTGGCAAAATCACCACCTCCGTCACACAAGAAGAAAACGCCCAATTCGGCCTTCGCCGCCCTGTGCGGCCCTTTAGCTCCCAACAACAATGCAGCCAAACCGATATCCAACAATCAGTCAAAAAATACCAAAGGTATACGATTAATATTCTTGGATATTTCATAAACTGGCTCGATACTAAAATCAAAATTAAATACTATATATTCCAATATCATCATCATGTAAAACATGTTGGAAAATTATAAGTTAGTGAATGGAAATTCATATATTTAATTATTAATATTAAACCATTCATATGTTGAAACTATTAAGTAGACTTTCTATATGACAATTGATGAGTTTGATTAGAGTATTAAGTCTCTAATTAAATGAGACAGACTTGTCACTCATCTACAACTCTTGTATAATAGGAGACTTGGTGTCTCATTTGATAAGAGAGGAAAAATCAGTATTCAAATAGATATATACAAGAGAGGTATTTGGAGCATGGAGAACAACTGAAGGTCTATTTATTGGATACCGGACCATAGAGTGGATACTTTCTACTCAATTACATCAACATATTATTCTTCCCACTCTTTTTTCTTTTCAAGAACACCAATATACCTAGTGCAATCTCGGGTACGAGTGCCAGCTCTGGCAGTACACACACTGTTTCGGTTGTTATACCCTGGGAGACAGCCGACTCTTTAATAGAGACCTAAAATCTGTTTTATGAGAAGCGTGTTGAATACGTGCCTCAGCCACACTCAATATATATTGTTTCGTTCATCTTTTGTTGCAGTCAACGGAGCCGGGTCAAGAACATAAATCTATAACCATAATAAGGAAAACTAAATCGAAGGTGAAGATATTCAATGGGTAGACGACTCAAGTCAAGAAGTTTATGTTGAATCTTTCACCAAAGACATTGGCTTGAATATTCATATTTATATAACTTGTACTTTATATTTATTTCTTTTTCGCTTTTGTACACGGTATTTCCCTTATATAACGAAAGCATCGTTATATTAATTTTATTTTAAATAAAAAAGCGAACCTATATCCTCTAATCTTAAAACAAATTTCATGAGATTGTTGCTACAATCTTAAAACCTTACTTATAAGGATTTTTGGTTCACGAAAGAATTGATATAAAAATTATTGAATTTTTTCTTATAAAAATTTTGAAAAATTAATTTAGGGAAATATCATGTGTAGTACAACAGCGATTTTGGATATTTTGAAAGATTGGAGTACAATCTTATATCTAAAAAAAATACTATGTTACATAACAAAATGTTTGATTGGCCTTTTGATTTAGAAACGATTTTCGTACTCGTTCGTATTCTAACAACAATGTTAGAAACGGTTTTTGATAGCCTCTAAGGTTTTACTTATTTATTTTTAAACGATTTTTGCAATCAGTTATGTCTAACAGTTGTGTTAGAAATGGTTTATAGTAAACCATTCGTTTCTTGTAAACGTTAATAATCTAACATGCGCGTTAGATTGGGTTTATCGGTTTGTGTAAACGTTTCATTTCCTAACATGTGTGTTAGAAATGATTATTTTTATGAAATAACATGTTTAAAAGTATCTCTAAACACCTTATTTCCACGTTATCTAATATGCGTGTAAGATACGATTTACTATATATATATATATATATATATTAATATATGTGATTAAAACGTTTTATGTAAATGTCAATTTCTAACGGCCTTGTTAGAAAATAATGAGCTGAGACATCCATGTGTAATTTGATGAAATAATGCACAAAAGCTTTCACGGGTGTATGTTCGTATTCCTCCAATTAAGTTACCATTAATTCAAGTATTAACTCAATGTTAATGGAGCGAGTTTGGGGCTATACACTAGAAAACCAACAGTTTAAAATGTTTTGTCTCAAAGTTTAATGTTTCATTTATTTATAGTCTTTTCTCTAACGTGCATGTTGAAAATGTTCAAGTCCTCACTTGTTTGTTATAAATACTGACCGGAAATATTTTATGTAAACATTTACTTGTCTAACGCATGTGTTAGAAACAGTTAGAAATGATTTCTTTTATAGATTGT
Organism: Bidens hawaiensis; assembly: GCF_021521415.1. Lineage (NCBI taxonomy): Eukaryota > Viridiplantae > Streptophyta > Magnoliopsida > Asterales > Asteraceae > Bidens > Bidens hawaiensis. Next base: position 219,726 of record NW_027491772.1, read on the forward strand.
ATCCTTGGAAAACGTCACATCTGAACGTTTAGTTTTCTAAAGTGCATGTTATAACACATTAATGCTAGAAACCGTTTTAGTACATGAGTATTAAATCTAAAATTTATAAAACCAGTTGATATTTTAGGTTTTGATTTTATAAACCCTTATTGATATTATTAATATAATATATTGCAAAACTAAAGAAATGTTTTAGAACGATTTTTAAATAACGTTTTGCATATTTTAGATAATTCAAAATGGCTTGCTACTTATGCTAAAAGTATTACATGTTAAACTAAGATAACACTCTCAATGATACTCTATATTGGAAAACAACTGCGTGTTGTGTGAACAAAATTGATTGTTCAAGTTTCATTATTTAAATGTAATTTTAGCAACTTGAGGTTGTTTTGAACATATTTGTTAAGAGTATAGTTTCAATATTAGAATGAGGATATGTGTGCATGGAGTTCTATTTAAGGGAGTACATCAATACATAACATAAAATGATATCATTGAGACGATTTCGATTAGATGATGAAAGTGTTGAAGTTAATAACACTATTTGATTCCTAAATGTCGTATGTGTATCCATTGATTGAGTTTTTAAAATATGTTTTACACTTTATGTTGTAGTTTCAGTTATATTATTATTTTGTGTTCAATATCTTCGGATAACACATGCTGTTTTACAACCAAATACAACAATATATCGTGACGAACAAATTTTTTTATATAGATTTTTTAACGAAAAAATTACGTTAGAAAAAAGGATATTTTTAAATTGATAGTTCAAAAAGAAGTTTGTATAAGAAATAACTTGTGAGTTGTTACATTTACTAAATTCTAAGACGACATATCAAATGTATAACCACATCATGAGAGGGTCATGAAATAACGTGGTGAGTGTATTAAGATGAAATACACAAGATTATTATATTTAAATCCTTGAAATTCACTAAGTGTGAATCAAAACATATGAACTATTTCTTGGAAATTCGCTAAGTGTGAATTATAACATATGAACTAATATATGTTAACAAGAAATTAATCTTCTTGGAAGTTCAATAAGTATGAATTATAACATATGAATTAATATACTCCTTGGAGATTCACTAAATGTGAATTGTAACATAATATACGTTAATGAGATATTTATATTAGGATATTCATTTTTGAAAATTCACCGAGTGTAGATCATAAGAGATCTATTATGTTTTTATTGTAATTAAATTTTAGTAAATCTAAAGAGATTTATTATAATATGCTTACAATAGCGATGAATATATGTTTCTACACTCATCCATTTTCTTTGAACTATGTGAAATTTGTCTTTCATTTTGAGAGAGTAACTCAATAAATAGTTTAAAGAGACAACAATAAAATGCATAATTCACTTTATGCAAGTGTGAATTCCAAGAGTTTGAGTGTTAATCTTGTTGACTTTATCTCAACATAATAGTGATTGTAGACGAGTAGCGGTCATCTTGGTGGTAATAAATGTATTCATCAAAATGATTCGAATTAAGACCTATGTTCAAGTCCATATAATTCAATGGTGAAGCCTTGAAGATCAAAGGAAAAAAGACTTATGTTCCTTAAATGAATGAAAAAGTTATGTATGTTCTATATACAATAACTTGTGAGACTTTCCAGAATATTAAGGTTTGATATTGTGATAAGTCTCATAATTTTGTCTAAAACTAAGGGTTGAATGTTTCAAAGTGATATTGTGATGGCTGTGAAGAATTAGAATGATGCATCTTCTGTTCACATGCTAAAGTATTATAGTCTAAAGCATGCTAGACTAGTACTTGTTAATTATGGTGCTTTGCAAAGACTAATTAACGCGAAACATTCAAAACACACACAACACAAGAATGAATTTGTGTTTAGACAAATTTAAAGAGGATTTTTCATTCAATCTAAGGAAATGATATAACTTATGAGGATCATAGGAAGACCTCAAATTTCTAGGTATGTCCTAGACGGTGATTTCTGATCCTTCTAGATTTGTGATGGTTAAATAACAGCCTTGTGACAAGTTTAGCTTAAAAGCTAGCAATTGGTGAAAGGTTACTCCGGGGCATGTGTTGCTCTATTAGTAAGCATTGACGAACTCACTGATACAAGACATGGTATTGTTCAAATCATGAGAGTCGATTTATGTTCATAAGTTAAGTTAAGCAAACTATGTCAAAATGCAAGAAATGTGGGGTAGCCATTTATCAAACAACTCTTTTGGGGTATATAGAAATGGTAATTGAGATAATTTCTTATATTTTTGTAGAAAGGAAGAACCTTTGTTTACCCCATCCAAAAGTTGGATGATCTTATCCAATAACACATTAATGTGGAGGTGTCTTGCATTTGAACTTGGAAGGTTTAGCAATGAGGATTGTTGTAATCCAATCTAACATTGCAAACACACGACTAAGTGGAGGAAAAAAGGTCGTAGTGAATAATGGAGATGCGTTTGCCCTAATGATAACTGTATCTTACAAAGACAAATATTATAACCAGATTCATAGGTGGCCACTGAGGTTATAGTCTTTGAAAGTTGGTAATAGGCAAAATTGACTTATAAGTTAAGAACACATCATGACAATTGATCTCAACTACGCAAGTTATCTGTGGTGACTTGACAAAGTCAAAGATAATGTTATGGATCCAACAACCCGAGGGTTTAGTAGAGATCAAGTTGTGGAATGATAGCCCATGAAAAAGGGTATATAAAGGAAACCTAACTTAGTTGACCGGAGATCCCAAGAACTAAGTTCAATATGACAACCCTAACTTTGTTATATCTTTCTTTGATTATCGAGAATAACTTCGACTTAAGGTAATAAGCCCTTTCAATATTTCATTATTATTTTGGTTGGGCATTATGCCTACCTTTGTCGGCTTGATAAACCCTAGTCAATTGGGCAGCACGCCGCCGCTCAATCAACACTCTTTCCTTGCAAAATCTTTTCTCCTTACTTGGCACGCTTTTCGAGACACCAACACTCTTGGCACGCACTTCGAGGAAATCACCGAGTCGTCGGGGCAGCACTTACTTCTTGTTCGGGATGTCGGGAGTGGCACGGAAATCGAGGTAACGAGCACGGAAAATGAGGTTTCGGGGCACGTTTATCGAGAGGGATCGTTGGCACGTAACTTGAGGTAGTAAGAGAGTCTAGAGAGAGAGTAGTATGTGTGATTTTGAGGTGTGAGAGGATCAATGTCGTGACTTCCCTATTTATAGTGATTTTTGGACCCCATCGCGCTACGCGATGGGTCACTTGGTAGGACTATCGCGTAGCGCAATATAGGCCTGCTGTGTCAGACCATAGACCTGCCACGTGTTGACACATGGCAGGCGCCGCCACACGTGTCAACACGTGGTGACACGTGGCAGCAGGCGCTGCCACCGTGTGCCACGTGGCACACGTGTCACGCTGTGTCAGACACTCCATTGCGATACGCGATGGAGTTCTTTCTTGACCCTATCGCGTAGCGCGATGGGTCAATAAAACAGAATTTTCAGTTTAGTCCCTGGAGTTTGGAAATTGGCAGAATTGGTCCCTTGACTTTTAAAAATTGACATTTTTGGCCCGAATTTTACGTGATGTTACATCCTCCCCACCTTGAAATAAATATCGTCCTCGAGATTGCTTACGAGAATAAGTGAGGGTATTTCTTTCTCATTTCGGACTCGAGTTCCCAAGTATACTCGGGTCCTCGTCGGGAATCCATTTTACTTTCACGATCTTCAATGTTCGTCTTTTAAGTTTCTTGATTTTCGAATCTTCAATTTGAATTGGTCTTTCAATGAATTTTAAATTCTTGTTAATTTCTACATCTTTTAGTGGCATCGAAAGAGATTCGTCGGCTAAACACTTACGTAGATTCGAAACATAGAATACATCGTGTATCCCTTGCATTTCCTTAGGTAGTCGCAATCGGTATGTGACGGTACCAATTCGTTCGAGTACCTCGAAGGGTCCAACGACTCGAGGACTCAGTTTTCCTTTCTTGCCGAAGCGGACTACCACGGCGAGACTTTCAACAGAACTTTGTCACCGACATTAAATTCTAACGGCTTACGACGGACGTCGACATAACTCTTTTGGCGATCACGTGCCGTTTTGAGTCGTTCACGGATTTGAATAACCTCATCGTGGTTTCTTGGACTATTTCGGGTCCAGATAATTGACTATCTCCGGTTTCAGACCAGCACACGGGCGTTTTACATTTTCAACCATATAACACCTCGAAGGGTGTGGTTTGAATGCTCGTGTGATAACTATTGTTATACGAAAATTCCATTAGAGGTAAGTGGTCATCCCAACTTCCTCCTAAGTCTATCACACATGCGCGGAGCATATCTTCCAACGTTTGGATTTTACTTTCACTTTGCCCATCACTTTGCGGATGATAGGCGGTGCTAAGGTTTAACTTGGTACCGAGTGCTTGTTGGAAGCTTTTCCAGAAGTGAGATGTAAAACGACTGTCTCGATCGGAAATTATAGATAGCGGTACTCCATGCAAAGAAACAATGTTGTTTACATATAAACGCGCTAATCTATCCATTGAGTACGACTCATTTATAGGTATGAAATGTGCGGACTTAGTTAGACGATCCACAATCACCCATATAGCATTATGTTGTCGAGTCGTTTTTGGGAGTTTGGTAATGAAATCTATGGTAATCAACTCCCACTTCCATACGGGAAGTTCGGGTTGTTGTAGCAGTCCCGAAGGCTTTTGGTGTTCAGCCTTGACTTTTAAACAAGTGAGACATTTCGCAACATGCGAAGCGACATCTTTCTTCATTCCGTTCCACCAATAATTTGCTTTAAGATTTTGGTACATTTTGTTGCTTCCGGGATGCATCGTGTATTTTGACTTATGGGCTTCGTTTAAGATCTTCTCGCGCAATCCTCCAACGATTGGTACCCAAATTCTATTGCCAAGTCTTAGAGTACCATCGTCACCTTTGACTAGCGAGTCAATGGTGCCGTTTCGTTTTTCGTCAGAAATTTGATTTTCGTTAATCGCTTGAGTTTGCGCGGATTTGATTTGGTCGATAAGATCAATTTGAAGTTCTAGCCTTAACGCTCGGACTGTTTTTGGCTTTTCGTGCTCTTTACGACTTAAGGCGTCGGCCACCACGTTGGCCTTACCTTCGTGATAGACAATTTCGCAGTCATAGTCGTTTAGAGTTTCCATCCAGCGTCGTTGGCGCATATTAAGTTCTTTTTGATCAAAAATATGTTTTAAACTCTTGTGATCGGTGTACACGATAAATCTTACTCCATAGAGATAATGCCTCCATATCTTAAGTGCAAAGATTATGGCGCCTAACTCTAGATCGTGAGTTGTGTAATTCTTCTCGTGCACCTTGACTTGACGAGAGGCGTAAGCTATAACTTTCTTGCGTTGCATCAACACACATCCCAAGCCGGAATGTGATGTATCACAAAAGACAACGAAGTCTTCGATACCTTCTAGCAAAGCCAATATAGGAGCTTGGGTAAGCTTTTGTTTAAGTATATCAAACGCCTCTTGTTGCTTTGTTCCACATTCATATTTAATGTTTTTACGAGTTAGAGAGGTTAAGGGAACAACGATTCGGGAAAAATTTTCGATGAACCTTCGATAATAACCGGCCAATCCCAAGAAACTTCGGATCTCGGTTGGTGACTTTGGAACCTCCCACTTTGAAATGGCTTCAATCTTAGCTGGATCTACTTGAATTCCATTAACGTTTATTATGTGACCAAGAAATTGCACTTTGTGCAACCAGAAGTTGCATTTCGAGAACTTGGCGTACAACTTCTCGGTCCTAAGGACTTCAAGCAAGGTTCTGTAACAACGTGAGAATTTCGAGTTCAAAATATCAACTTTCCAAAGTCTAGGGACAAAAATAGCCAAATTCCAAAGTTGAGGGTTTAAATTGAAAATTCTGATTTTCTGACCCATCGCGCTACGCGATGAGTCAGAGGAGAGCCCCATCGCGTATCGCGATGGGGTACCTGACACATTGTGCCACGTGTGCCACGTGGCACAAAGTGGCAGTGTCTGCCGCCACGTGTCACCACGTGGCAACACTGCCGCCACGTTTCGCTACGTGTTGCCACGTGGAGCGGCGTCTGCCACGTGTCGACACATGGCAGACCTACCCTCCGCGTCAGCAGACCTATATAGCGGTATGCGATAGGTCTGCTCAGGGACCCATCGCGTACCGCGATGAGGACCAAAATATCGCCTATAAATAGCAGCCATGGGGTGTTCACATTTCATCATCCAAACTCAGCTCTCACCTCTCTCTACTCTCTCTATAGCCTTACCTCGATAAGCGTGCCATAATCCATCGTTAAGCGTGTCCCGAACCTTCATTTGTGTACCAACGTTTCCTTGGAGTTTGTGCCACCCGCCACCCACATTCAAGCAAAGGTGTTTGCTATAATGCCGATGAATCTCGTAAAGCCTGTCAACGAGTATTAAAGATTTGGCGTTCCTCGATTTGCGTGTCGAGCAAAGTAAAGCGGCGTTGGAGTGCTGCCCGTGTCCCTAGAGTTTCTATACGCCACTAAGGTTAGGCGTTATGATGAATTCAATATAATTCAATATTATATTAAAGGCTTAAGCCTTAAGTCGAGGATATACTCGATACCTCGATAAAAGAAAAGAAAAGATAACAGAACAAAGAAATGAATGAAAGAATAGATATTGAATATTGTGATAACATATATATATGTGTAAGTATATATGTAAATATTCTTTGTTATGAAATATTATTTAATGAATAAAGAATATTCTTAAATAATAAAAGAAAAAGATTACGTTTCTTGGAGAAGAAGAAATGTCGGGTTTTTGAATATAAACTAAAGGTTTATAATATACTTTTAAACTAAAGGCTTTCAAGTAAATAAGAATTGAACTAAAGGTTCAATCGAGGATTGAGATATAAGACTAAAGTTCTTAAGCCGGATCGTGTATCCGACTAACAAATATTTATACTCGTACTATAGGTGCGAGATAAAGAAAGGGAAAGACCCTTGGACGGCGAGTGAAGCCGATCCTAAAGAGACAAGGTGAATACGCACCCAAACTTTTACTTATTTTAAAATGAGTCAAACATGTTATTTGAAATTGTTTACAAGGAACTATGTGTTCCTAAAACCGTTATAAATAAAGGGTATAAACCTAGCCCTCAGGCTGTGGTATACGTATGTCTGGATCCTTACATAGGTGGTACTATGCGATGTATGGGCATGATCGCACCACCCTTGGTCGTAGGATGCTCTCATGCAGGGAGTACGACCTTATGTGTATATTTACGGGTACTTAACTAAGTCGAACGCTGCGGTGTTTGCTGAGGTGACCTAGCATAGAGGCTCATATTTATAATGTGTTATTTGACTTTGTTATTCCTAAGCCACGTTGGGCTGAGGCAGGCGTAGTCTCGAGGGCTAATAAAGTAAAAGAAATATTTTTGCGTCAGCGTGTTCACCAGCATTCGTTGCTGACGTATTTTCTTACATTTTGCAGGTGAACAAAGTTAGAGCTTGGAATAACGAAGTACTATGATATCCGATGGCTCGGATTCTTTTGTGAACTTAATATCTTAAATGGTGGTTTGTAAATATAAACAAATAATCTTTTGTCAACTTAAACGGGTATTTATAATCCCATCTTTTGAATATATATAAATGTTACACTTTTGATCCTTAAAGTTTTATAAGTCTTCCGCAACATAACGCAACTCTGAATTATTTACAAACACGATACCAACTTGTGGGTCGCACTCCTAGGCCCTAGATGGGGGTGTGAAAGGCTTGGTATCAGAGCCATCGATTTTAGCGAATTGGGTATCATAAAACAATACCCAAGCTTCGATCCAAGTATAGGAAATTATTTGATTATTTGTTTTAAGGATAAGATAGACTGGTAACCTTTCTATCCCTCTCTACATTCTAAACCACCTATAAATATTAGATGTCTTTTAAAGCTCACATTGAGAACTACATACGCAAGGCAAGGGAAGCCGGTATAGCCGAACCCCACCCTGAAGACAACATGAGCGATGGATATTACGATGCATTCTTTGATCAAGACGTGGAACGAGACTTGTCTAAACCCTTATATTATCCCGGAAGTAGGCATTACCCGATCAACATCCCCGATAGTCCACCGAAGCCAAGTGTTGAGGCACCGAGGCATTCAAGCTATCATCCACCGACTATGCCAATGTATCAACCGTCAGAAGTACCAACATACCACCCAACGGAGGTCCCAACTTATCAACCCACTGAGGTATCATAATATTTCCCAACTGGTTATGTACCGCCAAATCCACATCCGTCATACGCCTTCCTTTCAAACCGACCCATAAAGGAAGAACCACGAAGCCCGTCCTCTGATTGGATGAAGTGTCATTTCGACCCATGTCGATGGTTTACCGGAAGCACCACCATGAATGAAGTTAGCTCCCAACCAAAGAATAACGAAGGGCCATCCCGAAAGCCCAATATGAGGATCATGATGCCTTTCAAAAGTTTCAAGATGCCCTCCATGAACATTGAAACTCCACAACCTATGGAGGAAGACAAACCAGAAGAAGAGAAGGAACATATGGAGAAAGAGGAGGAACCCATGGAAGATGAGGATTCTGATAATGAAGAAGATCCCGAAGAAGATAGTGAGGAGGACCCAGTGGAGGAGTCCAAGGAAGAGATGGAAGAAGAGCATCCCGAAAACCCGAACGAAATATCAAGCCCGATGAATGGATCACTCACTTCCAATAATGCAAGCTATGGTTCTGTGGACCTATATGTCAAATACTCGGAGAAACTAAGGATCCAAACTTCATCAAGCTTCCCACCATTTCAAGGAGAAATTCCTTCGATTCAAGACAAGCCGACGAGATCCGCGAACAGAACCAAGAAGCCAAGGCCTACCTCTATCTTTCATCAGACATGGACTATGTTCCATTTCCGGAGCCGAGAAACCATTACGAAATGGTAACACCGGGTTATCGCGACCCACCTCCGCAGTACGGTTATCCTAACATAGTCCCACAGTCATATGAGGAACATCTGGATCGTGCTTTGCATGAGACCGACGACTGGAGAAGAAAGGTAGATGAGGAAAAGAAGAAGAAAAAGAGCATGGGAGAGAAACTTCTTCGTAAATGCAACAAACTAACGAAGGTTGTGAAGAAGTTCTTGAAGGACTGAAGATGGTGGTGTGTGATGTGAAGAAATATGTGTAAAATAGTACTGTATGTGTGATGTATGAATAAAGAACGCTTGAAACGTTCTAATGTAATGATAGGTTCAACAATATATCGTGGAAATGATATATATATATGTATGTGTATTGTAAAATATATATATACTTGGATATATATATTGATGTGTAATAAATAAACGCTTGTTTAATAAAAGAAATGTTGCTACAAATTTCAGATTGAATTGAAAAAGAAAAAGAAAATGTCTGAACAAAGCAATAATAATGAAAATGCTCGTAAGGAGAAAGAAATGAAAGACAAGGGGAAAGGCCCCGAGAACGAGCGAGAGGAAGAAATTCCCGAGAGATACATGAACAAAATACAAAAGATGATAAAAGATGCCGTGAGGGAAGAATCTATGAATAGATCTCATTCTAGGAAATCTCGAAATTCTCAATCTATTAATCCTTCTAAACCCGTTAAATCCCATCCTAATCCCTCTCGAGTTGAAGAGAGTGTGCATGAGTCTAACGCCGACGGCGGAGTTAGACATGAGTTCAAGAAACTTAAGATAAGCGGTTGTTCGTTTAAAGATTTTAAATACTATGAACCCAAAGAGTTCTATGGTGATAAGGGAGCCATTTCAACCGTGAGGTGGCTCGGGGAGATGGAAACAATCGTAATTACAACTAAGTGTTCCGAGGTTGAGAAGATTCAGTATTCAGCCCTTATGTTTAAGGGAGAAGTGTTGGAGTGGTGGAATGCTCTGTTGATGAGCAAAGGAAGAGAAGTTATGTATGGTTTGAGTTGGGAAGATTTTAAAGCCTTGTTGATGGCTAAGTTCTGTCCCATGCACGAAACTGATCAGATTCAAACGAAATTTTTGAATCTCAAGGTCATTGGGACAAACCTCCGCGAATACAATACCAAGTTCCATGAGTATTGTCGCCTTGTTCCCCAGCTGGTTCACCCTGAATCCAGCAAGGTCACGAGATATATTTGGGGACTTCCGCGGGAAATCCGCGACATGGTAAGGTCTCACCTACCACAAACCGCCGACTCTGCAATGGAGTTGGCCGGTTACCTAATGGGCGGCATGGTTCGTAACAGAGAAGAAGACAAGAAGGTTATGACACTAACAACTCAAGGAAGGACAAGTGGAGGAAATAATCGCTTCAAGGGTGAGGGCGTTAACCAAAGTCGATTTAATTCAAACGCCCCGCAATGCAAGACGTATAGAAGGTATCACAAGGGCCGTTGCAACTTCGCCCCTCCTCCTAAAGTTTGTGAATCTTGCAATCACACTGGTCATGATGCTGCAGATTGCTGGAAGAAGAGGATGACTTGCTTTAACTGCAAGGAGATGGGCCATCTGAGTTTTGAATGCCCAAAGAACAAGCCTGCTTCTGGTGGTGCGGGTGGTAGTGTCAAGGACAAAAAGGGAAACGCTCGAGTCTTTGTACTCGACACAAAAAGGGCCGCTAACGTGCCAGAAACCATAACCGGTACGTTTTTAGCCAACGACACCTATGCGAGAGTTTTATTTGATTCAGGTGCCAATTTGAGATTTATAGATTATAGATTCTGTAGTCTATTAAACGAACCATTAACTAAATTAGATAAAACTCTAAGCGTCGAGACTGCTACGGTGAAGTCGTTAAGATCTCCGAAGCTCTTGAAAATGGAAAAATCCTTCTAGCTGGTTATTTGTTGCCTATTTTTTTATTACCCATGAGTCTGGCTGGTTTTGATATTGTACTTGGTATGGATTGGTTATCCAATAACCATGCCCGTATCATCTACAATAGCAAAACTGTTGAACTTCAAGCCCCTGATAAACGGACAATTCGAATTGAAGGGGATAAAGACGCTGGCCAAGTTAGTATAATCTCCATGATTAGGGCTAACAAAAGTCTAAATCAAGGAAGCCTCGCATTCATGGCCTACGTCGCTGAAGAGTCGAAGCCAAAAGAAATCAAAGACGTTCCTATTGTTTCTGACTATTCTGACGTCTTTCCTGATGAACTCCCTAGTACTCCTACCGACCGCGAAGTAGAATTTAGTATCGATCTTGTTCCTGGCACTGCTCCGATCGCGAAAGCTTCGTATCGCTTAGCGCCAACCGAAATGAAGGAGTTGAAGAAACAACTCGATGAACTTCTTGAAAAAGGTTTCATTCGACCGAGTTCGTCGCCTTAGGGAGAGCCAATTCTATTCGTTAAAAAGAAAGACGGTTCCATGAGGATGTGTATCGACTATCGTGCGTTAAACAAAGTTACAATCAAAAATCGATATCCACTCCCTCGTATTGATGATCTTTTCGACCAACTTCAAGGTGCTAGCTACTTTTCTAAAATCGATCTTCGTTCCGGCTATCACCAACTTAAAGTTCAATCTGAAGACATTCCAAAGACTACTTTCCGAACGAGGTATGTACATTATGAGTTCACGGTTATGCCGTTTGGACTTACTAATGCTCCGGCTGCATTCATGGATATGATGAACCGTATTAGCAAGCCTTACTTAGATAAATTTGTTATCGTGTTCATCGACGACATACTCATTTACTCTAAGTCTAAGGCCGATCATGAAATCCACCTTCGTACTTTGCTTGAAATTCTTAGAACCGAGAAGTTGTACGCCAAGTTCTCAAAGTGCGAGTTCTGGTTGCACGAAGTGCAATTTCTTGGTCACATTATCAACGTTAGCGGTATTCAAGTGGACCCCGCTATGATTGAAACTATCTCTAAGTGGGAGGTCCCAAAGTCGCCAACTGAGATCCGAAGTTTCTTAGGTTTGGCCGGCTACTACCGTAGGTTCATCGAAAATTTCTCAAGAATCGCCGTTCCCTTAACATCGTTAACTCGTAAAAACATCAAGTATGAATGGGGAACGAAGCAACAAGAGGCGTTTGACATACTCAAGCAAAAACTTACCCAAGCACCGATACTGGCTCTGCCAGAAGGTACTGAAGATTTTTTAGTCTTTAGTGACGCGTCCCACTCCGGTTTGGGATGCTTACTAATGCAACGCAAGAAGGTAATTGCTTACGCCTCTCGTCAATTGAAAGTACACGAAAAGAATTACACAACTCACGATCTAGAGTTAGGCGCCATAATCTTTGCACTTAAGATTTGGAGGCAATAACTCTATGGAGTACGATTTACCGTGTACACTGATCACAAAAGCTTGAAATATATTTTCGATCAAAAAGAGCCCAACATGCGCCAACAGCGATGGATAGAAACGCTCAACGACTATGATTGCGAGATTGTGTATCCTGAAGGCAAGGACGACGTAGTGGCTGATGCCTTAAGTTGTAAAGAGCATGAAAAAACCAAAAGGGTTCGAGCTTTGCGCCTAGAACTTCAAATTGATCTCTTTGAGCAAATCAAATCCTCGCAAACGCAAGCAATCAAAGAAAACCAAATCTCCGATGAAAAACGCAATGGCACCATTGACTCGTTAGTCAAAGGTGACGACGGTATCCTAAGACTCGGCAATAGGATTTGGGTACCGATCGTTGGAGGTTTGCGTGAGAAAATTTTGAACGAAGCTCAACAGTCGAAATACATGATGCATACCGGAAGTGATAAAATGTACCACAACCTAAAGGCGAACTATTGGTGGAATGGGATGAAAAAGGATGTCGCTTCGCATGTTGCGAAATGTTTGACTTGTTTGAAAGTCAAGGCTGAACACCAAAGGCCTTCGGGATTGCTTCAGCAACCCGAGCTTCCCGTATGGAAATGGGAGTTAATTACCATGGACTTTATTACAAAACTCCCGAAGACGACTCGGCAACATAATTCTATTTGGGTGATTGTGGATCGTTTAACAAAATCCACAAACTTCATACCCATCAATGAGTCGTATTCTATGGATAGATTAGCACGAATCTATGTAAACACCATTGTCGCTTTGCATGGACTATCGCTGTCTATAATATCTGATCGAGACAGTTGAACCTTAGTACAGCTTATCATCCACAAACCAATGGGCAAAGCTAAAAGACAATTCAAACGTTGGAAGATATGCTCCGCGCTTGTGTGATTGATCTAGGTGGAAGTTGGGATGACCACTTACCCCTAATGGAATTTTCGTACAATAATAGTTATCACGCGAGTATTCAAACCGCACCGTTTGAGGCGTTATATGAAAGAGAATGTAGAACGCCCGTGTGTTGGTCTGAAATTGGAGACAATCAATTGTCTGGACCCGAGATTGTCCAAGAAACTACCGACAAGGTTATCCAAATCCGAGAACGACTTAAGACGGCATGTGATCGCCAAAAGAGTTACGCCGATGTTCGTCGTAAGCCGTTAGAATTCAATGTCGGTGACAAAGTGTTATTGAAAGTCTCGCCTTGGAAAGGCGTTGTTCGCTTCGGTAAGAAAGGAAAATTGAGTCCTCGATTCGTTGGACTTTTTGAGGTACTCGAAGTAATCGGCACTGTTGCATACCGATTGCGATTGCCTGAGGAAATGCTAGGAATACATGACGTATTCCATGTTTCGAATCTGCGTAAATGTTTGACCGATGAATCGTTGGCTATGCCATTAAAAGACGTTGAAATAAATGAGAACTTAAAATTCGTAGAACGTCCAATACAAATTGAAGATTCGAAAACAAAGAAGTTAAAGAAAAGAACTTTAAAAATTGTGAAAGTTAAATGGGACTCGCGTAGAGGGCCCGAATATACTTGGAAACTCGAATCGGAAATGAGAAAGAAATACCCCCACGTGTTCGAGTAAAGCAATCTCGAGAACGAGATTTGTTTCAAGGTGGGGAGGATGTAACAACGTGAAAATTTCGAGTTCAAAATATCAAATTTCCAAAGTCTAGGGACTAAAATCGCCAAATTCTAAAGTTGAGGGTCTAAATTGAAAATTCTGATTTCCTGACCCATCGCGCTACGCGATGAGTCAGAGGAGAGCCACATCGCGTATCGCGATGGGGGTACCTGACACATTGTGACACGTGTGCCACGTGGCACACAGTGGCAGTGTTTGCCGCCACGTGTCACCACGTGGCAACACTGCCGCCACGTGTCGCCACGTGGAGCGGCGTCTGTCACGTGGCAGACCTCCCCTCTGCGTCAGCAGACTTATATCGCGGTACGTGATAGGTCTGCTCAGGGACCCATCGCGTATCGCGATGGGGACCAAAATATCGCCTATAAATAGCAGCCATGGGGTGTTCACATTTCATCATCCAAACTCAGCTCTCACCTCTCTCTACTCTCTCTCTAGCCATACCTCGATAAGCGTGCCATAATCAATCGTTAAGCGTGTCCCGAACCTTCCTTTATGTACCAACGTTTCCTTGGAGTTTGCGCCACCCTCCACCCACATTCACGTAAAGGTGTTTGCTATAATGGCGATGAATCTCATAAAGCGTGTCAATGAGTATTAAAGATTTGGTGTTCCTCGATTTACGTGTCGAGCAAAGTAAAGCGGCGTTGGAGTGCTGCCCGTGTCCCTAGAGTTTCTATACGCCACTTAGGTTAGGCGTTATGATGAATTCAATATAATTCAATATTATATTAAAGGCTTAAGCCTTAAGTCAAGGATATACTCGATACCTCGATAAAAGAAAAGAAAAGAAAACATAACAAAGAAATGAATGAAAGAATAGATATTGAATATTGTGATAACATATATATATGTGTAAGTATATTTGTAAATATTCTTTGTTATGAAATATTATTTAATGAATAAAGAGTATTCTTAAATAATAAAAGAAAAAGATTACGTTTCTTGGGGAAGAAGAAACGTCGGGTTTTTGAATATAAACTAAAGGTTTATAATATACTTTTAAACTAAAGGCTTTCAAGTAAATAAGAATTGAACTAAAGGTTCAATCGAGGATTGAGATATAAGACTAAAGGTCTTAAGCCGGATCGTGTATCCGACTAACAAATATTTATACTCGTACTATAGGTGCGAGATAAAGAAAGAGAAAGACCCTTGGACGGTGAGTGAAGCCGATCCTAAAGAGACAAGGTGAATACGCACCCAAACTTTTACTTATTTTAAAATGAGTCAAACATATTATTTGAAGTTGTTTACAAGGAACTATGTGTTCCTAAAACCGTTATAAATAAAGGGTATAAACCTAGCCCTCAGGCTGTGGTATACGTATGTCTGGATCCTTACATAGGTGGTACTATGCGATGTATGGGCATGATCGCACCACCCTTGGTCGTAGGATGCTCTCCTGCAGGGAGTACGACCTTATGTGTATATTTACGGGTACTTAACTAAGTCGAACGCTGCGGTGTTTGCTGAGGTGACCTAGCGTAGAGGCTCATATTTATAATGTGTTATTTGACTTTGTTATTCCTAAGCCACGTTGGGCCGAGGCAGGCGTAGTCTCGAGGGGTAACAAAGTAAAAGAAATATTTTTGCGTCAGCGTGTTCACCAGCATTCGTTGCTGACGTATTTTCTTACATTTTGCAGGTGAACAAAGTTAGAGCTTGGAATAACGAAGTACTATGATATCCGATGGCTCAGATTCTTTTGTGAACTTAATATCTTAAATGGTGGTTTGTAAATATAAACAAATAATCTTTTGTCAACTTAAACGGGTATTTATAATCCCATCTTTTGAATATATATAAATGTTACACTTTTGATCCTTAAAGTTTTATAAGTCTTCCGCAATATAACGCAACTCTGAATTATTTACAAACACGATACCAACTTGTGGGTCGCACTCCTAGGCCCTAGATGGGGGTGTGACAGGTTCGAAGGTGAACTTCATGATCATCCTTTTACTTAGAGTAAATAAGTATGTCGTCGATGAAGACGATAACAAATTTATCCAAGTAAGGCTTGCAGATACGGTTCATCATATCCATAAATGCGGCTGGCGCATTAGTGAGTCCGAATGGCATAATGGTGAACTCATAATGGCCATACCTTGTTCGGAAGGCAGTTTTAGGAATGTCTTCGGATTGAACCTTCAGTTGGTGATAGCCTGAACGAAGATCAATTTTTGAAAAATAGCTAGCATCTTGCAATTGGTCGAACAGGTCATCGATACGCGGAAGTGGATAACGATTCTTGATTCTAACTTTGTTGAGAGCTCGGTAGTCAATGCACATCCTCATAGATCCATCTTTCTTCTTGACGAATAATATCGGTGCTCCCCATGGTGATGAACTTGGTCGAATAAAGCCTTTCTCGAGTAGTTCGTCAAGCTGTTTCTTCAATTCCTTCATCTGTGTTGGTGCGAGGCGATAAGGAGCTTTAGCGATCGGAGCAATTCCAGGAATAAGATCAATTCTAAACTCTACTTCACGATCGGGTGGAATGCCGGGGAGTTCATTGGGAAATACATCAGCATAATCAGAAACAATAGGAACGTCTTTGATTTCTTTGGGTTTCGATTCTTCGGTGACGTAGGCCATGAATGCTAAGCATACTTGATTCAAACATTTGTTTGCCCTTATCATGGAGATTAGGCTAACTTGGCCAGCGTCCTTGTCCCATTCAATTCGTATAGTACGTTTATCGGGGGCTTGGAGTTCAACAGTCTTGGTATTGCAAAGGATACGTGCATGGTTGTCGGATAACCAATCCATACCCAATACAACATCAAAACCAGTAAGAGTCATGGGTAACAATTGAATAGGCAAAACATAACCGGCTAACAAGATTTTTCCGTTTTCTAAAGCTTCGGAGATTTTAACAATGTTGCCATTAGCGGTTTCGACGCTTAGAATTTTATTAAGTTTGATTAAAGGTTCGTTTAATAGACTACAAAATTTATAATCTATAAAACTTAAATTGGCTCCTGAATCAAACAAGACTCTAGCATAACCGTTGTTAACAAGAAACGTACCGGTGATAGTTTCCGGCATGTCAGTCGCTTTCTTCGTATCAAGAACAAAGACTCTTGCATTGCCCTTCTTGGGCTTGTTCTTTTGACCGCTACCACCCGCACCACCAGTCGCGGGTTTATTTTTAGGACACTCGAAGCTAAGATGTCCCATCTCCTTACAGTTATAGCAGGTCATTTTCTTTTTCTAACAATCGGCCGTGGTATGGCCGGGTCTATTACACGATTCACAGACTCGGGAAGCAAAGTTGCATCTACCTCGATGATACTTCTTGCAAATTTTACATTGAGGGACCCCGAAATTGGAGCTAGACCTTCGTTGGTCAACTCCTTTACCTTTGAAGCGGGTATCTCCACCTTTTCTCGAGTCATGTGCTGGTACAACCTTCTTATCTTCCTCCTTATTGCGGATCATTCCGCCCATCAGATATCCAGCTAACTCCATCGTGGAGTCGGCGGTTTGTGGCAAGTGCGATCTTACCATGTTACGAGTTTCTCGTGGCAATCCCCAAATGTAACGAGTGACTTTACTTGATTCGGGGGTTACCAGTTGAGGTCTCGTGCATCGGACAGAACTTTGTTTGAATTTGATTTGTCTCGTGCATCGGACAGAACTTTGACATCACTAATTCCTTGAACTCATTCCATGTCAGTTTATACATTATTTCCCTTCCTCTACTCATCACTAGCGTGTTCCACCACTCAAGTACTTCGCCTTTGAACATCAGGGCGGAGTATTGTATTTTCTCTTCTTTCGAGCATTTTCTTGTAATTACAATTGTTTCCATCTCTTCGAGCCATCTTACGGTCCCAATGGCTCCTTTGTCCCCATAAATTCCTTCGGCCCGTAATATTTAAAGTCTTTGAATGAGCATCCCCCGATTTTCAGTTTCTTGAATTCTTGTCTTACGCCTCCATCGGCATTTGATTCGTGCATGCTTTCGTCCATGCGGGAAGGTCTTGACCGAGGTTTCGAAACAGACTTTCGAGAAGGATTTTCAGAATGAGAATGTTTTGTTTGGGATTTATTTTCAGATGCTTCTCTAACAGCCTTATCGATCATTTGTTGTATTTGATTCATGTATTTTTCAGGAATTGGATCCTCTCGTTCTTTCTCGGGACCTTTCCCTTTAGCTTCTCGTTTCTCGGCTTCCTTACGGGAAACCTCACGGTTATCGCTTTGTCTAGACATTCTCTTTTTCTTTTATATTCTTTTGATCTGAAATTTAACACATTTCCTTTTTTATTATACAAGTTTTATTTATTTCACATTCATATACATATCATAAATGATATGTATTTTAATTTACAACATACTTTATATATCGTTTAAAACGATATATAAGATCCTATCCTTATTACATATGGTACATATCATACACATATCATACAAACTATTTTATGCACATAAACGTTTTCTTTTCATGCCATCCTCTTCTCAATCTTTTATAAACTTCCTCACAACTTTAGTAAGCTTGTTGCATTTGCGAAGAAGTTTGTCTCCCATTTTCTTTTTCTTCTTTCCATTAGCATCAATCTTCTTTCTCAACTCATCAGTTTCTTGTAAGGCTCGATCCAAATGCTCCTCCTGGGACTGCGGTATGTCGGTAGGATACCCATATCTTGGAGGTGGGTCGCGGTAACCCATCATCACAATGTGGTAGTGATTCTTGGGATTTGGGTACGGTGATGTAGTTACATCGGAGGGATAATTGAAAAATACATCGGCTGCTTCATTTTGCTCACGAATTTCATTGGCCTGTTCTTCAATGGTTGGAATCTAGCCTTGATATGATGGGAAACTTGTTGACGCCTTTCCCTTGAGTTCATGGAGGAATTGCATGTACGGGTCCACAGATCCATAGATTGGGGTTGAGTGTTGCTCCTCCATTGGTGTGGTTACTTCATTTGGATTGTCCACGTATTCCCCTTCTGGGTCGGTTTCCACATATGTTGGATCTGAGTAATGTAGTGGGGTCTCCATCGGTTTATATGTTGGTACCTCTAATGAGTGATACATTGGCAGACTTGTCGGGTGATAACTCGAGTGTCTTGGCGGTTGGTACACTTGATGTGGAGTGTTGTCCAAATGGTAGATAGGACTTGGTTCCATGTTGGGATGTTGGCTAGGTCCTTCATTGAAATTGAAAAATGACTCGAAATAATTCTTGCTCATAATGTCCTTGGGGAATTTATAATACTTCCTTGCTCTTCTTGCTTCATTATCATAATACTTCATTAATTCTTCGTAAATCTTTGGGTGGTTTAGAATGTAGAGAGGGAAAGAAAGGGTTACCAATCAATCTTATCCCTATTCAAATAAACAAATAAATATTTCCTATGCTTGAATCGAAGCTTGGGTATTGTTTTATGATACCCAATTCGCTAAGATCGATGGCTCTGATACCAACCCGTCACACCCCCAATCTAGGCCTAGGAGTATGATCCATAGTTGGTACCATATTTGTAAATAAATCAGAGTTAGGGTTATTAGCGGAAGTCTTATAAAAACATAAGGATCGATAATATAAATATTTACATTACAAAATACGAGAAGAAAGTCTCAATTTGTTTTACTTGTTTATAAGTTTACAAAAACCACCATGTTTTAATATTTACACAAAATTATCCGAGCCATCGGATACTCGAGCTTCTTCGTCTTTCAAGCTCTAATCCTGATTACCTGCAAAATGTTAAATAAAATACGTCAGCAACGAATGCTGGTGAATATGCTGACGCTAAAATATTTTATTTTACTTAATTACCCCTCGAGACCACGTAAGTCTCGGCCCATCTTGGCTTAGGAATAATCAAGATAAACAATCATCATAAACTCGAGTCTCTGCACTAGGTCACCTCAGCGAAACACCGCAGCGTTTATGACATAACTTAGGTACTACAAATATACACATGGCCATTCCCCACTCGGACGTAACTTAGGTCCGGCCCATCGTGGCTGGAGGTCGTGACCAAGCGTGGTGCGATGTACCCACCACGTTCCACATATGTAAGGATCCAGACAAACGTATACCATAGCCTGAGGGCTGGCTTATACTCTTATTTATAATGTTTTTAGAGACACGTAGCCTCTTGTAAAGTTTTACACATAACACATTTGTTTGTTTGAAATCAAGTTTATAAAAGAGGGGCGTATTCACCTTTTCAATGGGATCGGTTTCCAACACCGTCCGTTAATCTTCCTTCGCTATCTCGCACCTATAGTACGAGTATAACATTCATTAGTCGGATACACGATCCGGCTTAAGACCTTTAGTCTTATTTATCTTGATGAACCTTTAGTTCATTATTTCATTTTACTTTAAAATCTTAGTTAAAAAGTAATCTTTATAAACCTTTAGTTTATTTATAAAACCCGACGTTTCTTCTTCTTTAAGAAACGTATTCTTTTCTTTTATTAAAGTATACTCAAAATACTTAAATAATATATTTCATAACAAAGAATAATCTTATATATATATATATATATATTTATATATATATATTTTATCTCTTCTTTTCTTTATTTTCTTTGTTATATATTTCTTTGATTATCGAGAATAACTTCGACTTAGGGTATTAAGCCCTTTCAATATTTTATTATTATTTTGGTTGGACAATATGCCTACCTTTGCCGGCTTGACAAACCCTAGTCACTTGGGCAGCACTTCGTCGCCGCTCAATCAACACTCTTTCCTTGCAAAATCTTTTCTCCTTACTTGGCAAGCTTTTCGAGACACCAACACTCTTGGCACGCACTACGAGGAAATCACAGGGTCGTCGGGCAGCACTTCCTTCTTGTTCGGGATGTCGGGAGTGGCACTGAAATCAAGGTAACGGGCACGAAAAATGAGGTTTCGGGGCACGTTTATTGAGGGGATCGTTGGCACGTAACTCGAGGTAGTGAGAGAGTCTAGAGAGAGAGTAGTATGTGTGATTTTGAGGTGTGAGAGGATCAATGTCGTGACCTCCCTATTTATAGTGATTTTTGGACCCCATCGCGCTACGCGATGGGTCACGTCTTGACACGTGGTAGGCGCCGCCACACGTGTCTACACGTGGTGACATGTGGCAGCAGACGCTGCCACCGTGTGCCACGTGGCACACGTGTCACGCTGTGTCGGACACTCCATCACGATACGCGATGGAGTTCTTTCTTGACCCTATCGCGTAGCGCGATGGGTCAAGAAAACAGAAATTTCAGTTTAGTCCCTGGAGTTTGGAAATTGGCAGAATTGGTCCCTTAACTTTTGAAAATTGATATTTTTGGCCCGAAATTTACGTGATGTTTCAGGTATGTCTTACAACAAGTCAGCTCCCTAAGGACACTTCTAATGAGCATGAACCAGAAGCAAGGACAACAGGAAGAACTTCAAGAATGCTGCAACGAGCTCCAGTACATCAAGAAGGAGTGTCAGTGCCCGACCATCATGGAGGTGGCTCAGAGAGCGATGACTCAGCCGCATCATAAATCTGGATTTTTCGGTGGTGATAGGAAGGATATGGTGAGGCAGGTGGTTCAGAGTCTGCCGAATGAGTGCAACTTGGAAGTCCACCAATGCAGCATCCCCTTCGCATAGAGAAGTTGTGTGAAGGAGCAATAATAATAAGATCTCTAGCTAGTAAGTTCTAGAATGGCTTTGAGATCCTAATGATAATGATGAGAATAATAATAAACATTGTCTCATGTGTAAACTTGGCTTTCATATTATTATTTTAATATAATAACTTGGGAGTGAAAACTGATCCAGTGCCATGAAGATCTCAAATCTGATTTTTGAAGTATTTTGCATCTTGAGTATCAACACAACTACACAAGGTTAATTTAATCGGTATCCAAACAATTAATTAATGTCAAAACTTTAATCCTACCAATTATGGATTAAACTTTAATCCTATCAATTATATGTGATTTAAACGTGATTTAACTGAAACAAGTATAACCATGTAATTTATAACCGTAGTGTGATCTAATGAATTTTTTTTTTTACAAAATCTTGATGACTAATTTTTTTTGAATGACGACTTTATTTTATTTAAGCTATCACGCTCTTCAAATTTGGAGAGACTCATTGCATCACTCAGGCCAAACTATTTTGTCTTAACCGGGGTCACACTGGCTTTAGAGTTTGGCTTAAGCGTTTTCTTGGAAAATCATACTGCCGACTGCCACTTGATAGTTGTTGTGCTACCACAAGAGGAGAACTCTATGACATAACAAACGGTGGAACGGAAACTCGGGGCTCGGGGTTCACACTGACAACCTTTGCAAAAGGCCTAGCTCAAATCCTTTATTGTAAATATCCACACAAAGTGATACACATGGGAATCAAACTTAGGTCTCCATAAATGGGGTATCAATCTAGATGAGTAAATGATTTGTAGGAGTAGTGTTTTATTTATTTATTTATTTATTTATTTACTTATTTATAAGATGATCTTCATTTAAAATGACGGATCTCAAAATTTTGATCTTGTCTGGTGACGCTATTTAAAATGACGGAACCTATAAAAATAACGAGTCATCCGCCATTTGAAATATCTTATCTTGAACAATACACTCATCATTAAGTACATTTCCAATATGATATGTATCTCCTTTTTGAGATCACTCATTTTAATCAACAGATCTCAACAAACTTCCATGCATTGTTGTTGAAACCGGACCGCACCGGTCTGACCGGGATTCGGTTCATAGACCGGTCAGGTTCTATGTAGTTCGCTTGGCTCCCAGAGAAGCGGCCAAGTTTGAGTTTTAAATGGCATGAATGAATATTATGGTAAAAAAACAAAAAGTCTTGTCATATGAGTTTAATGTGGTAAAAAAGTAAGCAGAAAATTAAGTGTCATAAAAATGTCACTGTTCACTTCCGCCATTTAAAATGACGGAAGTGAATAGTGTGGTAAAAAAGGTACCAGAAAAGTCATGTCAATGTCATAAAATGTGGTACTGTTCACTTCCGTCATATCAAATGGCGGAAGTGAATAATGTGGTCAACAAGCCCTCTTAAGATGTGTCAGGTATTATACTATTCACTTACGCCATTTCAAATGGCGGAAGTGAGAAAAATGAAGAGGGGCAGCCTATAAGGGGTAAAATTTGTGTTAAGCCATTTCAAATGGAGGAACATGTGGTTAATATGTCACTTCCGCCATTTCAAATGGCGGAACACCAAAATAACCTCCAGCTCACCAGACCGTTTCTGACACATTCTGCAATCATTGTGGATTCCATCATTTCAAATGGCGGAACACCTATTAACCCAAAAAAATTCGCTCTCCTATAAACCATTACACCCTTTTCATTTTTCCTATTTATAAAAATTAGCTATGATTTTTTTTATATTATTTTTCATCATGTAGTATTAACACTACTACAAAAGGTTAATTTAATTGTTATCAAAACAAACAATAAATTAATGTTAAAACTCTAATCCTATCTTGGTTCTATCTTGGTTTGGAGGAGGTTGTGTAGAAAAGTATTAATGTCTAAGTAATTATATTAATGTTAAAACTCTAATCCCACCATTTATTTGATTAAACTCTAATCCTATCAATTATCCAATTTTATTGGAACGAGTAACCCGAAAACCGACTAATCCAAAACAGTCAACAAAACATCATCACAAGCCTAGATAACTAAAAGTGTTTAGCCAATAATCATGTTCAAAAGCCTAAAATATATATGTTCAATAATGGAGTTCATAATAAAAATAATGATAGAATCCAACCGAATAATAATGAAGATTGGTTGAGTGGATGTGAACCCGAAGCCTAATTAATCTAAGCTCCTTTCTTCTTTTCTCTTCTCTCTCGAATGAACCTTAAGCTCCAAATAATGTTGGTGATGTGTTGCAGCTGCCTTCTGCTCACGTAGGGTATTCTTTTTTTTTTTTTCTAGAAAAATCCCCCAAAGAAATAATATGTATATGTATTTATAATGTTTCAGCCAAACCCTATAAAGAATAACTTCTTTGGCAACAACAGGTCCCTTTGTAGGCCTCGTTTTATAAACCAACTCAAGCATAATATACTCTTTATTTTATTCGCAACATAAATTACTTTTGGGCTCTTGACATCATAGTTAGTTCACACTTAAATCTACCGCATTCCCATCTCCACATAAATATTTCTTTTAGTGTAACCAACTTTAAACCGGCATCAAATACATAAGCAACCAAAAAGAATTAAAATAAAATTGAAAACATTATATACCTACCTGCCAACGTTGATTTGCAAGAATATTTATTTTTTTTTTCAAATATTTTCAATTAATATATAAATATATATATATATGGGAAAATCTAAACATAATTGATAGTCATGAAAAGAAAATGTTTTCAAAGTTTCACTCATCGATCTCAAATAAAAATATTTGATAGTAGCTTGTTGTCTTTTGACTACTCAAAAACCCACATATGAGCCAAATAGAAATATGTTCAATAAAAATATGGCTCAAAAGTACTAAAAAGTGTAGGAAATATTTATATAATAATATGTATATTTTAAACCACATCATATTAGAATGAAATAATTTAACATGCAATTTTGCCATTTACTCATGATGAGTTTTGATTCTAGTGGTCATTCAAATGTTTAATGCTTAAGTTTTCTTTAATCACAATAGCATTATGAGTTCTATAGTATTCTACCATATTTATATATGCTTGAGAGAAAAGGTGTTTGTGTACCTCGGGAATTTCAGGAGTGGCATGGTTTCCTCCTAAAGTAGAACTTGAAGCAGCTTTGCTTCATTCACAAATGCCATACCAGTCATATTCAATGGGTGAACCAGATCAGTGAATTGACGATCCTCCCAATATGGTTCAGTTTCATCAGACTCAGTGATAAGAGCCTCGATGCTTGAACTTGAGTTCTCTTTGTTTGAGTTTCCTTGACCAGTTCATGGAACTCTGTGGCTTGAATTTTGACCCATTGGCCTCTTATCATTTCTCTTCCCCCCCTTCATTACTAGAGACTTCAGTGATCTTGATGTCATTTGCAAGCTTTGTTGGATTGGTTCACTCTCTTGCAAAGTGTTCTAGTTCGTTGCAATTGTAGCAACGAAGCTGATCCCTATCAAACCCAATACTATTACTGTTGGAGTCTATGAAGCTGTTCTTTCCATATTTCTTCATGAAGTTGGTGGCCCTCTGAATTGTAATGGCCATGTGGTACATGATGTCCATCTTTTCAAGATCCTTTTCGTTAATACCGAGAATATCTCCTTGCTGAAAGGATGGAGGTAGCAGGTTTCCTTGCATTAATTCTTCATGACTGGGCAAAAAGGCGTGGAAGAGTGAAATGTGGGAGTCATAAACCTGAGTAGAGTAGACTGGCTTGAGCTGATGGTTTTGTTGTTTGCTAACTTGTTTATCCCTTGAGCCTTGAGAGCTTGTTCAACGGCTTTGTTTATAGCATCTTGTAATGAACTAGAGTTTAATGATGTTGGCTTACTTGTTGATGTCTTGAAGACTTTGTAGCTGTCATTCTGAGTATAATACAATTTTACTCCATAAACTAGATGAACAGTTGGGTGTGATTGACCGAGGAAGGAAGAACTGATTCCAGATAGAAATCCCAGCTAGGTTCAGAGAACTAACATGATTATTCAATCTAAGCTTGTCATCCATTTCAAAAGACTTAATGGTGGATACCAAGTTTTGTAGAGAAATAACATTCGGATTTGTTCTCTTGATTGTGATTACATTCTATTCCATGTATATTGTAGAGAATTCAGCATCTTGTGGTTGATCTCTTACAAATCATTGTTGATTCCATCGCTTGTCATCCTGGTAAACAACTTCTCAAATCACAATGAGATTTCCAACAGACTATCCTTGAACATGGTTAAACATGTTAAATTCTCTATTCAACATTTCCTTTCGGTTGTTTCTCATTTCCAGATTTATTTAAAATTTCTCAACTAAGGATTACCAAAGTCCTTTGGCAGTTATGTGTTCTCTCAAAGTTTGAGCTATATCAGGAGACAGACACACACTCAATACACCATAAGCCTTTTCATCCTTAAATGGAAATTTCTTATCATCATCCACATAACCTTCAGAAGGGGTATCAACAGGTCCCTCGCGTGCCATAGTTGTAGGCTTGTGAGATCAACTCTCAATGGATCTGTGTAGAGCACAATCATTCTTGTATAGTTCTTGAACCTCTATTTGAAATCATCAAAGTTACTTTCAAAAGACATTAGCTTAGGAGGTTTTGTTATGGTTCCAGCCTCATTCTCCAACATTAGACAACTTTTCAACATCCCAGGATCATTTTCCATTTAAAATCTAAACACGCCTTTTTTAGACAGTCGTGAGGATCATGTGGCCCATTGCGTAAGAAACAACCATTATATTAGGACTGGTTATAGTTGTATCCTGGTGGTCTTGTTGTGCCACATGCATTATTCGGCTCAGGTCCTTCATCAAATGTCGATATGATTATCTTATATGCCAGGCTTGTAGATTTGTTTTTCAACTTTGATACCCAACCCACTTTTATGAATAATATAGACCATTGTACGAATAATATATAAATGGCACTTTAAACCAACACACTCCACACACTGACAATTTGGTTGGTATTTTGGCAAGGTAAATTTAATTGAAATATTATTAATAATCTATTTAAAAATCAAAGTTAGTTATTACACTTATTAAATACTTAATTGATGTTTCTAATGGATTTAACTAAATTATCGAACCTAAAAGAATAAAGCTTTATAAGAGAACCCACAGTGTGCATCACATCCCGATTTCCAAGGTCCGGGAGGATGTGGTGCACGCAAACAAGGAGGAAAGCAGATGGTTGCGTTATGAGCCAAAGTCTGGCTGAGTGCATTTGTTTCCCAACCTGTGGAGTGGACCAGAATTATAAGTAAGCATATCAGGCCCGGTTTTTGGGCTGTGCAATCCGTGCAGTGGCACGAGGCCCAAAAGTTCAAAGGGGCCAAAGGTTTTTCTCCGGCATGCCGCCGATGATTTATTGTACCGGTGACTCGGTGAGCTTGTGATATGCAGAGAAGAAGAAGGAAATAAGGAAGACAAGGATGATGGTTGAAAAGAATTGTGTATGTATTTAATATATTAGGCTCGATTCCCAAGAGTAAAAGTAAACGCTTTAATTATTTATTAGGTTATATTATTTATTTATTATTATCGTTTATATTTGTATATAATATATTTATTGTTTATGACAGTGATTTTGATTTGATTCAAAAGTTATTATATACATTATATATTATCTTTTATTATTTTATGCATGGAATCTTTCTTTTTTTTTTCTCAAATATGCATTGGTTAACAAGAGGATAGACACAAATCAGGCGTTAAAACTCGATAAAATATATTGAATATTAATAAACATAACTATACAACAAGAGAAGAAAGAGTCTAAATTGTTATATGTAGCAATTATTGGTAACCCAACCTTGCGTATATCAATTATTGATGTAAAATATTTCGACCCTCCAGCTTAAAACTTATGGTTCCCAAAACATTAGTAGAGCCTCATAATCCGTTTAAGTAAGTTCGATCATTTTAATACGCTACTTTTGACCTGCTTATGTTATGACAATTGTATTCGTATTATGATTTTTTAAAATATAATTGATGAGTTTATATTATAAGGAGGCCCAAATTTTATCTCTTACGGGGCCTAAATTTTTTTTATCATTTTCGAGGACGGGCCTGAAGCATATGATATCTTAAAAAAAATCTAAAGATAGAACTCAATAACTTTATAAAAGAATTTTTATTTTCCTTCTCAGAATGGCAATTCAGAAAGTACAAAACAACAAGAAATCAACACAATAGGAATGAGCTTATAAAAGTTGATTTTGGTTACTAAATAACTATAACAACCTCATACAAAAATTAATTGAAAACAATACACTGTAAAATATACGTGAAACAGGTGACATCATCTAAAGAGATATAGACTATAGCTTGCAGTTGTTACAACTAAATCTCATTTTTTTATTGCGACCAAAGCTCACTACTAGAAAATCGAGTATTATTGACTACTCTCACTAAAAAAATAATACATGATGGCTACTCTTCGATATTTTTGATGGATCAACGACAAATAGCTTGATCTATGGGACATTGGGACCACAAACACTAGTTAGCTATTCTTTGAAGATTACTGTTTAGTCATGGTGACCAATTTTTTAACAGAGTAATTTCAACAATCCTCGACAAAATTTCAAAAAAAAAATTGTCGTATAGTCTTTCTAGGAACTTGATTCAAAATTCAAATTTTGTTTTCTTAAACTCTTGCTACTTGGCTGTGTCATAACATAGGATTCCAATCCACGTGGAGCCAGTTCACCATATATCTACAACAAGAGTGTTGACACCATATAGATACTCCCAAATATCACTCCACTTGCCATAGTTTTCATGTGGCAACTCGTACGTGTTGCTCAACAATCATCATATCATGCCACGGATTACATCACCTCTCCACGTATATACCTCCATGCAAACCCTAAATCCACTATATATACCCACCACCACCACCATACCCTAATTCACACCACCACCACAACAACAATGGCAAAGATAATAGCTCTCGCACTCGCCTTCACCGCCCTCGTAGCATTCGCTACAGCCCACACTACCATCGTCACCACCACCATCGAAGAGAATCCAGTGTTCCAAAAGGAGAAGCCATGCAGGCAACCCTTAGAGGGAAAACGGTTCGACCAGTGTCGTATGTTCCTCCAGCAACCCCAGTTCTCTTTCCAAGAACAGTTCCCTCAGATGGGAGAGCCCCAGGAGTTCTTGGAGGAGTGTTGCAAAGAGATTAAACGTTTCGACGAGCCTTGCCAATGCAAGGCCGTGAAGCAGGTAGTTAAACTCTTAAGTGTCTGTAATAAAAGGTGTAAATATATAACCTTTTATTGATAATAATTGTATTATATACTTAACATATATTTACATATATAATACTATATCTACATTTAACTATTAACATTTGTTTAATTACATTGTGCTTAACACAGGCCTTCCGGGAAGCCCAGAAGGAGATGCAAGAACAACAAGGACAGCTGTTCGACCCGTTCTTCGGTCATCAGCAGACCCAACAGTTGAGGGAGAAGGCTCAGGCTCTCCCTAACCTATGCAACCTCAAATCCAGACAATGCAGCATTGGCAAAATCACCACCTCTGTCACCCAAGAAGACAACGCCCAATTCGGCCTTCGCCGCTCCTTTGGCTCCCAACAACAATGCAGCCAAACCGATATCCAACGACCGGTCCAAACATGCCAAAGGTATACTATTCATATTCTTGATATTTTATAAACTGGGCTCGTGGGCTCGATACTAAAACCAGAATTAAATACTATATACTCCCTCCGTTCCTCTACAAGTGTCATGGTTTGAAAAACACAAAATTTAAGAAAGTTTGAATGATTGCACTTTTTTCTTAACAAATGACTATAATGCCCTTGACATATATAAAAAGACAAATTTAAGAAATTTTGAATGATTGCATTTTAAGGGTAAATTTGTAAATTAATTAATAAAGTTTGAATGTAGACATTTGTAATGAAACAAACTAAAATGGAAATGTGGACAGACGGAAGGAGTATTCCAATATCATCATGTAACAACGTACATATATATACATATATATATATATATAGTATTCCAATATCATCATGTAACAACGTACATATATATACATATATATATATACAGTTTGATAAATTAAAATAATTTGAACAGGTACGTCTCACAACAAGTCAGCTCCCCTAGAACACTTCTGATGAGCATCAACCAGAAGCAAGGACAACAGCAAGAACTTCAAGAATGCTGCAACGAGCTCCAGTACATCAAGAAGGAGTGTCAGTGCCCGGCCATTATGGAGGTGGCTCAGAGAGTGATGACTCAGCCGCAGCATAAAGCTGGATTTTTCGGTGGTGATAGGAAGGATATGGTGAGGCAGGTGGTTCAGAGTCTGCCGAATGAGTGCAACTTGGAAGTCCAGCAATGCAGCATCCCCTTCGCATAGAGAAGTTGTATGAAGGAGCAATAGTAAATTAGATCTCTAGCTACTAAGTTCGTCTAGGTTTATGGCTTTGAGATCCTAATGATGAGAATAATAATAAACGTTGTCTCTTATGTAATCGTTGCTTTCATCTTATTATTTTAATATAATGACTTGGAAGTTAATATAATGACTTGAAAGTGAAAAGTGACTCAGTGCCATGAAGATTCCAAATCTGATTTTTGAAGTGTTTTGCATCTTGTAGTATTAACACAACTACAAAAGGTCAATATTTTGCATCTTTGCATCTCGTAGTAGTATATGACTTGAAAGTGAAAAGTGACTCAGTGCCATGAAGATCCCAAATCTGATTTTTGAGTGTGTTTTGCATCTTGTAGTATTAACACAACTACAAAAGGTCAATATTTTGCATCTTTGCATCTTGTAGTAGTATTTACACAACTACAAAAGGTCAATATTTTTCATTTTTCTTGCAGTATTAACACAACTACAATAGGTCAATTTATTCGGTATCAGAACAATTAATTAATGTTAAAACTCTAATCCTATCTTGGTTGGGAGGAGGTTGTGTAGAAAAGTACAATCTTTTGCATCTTGTACTCTTGTAGTATTAACACAACTAAAATGGTCAATTTGATCGGTCTCAAAACAATTAATTAATGTTAAAACTCTAATCCTATCTGTATCTTGGTTGGGAGGAGGTTGTGTAGAAAAGTATTAATGTCAAGTGATTATATTAATGTTAAAACTCTAATCCTACCATTTATGTGATTAAACTCTAATCCTATCAATTATCCAATTTAATTGGAACGAGTGACTTATAAGACTCCCGGCCGGTAATGATTGTAGTTGAATGTTCCCTATGGTCTTCACGATGTGTTCTAACACATATTGCCATTCCTTCAACAAATTTAAAATTTTGGAACATTCAACAAATTTAAAATTTTAAAAACTGATTACTTCTCTATAAGATCAACATTTTGATCTAACATATGCTTGTCATTCTTTAAACTAATTTTAAAATTTTGAAAATTGATAAGAAACATCCTACAAGTGTCTACAATATCATCATTGTGCCGTCCTTATCATAACTTATGTCGCCTTCCACATCTACAAGAGTATATACCTTCTTCATCTGTTCTCTACGATTGATTGGTTGTTGTGTGTGTGTTTGGTGTGGGGGGGGGGGGGGCGCGATGACGACGTGGGGACTTGAGTCACCCCTTCACCCGTGTTTTGACTTGAGTCACCCGTTCACCTAAACCCGACATCATAGACAAGTAGACAAGTAACTTCAAGTTATATTGAAATGATTATGACATCATAGACAAGTAACGCAAGTTGACAACCAACTTATAATGAAATTATTAGGGCATCACATACAAGTAATGCAATTTGACAACCAAGTTATAATATTAGACAAGTAGTGAAAGTCGACAACCAAGTTATAATGAAATATTAGGTTTCAGGTAAGACATCATTTCATCATTAATGAATCTATATGTCAACTTTAAAGCCAGAGTCAACACTAAGTTACAGTCATATGAGTGTCATGCAATATATCTATATGGTTAACGAACATATTGTAGATATCAATATGGATCTAACAACTAATCCAGGACCAATCCCTAGACTTGGTGAACGGAAATCACATCCCGGATCAAGAAATACACAAAACACACACTTTATATATATATATATATATATATATGAGAGAGAGAGAATGGGTAGAAGAAGAATATTATTTCCAAGAGTGTTACTATAATATGGAGTATAGGTTAGTATATATACTCCAATCTAGGTTAAAATACATATCGGCCACATGGGCCGGTCTAACATGGCACAAACATTGTCTTTGGCCTCAGCCAAGTTACAAATAAAGCTAAACAAAAGCAAATGATAGATTAATTATAAACCACTTCTAAATACAAAAGCCTAACAAAATATAAAACTAATTGGGATCCAACAATCTCCCTCTATGCTTTAGTATAGAAGCTTTGTAGGTCCTATGGACGGATCAAATAACATAACAACTAGTCTACTTGGATCAATCTCAACACAAGCTAGCGGAAATCACTAGTGAGGAACCGAGATTTCGGATCTTGTTTGGTTTGTTT
The DNA here is from genome assembly GCF_021521415.1 of Bidens hawaiensis. Lineage (NCBI taxonomy): Eukaryota > Viridiplantae > Streptophyta > Magnoliopsida > Asterales > Asteraceae > Bidens > Bidens hawaiensis. The sequence continues at coordinate 251,913 of NW_027491772.1, forward strand.
ATTGGTCGTGAGAGAAGAGAGAAATGAGAGAGTTTGTAAATAAGGATTTGGTTTGATTATTTTCAAAAGGTTAAGGTTTGCATGAGAGACACACACTATTTATAATGTGTGTTCTCATGCACCATACTTACGTTATCATGTCCCAATGGCCTTTTGTTTGCATTGGCCTATGGCCCAAACATGCAAAGAAACAAAATGAGAGCTAGAAGGATATAACGTTTACAATACAAATAATTACAAAAGTCTAATAACAAAACGAGGCCTTACAATCTCCCTCTAGTAATTAGTATTTAATCCATCAGCTCTCGTCATCAATCGGTCTCATAATCAACCACATCACCGTGATCGATTGATTGGTTTTCAACAAGAAAGCATACAAACTTGTTGAACTTCTCAACAACAACATTCGTACAATCTAAAAGATGGTTTTCAAAAGTGCTCAAAGGTGACTTGTATAGCTTGAGTAAGTTAGCTTTGCAGAGACCCAATCGTGCTCATCGAAGAAGCGGAGATGATGCATGCTATCACAATGAATGATCGCCTCACCGCTACAAAGTCATAAAGATGATATTCTTCAAAGGGCAAACCGTGCATAATGGGTTCTCCACAATCCTCAGTCATCTTGTATCTCCATCCCTTTTTCTTCTTTCCAGTTACTCGATTGACTTCTTTTGACTTGAACGATCTACCCGGATTCAAAGGAAAGTTTAGTAATCCTTTCACTCGTGCTTTAGAAACCGCTTGAACCAACCCTCCACAGTGCTTTCCTCTTCACCTCGACCCATAATCCTTCTAAAGTAGTTCATGTCGAACAAGGACAGTGTGTGTATATTACCATAGGTAAGACATGTCAGGTCGTCATTTGCACGTCGGATAGCCCAACTTTTGTTATCTTGGTGCCATCGTGCATAGAGGATGGAATAGTCATCATGATACGACATAGTTCCCTATCACAAGCTCGACATCTTTCTCACACTATGATGCTTGTTGTATTTCTTTTTATTCTTCTGAGCAGTCTTGGCTTCGACCGTCTCTTCAATCTCCCTTTTTGGAGTGTCCGGATTTGGAGAGTAGTTTATTCCATCATCACTATCATCTTTATTGAATTCCAAGGCTTCTTGAACTATGAGGCTGGTATCTGCAAAAGAACACACTTTAAAAACCGAGGCTATTTCAGCCTCAACTTCAGTGTTAGCATCCCATGTTCTTTGAGCCTCACTCGGCGGCTCTTGTTGACCCGCCTTATTTCCACAAGTGGCTTCATTACCACCACTGTCATAATCATCGTATCACTGCTTCCACCATGCGGTTCATCAAAACTATCAAAAGGATCATCGTCCTCATTATCGTTTCCTCTTGCCCGCCTTCATTATCATCACCATCTGAGTTCTTATCATCAGACTCGCCATCATATCAATCATCACCATTATCACCATAATCACCATTTACTCCTTGAACCCTGTTGAACTGATTGTTTAACAACATGAACTATCACAGTAGTAGCAGGAGCACTCACTTGTGCAACCGAAGTAGTTGCAACAAATTCAGAACTTACTGCACTGCTCAATTGTAATGACAGTAGTAGCAACAACTCAGTGCTCGTGATAGTTACAACGGCCACATGCTCCTCCATAGCTCTGCTCACACTAACACCACTTCCACTGGCTTCTTTCCCATACACAACACACACTAGATTTGATTCCATGAAACTTACCTTGAGTTCTGACCCTTTCGGAATTAGTGACTAGGTTGGCAAGAGTTGATCTTCGTTTGTTTCTCTTCTTAGTCCTTGGCTCATAAGAATCCTCGAAAATTTTCCATCAAATGACCTCAAGTTTTTCACATCGTCACCAGTCAAACGCATTACCTCCATGACGACAAGGTAAAGGTTGACGAGAGTCTCATTCACACGGTTCTGGCTGTTGTTGATGTTGTGTTGATATTCACTTTTGCCATCAAGCTATTCAATCATCATTCGCATCCTAACACTCTCAGCCATTAACCTGTCCATGTCCCTAGAAGAACTGGACCCACCACCCTCGAACCAATGCTTCCAAATTCAATCATCGCCTTTTCAATGGTTGACTCAAGCTCCATCCTCAGATTACTTGCTAAGTTGAAGGAGGAAGGAATATTAGTTTCAAGATTAGAAACTCTTGATTGTAGCCTTTCAATATCATCATGCTATTCGATATATCTTAACGAGTGTTGATTGATTAACTCTTGCTGATTGTTGATTCTTTTGTGCAAGATATCAATCCATTCTCGCTGGCTCACAATCAGAGCTTATCCGGCTCTCAGCTTTCTTTCAACTCAGCTACTCTATTGGTAAGAGCATCCCACTTCCTGGTTACCTGCTCGTTGATGGCTTCTTGATCTTTAACAAACTTGACGAACAAGAGCTCTCGTTTGGCTCTGTTTTCGTTTGCTTCCTCATGTGCTCTAAGCCTATCGAGGATAGGATCAAGATACATAGGGGACCTTTTCGACTTACCACTAGAGATAGGGGTAGCTGCTATGATAGGGCTTTTGAGTGTGGATGGGGGGTGTGGTGGAGATGGTTGATTGTGGAGTGGTTTGTATTGGTATGGTTATGGTTTAGGTTAGCAAGGATTGGACTGGCTAAGGTAGGCTCACGGGTTTGGTGCTGGTAGGTAGGGTTTGTGAGGTGGTTTGTGAGTGGATGGATGATGTAAATGTAGAAGTCCAAATTGATGAACCCCTAATTGGTGAAGTAAATTGGTATGTGGGTGAGGTGACGAGTGACGTAAGGTCGAAGTCTCACTCAAAACTAAAATAAATACAATTAACTAGATAGTAGTAAGTGGGTATTGAACACAGAGAGTTTGTGAATTCCGTGTTTAGTAGTAGCTTTTTTAATTAATTAAATTAAACTAAATTGCAAAAAAAAAGTAAATTCAGAGATTTTGATTGATTGGTTTTGATTAACTAAAATAAAATAAACTAGCTTTCAAATTAACAATTAAGACATATAAACCGATTAAGAGAAAACGATCATCCGAGATTTCAAGTTTTAATCCACACTAATGTTCATGCTTACTAGAAAGAACCATATAGGCATAGTTCATGTTTGATTACTTATTTGTGATAAAAAGGGAACTAAGCACTTGAATTATTATAATGCAAGGTTGTTACCCGATGACCAATTAACTAATATCCAACCTTAATTCCTCCCATGGTATCTTGATTGTCAATGGCACCAAGAACGTATGTTTTAGATTATGATCAAACAAAACAACAATTTACAAACAAATATTAAAACACCATAACAACTAAACAAACATTGCAAAGTCATTATTCTAGATATTCAAGCATAAACGTAGTGTTTCAAATAAACCTTACATACAAGATGATCACCAATGAAATTAGCCACTCATGGTATGGGAATCAAAGACACAAAAGTAATGATTGAAATCACCCAAATATTGTTTTTCACTCCCAAAATTGCCAAGTAATGTAAGTCGACAACCAATTCATAATGAAATGATTAGGGCATCAACAAGTAACGCTAACTCGACAACCAAGTTATAATGAAATGAATGATTAGAAAAGTAACGTAAGTCAACAACCAAGTTAGAATGAAATATTAGGTTTGAAGTAAGACATCATTTCATCAATAATGAATCGTGCACTTGATTTATCAACTTTAAAGAGTTTGTCGTCACCCAAGTAACAATCAGATGATTCGAGTATCATGCAATACATCTATATGTTTAACAAACATACACATATATACAAGAACATACACATATATATACATAAATGCACACATATATATACTTATGTACCCATACAAACTTATCTTTATATTTATATGCATACATATTAACATACATTATACTTCCTCCGTCCCATTATAAGTGTCAAGGTTTGCAAAACACAAAGTTTAAGGTGAATTGAATGATTAATTTTTTTTCTTAACAAATTACAATAATGTCCTTAAAAAGTGGGTCCATCAATATTGTTTATTAATGTTAGTTGTGTGCGTTTAAGGGTAAATTGACTAATAAATTTTGAAAATGGACACTTGTAATTGGACAAATAAAAAAAGGAAATGTGGACACTTATAATTGAACGGAGGGAGTACATGATATATCCAACTTCATCAAAAACACAAAATGACAAGAAAAAAAATACAAATTAACTTATAATTTCATAAAAAATGCAACTCAACTTAACAAATAACCCAAAAGTATATGGTTCCATTATATATTGGGATTCAAAAGTCAATCCATAACAAAAAGTAATATAAAATCACTTTATTTTAAAAAATAATCCAAAAGTAAACTCGTTTCGGTGTTAATCTCTAGCTTAATAATAATTTTGAAATATATGGGACACATTATATTAAAAATTTCTTGGGATTAAAATCAATATGCCAGTTTGAATAAGTATTTTAGGGAAAAAAAACGCTCTCTTAATATTCTAGAAACCACAAAAACTATCGCGCTTAAAATCCCATCTGAGATATACGAAAGTTACTGGTTCAACCGACCGGTATGAACCGGTTTTTAAAACAATGAACGTAAGGCTCATTATTAGTGAACTAGTTGGCACATCATCATGTATGTTTCTATAAGAAAGTAACACCTAAATAACTTGTTTGGATACAATACGAATTGATACGACCAACTGAAAATGACAAGCCTCATTAAAAATAGATAATAACTTGTTTTGATACGACCAACTGAAAATGACAAACATCATTAAAAATAGATCAATATCATGAAACTTACTAACAAACATAATAACTACTTTTGAACTAAAGACACGAAATCTAAAACAACTTATTTTTGAAACTTTCATACTTAAAAGAAAGATGTTTATCTTGATTCAAGATTTAATTTCGATTTTCTTCAAAACCCTTGCTACGTCCATGTGGTGCCAAACAGCTAATTCATCATAAATTTCCAACAAGAGAATATTGACACCACATTATCACTACAAGAAATTTGTCTTTTAGCTATATGCCATTTGATCTTTTTAATTTTTTTACTTTATTTAATGTGTTTAGATCAATGGTTTATAATGATTTGTGATATATGTAAAATGTTTTTTTTTTGTTTTTTTGTTTTATTTTTTTTTGCAAATTTCATGTCAGTTAACGATCTGCTAAGGTGTATGTAGTGTAGAACAATGAAATCGTCTAAGTTTGGAAGTCAAAACGTAGAACCTTCTTTATCTTGCGCTTTGAGGATGATGTGAATTTGTTTATGGTTTTTTTACTTTAGGCGTGCATGATTGATCATAGTTATCATAATAGATTCTTATAATGGTACATTACTACGTATAACTTATTGTTTATTTTGTTTAAGTGAATTAACTTATTGGTCAAAGTGGCATCTACTTTTAGCTACAAAAAAATACATGTCAAAAATGTCAAAAATTGCTTAAGTGTATCTTTTGTGTTTACAACGCCCTAAATTGCTTTATTCATAAAATTGGATTATATGTGTAATAATGTAGTTTTTATAATCATCTTGAAATAAGAGTAATATAAATGCATAGTGCATATATATGTGTTCTGCCTGAATCTTGTGCTTTTCTAGATCTAAGGATGTTAAACGATGATTCAATGTAGATGGTGCTCAATCAAAGGCTTTTTAAATGCATTGTTTTTTATTTGTTTGTACTCAGGTTCCAGCAACAAAGACACTCATAACTCTTGTTCAGCGTATGCTATTACTTAAGCCATACTTCTCAGGTATTTTCTTTTTACAGTACCTCTTTTTGCTATTTAGTATATTGCAGCTGATAATTAATGTTTGGATTAGAGTTGTAACATTCAAAACAAGTAGTTATTTTAGCACCACTCAAAACGGGTTTGGTTTGGTTGGGTTGTATTGTTCAATATGTAGTTTTGTTTTAACTTATAATGTATACCTTATTTTGTAGGATCAAACCGAGAGTTTGCTTCAAGACCCGAGATTTATAACACAACTTACAATTTATGGAAACGAAAAAGGAATCACATAAAGGCAAGTGAAAGATGATATGGACGAAGGAGACGAGTGATGTAGTTAGTTTGTTTTATTTTTGACTTACAAATTGTTTGAACTAGTTAACGTTGTATGTACTTTTGTATGTTTATATATATATATATATAATATATATATATATATCCAATTGTTATGTATTTGAAAAAAAAATCTGCATACATTGGTTTTAGCCATGGTAAAATGAATAAACATAATATAAAAAAAATACATAAAAAAGGTCAATAGCGGCGACAAAGCGCCGCTAAGTCTATCGGAATTCAATACCAGATTCCGGCAATGTTTTTAGCATAGACAAAATTAGCGACGACAAAGAGCTTTAGCGGTGACATTTATTAGTGGCGACAATAATAGCGGCGACAGTTGACCATTAGCGACGGATAACTAACGGCGGCACATTAGTGGCGACATGTCGTCGCTAATACCTTTAGCGGTGACAAGGGGTCTTTAGCGACGACTTTTGTCGCCGCTAAGTCACATTTCTTGCAGTGTTATACATTTTTTATCATGTAACAACTCGTACGTGTTGCTCGACAATCATCAGTTCACATCCACCTCTCCACGTATCTACATTCATGTAAAAACTTGTAGCATACCGCCCACACTACCATCGTCACCACCACCATCGAAGAGAATCTAGTATTCCAAAAGGAGAAGCCATGCAGGCAACACTTAGAGCGAACACAGTTGGACCATTGTCGCATGTTCCTTGTCCAGCAGGGGCAGTCCCAAGAGTTGATAAATTTTATATGTATTTGTTTTATTTTTGGTTTTTGTTCCGGTATTATAACACACTTAACCGAAACCGACCGAACTTACGCCGACTTACTGAATCAATGCGCGGGACCGAAAAACGTTTGGATTCATCAACGCACGGGTTTTACTAACCTGCCCGACACAACATGCCGGATAAAACACTAGTTAAATATAAATTAATACCATGAAACATAACTAACACACCTAATAACTTCTTTTGAACTAAATACGCGATCATCTAAAACAATTTAATAGAACATTAATTGATGTTGTATGTTTATCTTATTTTAAAGTGTTATGATCCAAATTTAGTACGCTTTGGTTTTATTTTTGGAACTTTCAGACTTGTAAGAAATATATTTATCTAGATTCAAAATTTAATTTGGATATTCTTCTAACCCTTGCTAAATGGCTACTTGTGATCCATACGCCCAGATTACAAGTCCACGTGGTGCCAATTCATCATATCTATAATATATATAAACGAATACATAAAAATCCTACGTGTCGCGATGTGGTCGCTACCCTTTTCTTTTGGAGTCACCAGATTTGCTTGATTTTTAAATGGAGGCTTCTCATGCATTTGACTCAAATTCATGGGTATGGGTCTTACCAAACCCAGATAGTCATTAAACGGGTTATAACATCTCATTAAATTATAAAAATTATTCTCACCAAATTGTTTATAGAAAAATCCTATAAAATAGGTTATAATAAAAAATAGTATCTTATTTATTTTAAAAAAGATATATATCTTTATAAATATTATTTATAATTAAAAAACCAATTTCATAATAAAAAATAAACAGATTTTGGGTCTCATCAAAACCATATAGCTTTTAAACCGGGTTATAACATCTCATTTATTTGTAAAACAATTTATCATTAAACCATAAGTATATTATTAACTTTCATACCATAAAAATATAAATTAAAAAAATAAATAAATATTAGAACAAACAATATAAAACAACCCTCGTAATACGGGTGATAACAACTAGTATATATATATATGTCCAACAAGAGAATATTGACACCACATATATCATCCCAAAAACATTCCATTTTTGAGCATGTAAAAGTTCATACGTGTTGCTCGACAATCATCACTTCACGCCACCGATTACATCCACCTCTCCACCGTCTATGCAACCTCAAATCCAGACAATGCAGCATTGGCAAAATCACCACCTCCGTCACACAAGAAGAAAACGCCCAATTCGGCCTTCGCCGCCCTGTGCGGCCCTTTAGCTCCCAACAACAATGCAGCCAAACCGATATCCAACAATCAGTCAAAAAATACCAAAGGTATACGATTCATATTCTTGGATATTTCATAAACTGGCTCGATACTAAAATCAAAATTAAATACTATATATTCCAATATCATCATCATGTAAAACATGTTGGAAAATTATAAGTTAGTGAATGGAAATTAATATATTTAATTATTAATATTAAACTATTCATATGTTGAAACTATTAAGTAGACTTTCTATATGACAATTGATGAGTTTGATTAGAGTATTAAGTCTCTAATTAAATGAGATAGACTTGTCACTCATCTACAACTCTTGTATAATAGGAGACTTGGTGTCTCATTTGATAAGAGAGGAAAAATCAGTATTCAAATAGATATATACAAGAGAGGTATTTGGAGCATGGAGAACAACTGAAGGTCTATTTATTGGATACCGGCCCATAGAGTGGATACTTTCTACTCAATTACATCAACATATTATTCTTCCCACTCTTTTTTCTTTTCAAGAACACCAATATACCTAGTGCAATCTCGGGTACGAGTGCCAGCTCTGGCAGTACACATACTGTTTCGGTTGTTATACCCTGGGAGACAGCCGACTCTTTAATAGAGACCTAAAATCTGTTTTATGGGAAGCGTGTTGAATACGTGCCTCAGCCACACTCAATATATATTGTTTCGTTCATCTTTTGTTGCAGTCAACGGAGCCGGGTCAAGAACATAAATCTATAACCATAATAAGGAAAACTAAATCGAAGGTGAAGATATTCAATGGGTAGACGACTCAACTCAAGAAGTTTATGTTGAATCTTTCACCAAAGACATTGGCTTAAATATTCATATTTATATAACTTGTACTTTATATTTATTTCTTTTTCGCTTTTGTACACGGTATTTCCCTTATATAACGAGAGCATCGTTATATTAATTTTATTTTAAATAAAAAAACGAACCTATGTCCTCTAATCTTAAAACAGATTTCATGAGATTGTTGCTACAATCTTAAAACCTTACTTATAAGGATTTTTGGTTCACGAAAGAATTGATATAAAAATTATTGAATTTTTTCTTATAAAAATTTTGAAAAATTAATTTAGGGAAATATCATGTGTAGTACAACAGCGATTTTGGATATTTTGAAAGATTGGAGTACAATCTTATATCTAAAAAAATACTATGTTACATAACAAAATGTTTGATTGGCCTTTTGATTTAGAAACGTTTTTCGTACTCGTTCGTATTCTAACAACAATGTTAGAAACGGTTTTTGATAGCCTCTAAGGTTTTACTTATTTATTTTTAAACGATTTTTGCAATCATTTATGTCTAACAGTTGTGTTAGAAATGGTTTATAGTAAACCATTCGTTTCTTGTAAACGTTAATAATCTAACATGCGCGTTAGATTGGGTTTATCGGTTTGTGTAAACGTTTCATTTCCTAACATGTGTGTTAGAAATGATTATTTTTATGAAATAACATGTTTAAAAGTATCTCTAAACACCTTATTTCCACGTTATCTAATATGCGTGTAAGATACGATTTACTATATATATATATATTAATATATGTGATTAAAACGTTTTATGTAAATGTCAATTTCTAACGGCCTTGTTAGAAAATAATGCGCTTAGACATCCATGTGTAATTTGATGAAATAATGCACAAAAGCTTTCACGGGTGTATGTTCGTATTCCTCCAATTAAGTTACCATTAATTCAAGTATTAACTCAATGTTAATGGAGCGAGTTTGGGGCTATACACTAGAAAACCAACAGTTTAAAATGTTTTGTCTCAACATTTAATGTTTCATTTATTTATAGTCTTTTCTCTAACGTGCATGTTGAAAATGTTCAAGTCCTCACTTGTTTGTTATAAATACTGACCGGAAATATTTTATGTAAACATTTACTTGTCTAACGCATGTGTTAGAAACAGTTAGAAATGATTTCTTTTATAGATTGTATCCTTGGAAAACGTCACATCTGAACGTTTAGTTTTCTAAAGTGCATGTTATAACACATTAATGCTAGAAACCGTTTTAGTACATGAGTATTAAATCTAAAATTTATAAAACCATTTGATATTTTAGGTTTTGATTTTATAAACCCTTATTGATATTATTAATATAATATATTGCAAAACTAAAGAAATGTTTTAGAACGATTTTTAAATAACGTTTTGCATATTTTAGATAATTCAAAATGGCTTGCTACTTATGCTAAAAGTATTACATGTTAAACTAAGATAACACTCTCAATGATACTCTATATTGGAAAACAACTTAGTGTTGTGTGAACAAAATTGATTGTTCAAGTTTCATTATTTAAATGTAATTTTAGCAACTTGAGGTTGTTTTGAACATATTTGTTAAGAGTATAGTTTCAATATTAGAATGAGGATATGTGTGCATGGAGTTCTATTTAAGGGAGTACATCAATACATAACATAAAATGATATCATTGAGACGATTTCGATTAGATGATGAAAGTGTTGAAGTTAATAACACTATTTGATTCCTAAATGTCGTATGTGTATCCATTGATTGAGTTTTTAAAATATGTTTTACACTTTATGTTGTAGTTTCAGTTATATTATTATTTTGTGTTCAATATCTTCGGATAACACATGTTGTTTTACAACCAAATACAACAATATATCGTGACGAACAAATTTTTTTATATAGATTTTTTAACGAAAAAATTACGTTAGAAAAAAGGATATTTTTAAATTGATAGTTCAAAAAGAAGTTTGTATAAGAAATAACTTGTAAGTTGTTACATTTACTAAATTCTAAGACGACATATCAAATGTATAACCACATCATGAGAGGGTCATGAAATAACGTGGTGAGTGTATTAAGATGAAATACAAAAGATTATTATATTTAAATCCTTGAAATTCACTAAGTGTGAATCAAAACATATGAACTATTTCTTGGAAATTCGCTAAGTGTGAATTATAACATATGAACTAATATATGTTAACAAGAAATTAATCTTCTTGGAAGTTCAATAAGTATGAATTATAACATATGAATTAATATACTCCTTGGAGATTCACTAAATGTGAATTGTAACATAATATACGTTAATGAGATATTTATATTTGGATATTCATTTTTGAAAATTCACCGAGTGTAGATCATAAGAGATCTATTATGTTTTTATTGTAATTAAATTTTAGTAAATCTAAAGAGATTTATTATAATATGCTTACAATAGCGATGAATATATGTTTCTACACTCATCCATTTTTTTTAAACTATGTGAAAGTTTGTCTTTTATTTTGAGAGAGTAACTCAATAAATAGTTTAAAGAGACAACAATAAAATGCATAATTCACTTTATGCAAGTGTGAATTCCAAGAGTTTGAGTGCCAATCTTGTTGACTTTATCTCAACATAATAGTGATTGTAGACGAGTAGCGGTCATCTTGGTGGTAATAAATGTATTCATCAAAATGATTCGAATTAAGACCTATGTTCAAGTCCATATAATTCAATGGTGAAGCCTTGAAGATCAAAGGAAAAAAGACTTATGTTCCTTAAATGAATGAAAAAGTTATGTATGTTCTATATACAATAACTTGTGAGACTTTCCAGAATATTAAGGTTTGATATTGTGATAAGTCTCATAATTTTGTCTAAAACTAAGGGTTGAATGTTTCAAAGTGATATTGTGATGGCTGTGAAGAATTAGAATGATGCATCTTCTGTTCACATGCTAAAGTATTATAGTCTAAAGCATGCTAGACTAGTACTTGTTAATTATGGTGCTTTGCAAAGACTAATTAACGCGAAACATTCAAAACACACACAACACAAGAATGAATTTGTGTTTAGACAAATTTAAAGAGGATTTTTCATTCAATCTAAGGAAATGATATAACTTATGAGGATCATAGGAAGACCTCAAATTTCTAGGTATGTCCTAGACGGTGATTTCTGATCCTTCTAGATTTGTGATGGTTAAATAACAGCCTTGTGACAAGTTTAGCTTAAAAGCTAGCAATTGGTGAAAGGTTACTCCGGGGCATGTGTTGCTCTATGAGTAAGCATTGACGAACTCACTGATACAAGACATGGTATTGTTCAAATCATGAGAGTCGATTTATGTTCATAAGTTAAGTTAAGCAAACTATGTCAAAATGCAAGAAATGTGGGGAAGCCATTTATCAAACAACTCTTTTGGGGTATATAGAAATGGTAATTGAGATAATTTCTTATATTTTTGTAGAAAGGAAGAACCTTTGTTTACCCATCCAAAAGTTGGATGATCTTATCCAATAACACATTAATGTGGAGGTGTCTTGCATTTGAACTTGGAAGGTTTAGCAATGAGGATTGTTGTAATCCAATCTAACATTGCAAACACACGACTAAGTGGAGGAAAAAAGGTCGTAGTGAATAATGGAGATGCGTTTGCCTTAATGATAACTGTATCTTACAAAGACAAATATTATAACCAGATTCATAGGTGGCCACTGAGGTTATAGTCTTTGAAAGTTGGCAATAGGCAAAATTGACTTATAAGTTAAGAACACATCATGACAATTGATCTCAACTACGCAAGTTATCTGTGGTGACTTGACAAAGTCAAAGATAATGTTATGGATCCAACAACCCGAGGGTTTAGTAGAGATCAAGTTGTGGAATGATAGCCCATGAAAAAGGGTATATAAAGGAAACCTAACTTAGTTGACTGGAGATCCCAAGAACTAAGTTCCATATGACAACCCTAACTTTGTTATATCTTTCTTTGATTATCGAGAATAACTTCGACTTAGGGTAATAAGCCCTTTCAATATTTCATTATTATTTTGGTTGGGCATTATGCCTACCTTTGTCGGCTTGATAAACCCTAGTCAATTGGGCAGCACTTCGTCGCCGCTCAATCAACACTCTTTCCTTGCAAAATCTTTTCTCCTTACTTGGCACGCTTTTCGAGACACCAACACTCTTGGCACGCACTTCGAGGAAATCACCGAGTCGTCGGGGCAGCACTTACTTCTTGTTCGGGATGTCGGGAGTGGCACGGAAATCGAGGTAACGAGCACGGAAAATGAGGTTTTAGGGCACGTTTATCGAGAGGGATCGTTGGCACGTAACTTGAGGTAGTAAGAGAGTCTAGAGAGAGAGTAGTATGTGTGATTTTGAGGTGTGAGAGGATCAATGTCGTGACTTCCCTATTTATAGTGATTTTTGGACCCCATCGCGCTACGCGATGGGTCACTTGGCAGGACTATCGCGTAGCGCAATATAGGCCTGCTGTGTCAGACCATAGACCTGCCACGTGTTGCCACGTGTTGACACGTGGCAGGCGCCGCCACACGTGTCAACACGTGATGACACGTGGCAGCAGGCGCTGCCACCGTGTGCCACGTGGCACACGTGTCACGCTGTGTCAGACACTCCATTGCGATACGCGATGGAGTTCTTTCTTGACCCTATCGCGTAGCGCGATGGGTCAATAAAACAGAAATTTCAGTTTAGTCCCTGGAGTTTGGAAATTGGCAGAATTGGTCCCTTGACTTTTAAAAATTGACATTTTTGGCCCGAATTTTACGTGATGTTACATCCTCCCCACCTTGAAATAAATCTCGTCCTCGAGATTGCTTACGAGAATAAGTGAGGGTATTTCTTTCTCATTTCGGACTCGAGTTCCCAAGTATACTCGGGTCCTCGTCGGGAATCCATTTTACTTTCACGATCTTCAATGTTCGTCTTTTAAGTTTCTTGATTTTCGAATCTTCAATTTGAATTGGTCTTTCAATGAATTTTAAATTCTTGTTAATTTCTACATCTTTTAGTGGCATCGAAAGAGATTCGTCGGCTAAACACTTACGTAGATTCGAAACATAGAATACATCGTGTATCCCTTGCATTTCCTTAGGTAGTCGCAATCGGTATGCGACGGTACCAATTCGTTCGAGTACCTCGAAGGGTCCAACGACTCGAGGACTCAGTTTTCCTTTCTTGCCGAAGCGGACTACGACTTTCCACGGCGAGACTTTCAACAGAACTTTGTCACCGACATTAAATTCTAACGGCTTACGACGGACGTCGACATAACTCTTTTGGCGATCACGTGCCGTTTTGAGTCGTTCACGGATTTGAATAACCTTATCGTGGTTTCTTGGTATCTCCGGTTTCAGACCAGCACACGGGCGTTCTACATTTTCAACCATATAACGCCTCGAAGGGTGTGGTTTGAATGCTCGTGTGATAACTATTGTTATACGAAAATTCCATTAGAGGTAAGTGGTCATCTCAACTTCCTCCTAAGTCTATCAAACATGCGCGGAGCATATCTTCCAACGTTTGGATTTTACTTTCACTTTGCCCATCACTTTGCGGATGATAGGCGGTGCTAAGGTTTAACTTGGTACCGAGTGCTTGTTGGAAGCTTTTCCAGAAGTGAGATGTAAAACGACTGTCTCGATTGGAAATTATAGATAGCGGTACTCCATGCAAAGAAACAATGTTGTTTACATATAAACGCGCTAATCTATTCATTGAGTACGACTCATTTATAGGTATGAAATGTGCGGACTTAGTTAGACGATCCACAATCACCCATATAGCATTATGTTGTCGAGTCGTTTTTGGGAGTTTGGTAATGAAATCTATGGTAATCAACTCCCACTTCCATACGGGAAGTTCGGGTTGTTGTAGCAGTCCCGAAGGCTTTTGGTGTTCAGCCTTGACTTTTAAACAAGTGAGACATTTCGCAACATGCGAAGCGACATCTTTCTTCATTCCGTTCCACCAATAATTTGCTTTAAGATTTTGGTACATTTTGTTGCTTCCGGGATGCATCGTGTATTTTGACTTATGGGCTTCGTTTAAGATCTTCTCGCGCAATCCTCCAACGATTGGTACCCAAATTCTATTGCCAAGTCTTAGAGTACCATCGTCACCTTTGACTAGCGAGTCAATGGTGCCGTTTCGTTTTTCGTCAGAAATTTGATTTTCATTAATCGCTTGAGTTTGCGCGGATTTAATTTGGTCGATAAGATCAATTTGAAGTTCTAGCCTTAACGCTCGGACTCTTTTTGGCTTTTCGTGCTCTTTATGACTTAAGGCGTCGGCCACCACGTTGGCCTTACCTTCGTGATAGACAATTTCGCAGTCATAGTCGTTTAGAGTTTCCATCCAGCGTCGTTGGCGCATATTAAGTTCTTTTTGATCAAAAATATGTTTTAAACTCTTGTGATCGGTGTACACGATAAATCTTACTCCATAGAGATAATGCCTCCATATCTTAAGTGCATTGGGACAAACCTCCGTGAATACAATACCAAGTTCCATGAGTATTGTCGCCTTGTTCCCCAGCTGGTTCACCCTGAATCCAGCAAGGTCACGAGATATATTTGGGGACTTCCGCGGGAAATCCGCGACATGGTAAGGTCTCACCTACCACAAACCGCCGACTCTGCAATGGAGTTGGCCGGTTACCTAATGGGCGGCATGGTTCGTAACAGAGAAGAAGACAAGAAGGTTATGACACTAACAACTCAAGGAAGGACAAGTGGAGGAAATAATCGCTTCAAGGGTAAGGGCGTTAACCTAAGTCGATTTAATTCAAACGCCCCGCAATGCAAGACGTATAGAAGGTATCACAAGGGCCGTTGCAACTTCGCCCCGCCTCCTAAAGTTTGTGAATCTTGCAATCACACTGGTCATGATGCTGCAGATTGCTGGAAGAAGAGGATGACTTGCTTTAACTGCAAGGAGATGGGCCATCTGAGTTTTATATGCCCAAAGAACAAGCCTGCTTCTGGTGGTGCGGGTGGTAGTGTCAAGGACAAAAAGGGAAACGCTCGAGTCTTTGTACTCGACACAAAAAGGGCCGCTGACGTGCCAGAAACCATAACCGGTACGTTTTTAGCCAACGACACCTATGCGAGAGATTTATTTGATTCAGGTGCCAATTTGAGATTTATAGATTATAGATTCTGTAGTCTATTAAACGAACCATTAACTAAATTAGATAAAACTCTAAGCGTCGAGACTGCTAGCGGTGAAGTCGTTAAGATCTCCGAAGCTCTTGAAAATGGAAAAATCCTTCTAGCTGGTTATTTGTTGCCTATTTTTTTATTACCCATGAGTCTGGCTGGTTTTGATATTGTACTTGGTATGGATTGGTTATCCAATAACCATGCTCGTATCATCTACAATAGCAAAACTGTTGAACTTCAAGCCCCTGATAAACGGACAATTCGAATTGAAGGGGATAAAGACGCTGGCCAAGTTAGTATAATCTCCATGATTAGGGCTAACAAAAGTCTAAATCAAGGATGCCTCGCATTCATGGCCTACGTCGCTGAAGAGTCGAAGCCAAAAGAAATCAAAGTCGTTCCTACTGTTTCTGACTATTCTGACGTCTTTCCTGATGAACTCCCTAGTACTCCTACCGACCGCGAAGTAGAATTTAGGATCGATCTTGTTCCTGGCACTGCTCCGATCGCGAAAGCTTCGTATCGCTTAGCGCCAACCGAAATGAAGGAGTTGAAAAAACAACTCGATGAACTTCTTGAAAAAGGTTTCATTCGACCGAGTTCGTCGCCTTAGGGAGAGCCAATTCTATTCGTTAAAAAGAAAGATGGTTCCATGAGGATGTGTATCGACTATCGTGCGTTAAACAAAGTTACAATCAAAATCGATATCCACTCCCTCGTATTGATGATCTTTTCGACCAACTTCAAGGTGCTAGCTACTTTTCTAAAATCGATCTTCGTTCCGGCTATCACCAACTTAAAGTTCAATCTGAAGACATTCCAAAGACTGCTTTCCGAACGAGGTATGTACATTATGAGTTCACGGTTATGCCGTTTGGACTTACTAATGCTCCGGCTGCATTCATGGATATGATGGACCGTATTAGCAAGCCTTACTTAGATAAATTTGTTATCGTATTCATCGATGACATACTCATTTACTCTAAGTCTAAGGCCGATCATGAAATCCACCTTCGTACTTTGCTTGAAATTCTTAGAATCGAGAAGTTGTACGCCAAGTTCTCAAAGTGCGAGTTCTGGTTGCACGAAGTGCAATTTCTTGGTCACATTATCAACGTTAACGGTATTCAAGTGGACCCCGCTATGATTGAAACTATCTCTAAGTGGGAGGTCCCAAAGTCGCCAACTGAGATCCGAAGTTTCTTAGGTTTGGCCGGCTACTACCGTAGGTTCATCGAAAATTTCTCAAGAATCGCCGTTCCCTTAACATCGTTAACTCGTAAAAACATCAAGTATGAATGGGGAACGAAGCAACAAGAGGCGTTTGACATACTCAAGCAAAAACTTACCCAAGCACCGATACTGGCTCTGCCAGAAGGTACTGAAGATTTTTTAGTCTTTAGTGACGCGTCCCACTCCGGTTTGGGATGCGTACTAATGCAACGCAAGAAGGTAATTGCTTACGCCTCTCGTCAATTGAAAGTACACGAAAAGAATTACACAACTCACGATCTAGAGTTAGGCGCCATAATCTTTGCACTTAAGATTTGGAGGCAATAACTCTATGGAGTACGATTTACCGTGTACACTGATCACAAAAGCTTGAAACATATTTTCGATCAAAAAGAGCCCAACATGCGCCAACAGCGATGGATGGAAACACTCAACGACTATGATTGCGAGATTGTGTATCCTGAAGGCAAGGACGACGTAGTGGCTGATGCCTTAAGTTGTAAAGAGCATGAAAAAACCAAAAGGGTTCGAGCTTTGCGCCTAGAACTTCAAATTGATCTCTTTGAGCAAATCAAATCCTCGCAAACGCTAGCAATCAAAGAAAACCAAATCTCCGATGAAAAACGCAATGGCACCATTGACTCGTTAGTCAAAGGTGACGACGGTATCCTAAGACTCGGCAATAGGATTTGGGTACCGATCGTTGGAGGTTTGCGTGAGAAAATTTTGAACGAAGCTCAACAGTCGAAATACATGATGCATACCGGAAGTGATAAAATGTACCACAACCTAAAGGCGAACTATTGGTGGAATGGGATGAAAAAGGATGTCGCTTCGCATGTTGCGAAATGTTTGACTTGTTTGAAAGTCAAGGCTGAACACCAAAGGCCTTCGGGATTGCTTCAGCAACCCGAGCTTCCCGTATAGAAGTGGGAGTTAATTACCATGGACTTTATTACAAAACTCCCGAAGACGACTCGGCAACATAATTCTATTTGGGTGATTGTGGATCGTTTAACAAAATCCGCACACTTCATACCCATCAATGAGTCGTATTCTATGGATAGATTAGCACAAATCTATTTAAACACCATTGTCGCTTTGCATGGACTATCGCTGTCTATAATATCTGATCGAGACAGTTGAACCTTAGTACAGCTTATCATCCACAAACCGATGGGCAAAGCGAAATGACAATTCAAACGTTGGAAGATATGCTCCGTGCTTGTGTGATTGATCTAGGTGGAAGTTGGGATGATCACTTACCCCTAATGGAATTTTCGTACAATAATAGTTATCACGCGAGTATTCAAACCGCACCGTTTGAGGCGTTATATGAAAGAGAATGTAGAACGCCCGTGTGTTGGTCTGAAATTGGAGACAATAAATTGTCTGGACCCGAGATTGTCCAAGAAACTACCGACAAGGTTATCCAAATCCGAGAACGACTTAAGACGGCACGTGATCGCCAAAAGAGTTACGCCGATGTTCGTCGTAAGCCGTTAGAATTCAATGTCGGTGACAAAGTGTTATTGAAAGTCTCGCCTTGGAAAGGCGTTGTTCGCTTCGGTAAGAAAGGAAAATTGAGTCCTCGATTCTTTGGACTTTTTGAGGTACTCGAACTAATCGGCACTGTTGCATACCGATTGCGATTGCCTGAGGAAATGCAAGGAATGCATGACGTATTCCATGTTTCGAATCTGCGTAAATGTTTGACCGATGAATCGTTGGCTATGCCATTAAAAGATGTTGAAATAAATGAGAACTTAAAATTCGTAGAACATCCAATACAAATTGAAGATTCGAAAACAAAGAAGTTAAAGAAAAGAACTTTGAAAATTGTGAAAGTTAAATGGGACTCGCGTAGAAGGCCCAAATATACTTGGAAACTCGAATCGGAAATGAGAAAGAAATACCCCCACTTGTTCGAGTAAAGCAATCTCGAGGACGAGATTTGTTTCAAGGTGGGGAGGATGTAACAACGTGAAAATTTCGAGTTCAAAATATAAAATTTCCAAAGTCTAGGGACTAAAATCGCCAAATTCTAAAGTTGAGGGTCTAAATTGAAAATTCTGATTTCCTGACCCATCGCGCTACGCGATGAGTCAGAGGAGAGCCACATCGCGTATCGCGATGGGTACCTGACACGTGTGCCACATGGCACACAGTGGCAGTGTTTGCCGCCACGTGTCACCACGTGGCAACACTGCCGCCACGTGTCGCCACGTGGAGCGGCGTCTGCCACGTGGCAGACCTCCCCTCTGCGTCAGCAGACTTATATCGCGGTACGTGATAGGTCTGCTCAGGGACCCATCGCGTATCGCGATGGGGACCAAAATATCGCTTATAAATAGCAGCCATGGGGTGTTCACATTTCATCATCCAAACTCAGCTCTCACCTCTCTCTACTCTCTCTCTAGCCTTACCTCGATAAGCGTGCCATAATCAATCGTTAAGCGTGTCCCGAACCTTCCTTTATGTACCAACGTTTCCTTGGAGTTTGCGCCACCCTCCACCCACATTCACGCAAAGGTGTTTGCTATAATGGCGATGAATCTCATAAAGCGTGTCAATGAGTATTAAAGATTTGGTGTTCCTCGATTTACGTGTCGAGCAAAGTAAAGCGGCGTTGGAGTGCTGCCCGTGTCCCTAGAGTTTCTATACGCCACTTAGGTTAGGCGTTATGATGAATTCAATATAATTCAATATTATATTAAAGGCTTAAGCCTTAAGTCAAGGATATACTCGATACCTCGATAAAAGAAAAGAAAAGAAAACATAACAAAGAAATGAATGAAAGAATAGATATTGAATATTGTGATAACATATATATATGTGTAAGTATATTTGTAAATATTCTTTGTTATGAAATATTATTTAATGAATAAAGAGTATTCTTAAATAATAAAAGAAAAAGATTACGTTTCTTGGGGAAGAAGAAACGTCGGGTTTTTGAATATAAACTAAAGGTTTATAATATACTTTTAAACTAAAGGCTTTCAAGTAAATAAGAATTGAACTAAAGGTTTAATCGAGGATTGAGATATAAGACTAAAGGTCTTAAGCCAGATCGTGTATCCGACTAACAAATATTTATACTCGTACTATAGGTGCGAGATAAAGAAAGGGAAAGACCCTTGGACGGTGAGTGAAGCCGATCCTAAAGAGAGACAAAGTGAATACGCCCCCAAACTTTTACTTATTTTAAAATGAGTCAAACATGTTATTTGAAATTGTTTACAAGGAACTATGTGTTCCTAAAACCGTTATAAATAAAGGGTATAAACCTAGCCCTCAGGCTGTGGTATACGTATGTCTGGATCCTTACATAGGTGGTACTATGCGATGTATGGGCATGATCGCACCACCCTTGGTCGTAGGATGCTCTCCTGCAGGGAGTACGACCTTATGTGTATATTTACGGGTACTTAACTAAGTCGAACGCTGCGGTGTTTGCTGAGGTGACCTAGCGTAGAGGCTCATATTTATGATGTGTTATTTGACTTTGTTATTCCTAAGCCACGTTGGGCCGAGGCAGGCGTAGTCTCGAGGGGTAACAAAGTAAAAGAAATATTTTTGCGTCAGCGTGTTCACCAGCATTCGTTGCTGACGTATTTTCTTACATTTTGCAGGTGAACAAAGTTAGAGCTTGGAATAACGAAGTACTATGATATCCGATGGCTCAGATTCTTTTGTGAACTTAATATCTTAAATGGTGGTTTGTAAATATAAACAAATAATCTTTTGTCAACTTAAACGGGTATTTATAATCCCATCTTTTGAATATATATAAATGTTACACTTTTGATCCTTAAAGTTTTATAAGTCTTCCGCAACATAACGCAACTCTGAATTATTTACAAACACGATACCAACTTGTGGGTCCACTCCTAGGCCCTAGATGGGGGTGTGACAGATTCGAAGGTGAACTTCATGATCATCCTTTTACTTAGAGTAAATAAGTATGTCGTCGATGAAGACGATAACAAATTTATCCACGTAAGGCTTGCAGATACGGTTCATCATATCCATAAATGCGGCTGGCGCATTAGTGAGTCCGAATGGCATAACGGTGAACTCATAATGGCCATACCTTGTTCGGAAGGCAGTTTTAGGAATGTCTTCGGATTGAACCTTCAGTTGGTGATAGCCTGAACGAAGATCAATTTTTGAAAAATAGCTAGCATCTTGCAATTGGTCGAACAGGTCATCGATACGCGGAAGTGGATAACGATTCTTGATTGTAACTTTGTTGAGAGCTCGGTAGTCAATGCGCATCCTCATAGATCCATCTTTCTTCTTGACGAATAATATCGGTGCTCCCCATGGTGATGAACTTGGTCGAATAAAGCCTTTCTCGAGTAGTTCGTCAAGCTGTTTCTTCAATTCCTTCATCTCGGTTGGTGCGAGGCGATAAGGAGCTTTAGCGATCGGAGCAATTCCAGGAATAAGATCAATTCTAAACTCTACTTCACGATCGGGTGGAATGCCGGGGAGTTCATTGGGAAATACATCAGCATAATCAGAAACAATAGGAATGTCTTTGATTTCTTTGGGTTTCAATTCTTCGGTGACGTAGGCCATGAATGCTAAGCATACTTGATTCAAACATTTGTTTGCCCTTATCATGGAGATTAGACTAACTTGGCCAGCGTCCTTGTCCCCTTCAATTCGTATAGTACGTTTATCGGGGGCTTGGAGTTTAACAGTCTTGGTATTGCAAAGGATACGTGCATGGTTGTCGGATAACCAATCCATACCCAATACAACATCAAAACCAGCAAGAGTCATGGGTAACAATTGAATAGGCAAAACATAACCGGCTAACAAGATTTTTCCGTTTTCTAAAGCTTCGGAGATTTTAACAATGTTGCCATTAGCGGTTTCGACGCTTAGAATTTTATTAAGTTTGATTAAATGTTCGTTTAATAGACTACAAAATTTATAATCTATAAAACTTAAATTGGCTCCTGAATCAAACAAGACTCTAGCATAACCGTTGTTAACAAGAAACGTACCGGTGATAGTTTCCGGCATGTCAGCCGCTTTCTTCGTATCAAGAACAAAGACTCTTGCATTGCCCTTCTTGGGCTCGTTCTTTTGACCGCTACCACCCGCACCACCAGTCGCGGGTTTATTTTTAGGACACTCGAAGCTAAGATGTCCCATCTCCTTACAGTTATAGCAGGTCATTTTCTTTTTCTAACAATCGGCCGTGGTATGGCCGGGTCTATTACACGATTCACAGACTCGGGAAGCAAAGTTGCATCTACCTCGATGATACTTCTTGCAAATTTTACATTGAGGGACGCCGAAATTGGAGCTAGACCTTCGTTGGTCAACTCCTTTACCTTTGAAGCGGGTATCTCCACCTTTTCTCGAGTCATGTGCTGGTACAACCTTCTTATCTTCCTCTTTATTGCGGATCATTCCGCCCATCAGATATCCAGCTAACTCCATCGCGGAGTCGGCAGTTTGTGGCAAGTGCGATCTTACCATGTCACGAGTTTCTCGTGGCAATCCCCAAATGTAACGAGTGACTTTACTTGATTCGGGGGTTACCAGTTGAGGTACCAAGCGACAATACTCGTGAAATTTTGTGTTATACTCACGAAGGTTTGTTCCGATAACCTTGTGAGTCAAGAACTTTGTTTGAATTTGATTTGTCTCGTGCATCGGACAGAACTTTGACATCACTAATTCCTTGAACTCATTCCATGTCAGTTTATACATTATTTCCCTTCCTCTACTCATCACTAGCGTGTTCCACCACTCAAGTACTTCGCCTTTGAACATCAGGGCGGAGTATTGTATTTTCTCTTCTTTCGAGCATTTTCTTGTAATTACAATTGTTTCCATCTCTTCGAGCCATCTTACGGTCCCAATGGCTCCTTTGTCCCCATAAATTCCTTCGGCCCGTAATATTTAAAGTCTTTGAATGAGCATCCCCCGATTTTCAGTTTCTTGAATTCTTGTCTTACGCCTCCATCGGCATTTGATTCGTGCATGCTTTCGTCCATGCGGGAAGGTCTTGACCGAGGTTTCGAAACAGACTTTCGAGAAGGATTTTCAGAATGAGAATGTTTTGTTTGGGATTTATTTTCAGATGCTTCTCTAACAGCCTTATCGATCATTTGTTGTATTTGATTCCTGTATTTTTCGGGAATTGGATCCTCTCGTTCTTTCTCGGGACCTTTCCCTTTAGCTTCTCGTTTCCCGGCTTCCTTTCGGGAAACCTCACGGTTATCGCTTTGTCTAGACATTCTCTTTTTCTTTTATATTCTTTTGATCTGAAATTTAACACATTTCCTTTTTTATTATACAAGTTTTATTTATTTCACATTCATATACATATCATAAATGATATGTATTTTAATTTACAACATACTTTATATATCGTTTAAAACGATATATAAGATCCTATCCTTATTACATATGGTACATATCATACACATATCATACAAACTATTTTATGCACATAAACTTTTTCTTCTCATGCCATCCTCTTCTCAATCTTTTATAAACTTCCTCACAACTTTAGTAAGCTTGTTGCATTTGCGAAGAAGTTTGTCTCCCATTTTCTTTTTCTTCTTTCCATTAGCATCAATCTTCTTCCTCAACTCATCAGTTTCTTGTAAGGCTCGATCCAAATGCTCCTCCTGGGACTGCGGTATGTCGGTAGGATACCCATATCTTGGAGGTGGGTCGCGGTAACCCATCATCACAATGTGGTAGTGATTCTTGGGATTTGGGTATGGTGATGTAGTTACATCGGAGGGATAATTGAAAAATACATCGGCTGCTTCATTTTGCTCACGAATTTCATTGGCCTGTTCTTCAATGGTTGGAATCTAGCCTTGATATGATGGGAAACTTGTTGACGCCTTTCCCTTGAGTTCATGGAGGAATTGCATGTACGGGTCCACAGATCCATAGATTGGGGTTGAGTGTTGCTCCTCCATTGGTGTGGTTACTTCATTTGGATTGTCCAGGTATTCCCCTTCTGGGTCGGTTTCCACATATGTTGGATCTGAGTAATGTAGTGGGGTCTCCATCGGTTTATATGTTGGTACCTCTAATGAGTGATACATTGGCAGACTTGTCGGGTGATAACTCGAGTGTCTTGGCGTTTGGTCCACTTGATGTGGAGTGTTGTCCAAATGGTAGATAGGACTTGGTTCCATGTTGGGATGTTGGCTAGGTCCTTCATTGAAATTGAAAAATGACTCGAAATAATTCTTGCTCATAATGTCCTTGGGGAATTTATAATACTTCCTTGCTCTTCTTGCTTCATTATCATAATACTTCATTAATTCTTCGTAAATCTTTGGGTGGTTTAGAATGTAGAGAGGGAAAGAAAGGGTTACCAACCAATCTTATCCTTATTCAAATAAACAAATAAATATTTCCTATGCTTGAATCGAAGCTTGGGTATTGTTTTATGATACCCAATTCGCTAAGATCGATGGCTCTGATACCAACCTGTCATACCCCCAATCTAGGCCTAGGAGTATGATCCATAGTTGGTACCATATTTGTAAATAAATCAGAGTTAGGGTTATTAGCGGAAGTCTTATAAAAACATAAGGATCGATAATATAAATATTTACATTACAAAATACGAGAAGAAAGTCTCGATTTGTTTTACTTGTTTATAAGTTTACAAAAACCACCATGCTTTAATATTTACACAAAATTATCCGAGCCATCGGATACTCGAGCTTCTTCGTCTTTCAAGCTCTAATCCTGATTACCTGCAAAATGTTAAATAAAATACGTCAGCAACGAATGCTGGTGAATATGCTGAAGCTAAAATATTTTATTTTACTTAATTACCCCTCGAGACCACGTAAGTCTCGGCCCATCTTGGCTTAGGAATAATCAAGATAAACAATCATCATAAACTCGAGTCTCTGCACTAGGTCACCTCAGCGAAACACCGCAGCGTTTATGAAATAACTTAGGTACTACAAATATACACATGGCCATTCCCCACTCGGACGTAACTTAGGTCCGGCCCATCGTGGCTGGAGGTCGTGACCAAGCGTGGTGCGATGTACCCACCGCGTTCCACATATGTAAGGATCCAGACAAACGTATACCATAGCCTGAGGGCTGGCTTATACTCTTATTTATAATGTTTTTAGAGACACGTAGCCTCTTGTAAAGTTTTACACATAACCCATTTGTTTGTTTGAAATCAAGTTTATAAAAGAGGGGCGTATTCACCTTTTCAATGGGATCGTTTCCAACACCGTCCGTTAATCTTCCTTCGCTATCTCGCACCTATAGTACGAGTATAACATTCATTAGTCGGATACACGATCCGGCTTAAGACCTTTAGTCTTATTTATCTCGATGAACCTTTAGTTCATTATTTCATTTTACTTTAAAATCTTAGTTAAAAAGTAATCTTTATAAACCTTTAGTTTATTTATAAAACCCGACGTTTCTTCTTCTTTAAGAAACGTATTCTTTTCTTTTATTAAAGTATACTCAAAATACTTAAATAATATATTTCATAACAAAGAATAATCTTATATATATATATATTTATATATATTTTATCTCTTCTTTTCTTTATTTTCTTTGTTATATATTTATTTGATTATCGAGAATAACTTCGACTTAGGGTATTAAACCCTTTCAATATTTTATTATTATTTTGGTTGGACATTATGCCTACCTTTGTCGGCTTGATAAACCCTAGTCACTTGGGCAGCACTTCGTCGCCGCTCAATCAACACTCTTTCCTTGCAAAATCTTTTCTCCTTACTTGGCAAGCTTTTCGAGACACCAACACTCTTGGCACGCACTTCGAGGAAATCACAGGGTCGTCGGGCAGCACTTCCTTCTTGTTCGGGATGTCGGGAGTGGCACTGAAATCGAGGTAACGGGCACGAAAAACGAGGTTTCTGGGCACGTTTATCGAGGGGATCGTTGGCACGTAACTCGAGGTAGTGAGAGAGTCTAGAGAGAGAGTAGTATGTGTGATTTTGAGGTGTGAGAGGATCAATGTCGTGACCTCCCTATTTATAGTGATTTTTGGACCCCATCGCGCTACGCGATGGGTCACGTCTTGACACGTGGTAGGCGCCGCCACACGTGTCTACACGTGGTGACATGTGGCAGCAGATGCTGCCACCGTGTGCCACGTGGCACACGTGTCACGCTGTGTCGGACACTCCATCACGATACGCGATGGAGTTCTTTCTTGACCCTATCGCGTAGCGCGATGGGTCAAGAAAACAGAAATTTCAGTTTAGTCCCTGGAGTTTGGAAATTGCAGAATTGGTCCCTTAACTTTTGAAAATTGACATTTTTGGCCCGAAATTTATGTGATGTTTCAGGTATGTCTTACAACAAGTCAGCTCCCTAAGGACACTTCTGATGAGCATGAACCAGAAGCAAGGACAACAGGAAGAACTTCAAGAATGCTGCAACGAGCTCCAGTACATCAAGAAGGAGTGTCAGTGCCCGACCATCTTGGAGGTGGGTCAGAGAGCGATGACTCAGCCGCATCATAAATCTGGATTTTTCGGTGGTGATAGGAAGGATATGGTGAGGCAGGTGGTTCAGAGTCTGCCGAATGAGTGCAACTTGGAAGTCCACCAATGCAGCATCCCCTTCGCATAGAGAAGTTGTGTGAAGGAGCAATAATAATAAGATCTCTAGCTAGTAAGTTCTAGAATGGCTTTGAGATCCTAATGATAATGATGAGAATAATAATAAACATTGTCTCATGTGTAAACTTGGCTTTCATATTATTATTTTAATATAATAACTTGGGAGTGAAAACTGATCCAGTGCCATGAAGATCTCAAATCTGATTTTTGAAGTATTTTGCATCTTGAGTATCAACACAACTACACAAGGTTAATTTAATCGGTATCCAAACAATTAATTAATGTCAAAACTTTAATCCTACCAATTATGGATTAAACTTTAATCCTATCAATTATATGTGATTTAAACGTGATTTAACTGAAACAAGTATAACCATGTAATTTATAACCGTAGTGTGATCTAATGAATTTTTTTTTTACAAAATCTTGATGACTAATTTTTTTTGAATGACGACTTTATTTTATTTAAGCTATCACGCTCTTCAAATTTGGAGAGACTCATTGCATCACTCAGGCCAAACTATTTTGTCTTAACCGGGGTCACACTGGCTTTAGAGTTTGGCTTAAGCGTTTTCTTGGAAAATCATACTGCCGACTGCCACTTGATAGTTGTTGTGCCACCACAAGAGGAGAACTCTATGACATAACAAACGGTGGAACGGAAACTCGGGGCTCGGGGTTCACACTGACAACCTTTGCAAAAGGCCTAGCTCAAATCCTTTATTGTCAATATCCACACAAAGTGATACACATGGGAATCAAACTTAGGTCTCCATAAATGGGGTATCAATCTAGATGAGTAAATGATTTGTAGGAGTAGTGTTTTATTTATTTATTTATTTATTTATTTACTTATTTATAAGATGATATTCATTTAAAATGACGGATCTCAAAATTTTGATCTTGTCTGGTGACGCTATTTAAAATGACGGAACCTATAAAAATAACGAGTCATCCGCCATTTGAAATATCTTATCTTGAACAATACACTCATCATTAAGTACATTTCCAATATGATATGTATCTCCTTTTTGAGATCACTCATTTTAATCAACAGATCTCAACAAACTTCCATGCATTGTTGTTGAAACCGGACCGCACCGGTCTGACCGGGATTCGGTCCATAGACCGGTCAGGTTCTATGTAGTTCGCTTGGCTCCCAGAGAAGCGGCCGAGTTTGAGTTTTAAATGGCATGAATGAATATTATGGTAAAAAACAAAAAGTCTTGTCATATGAGTTTAATGTGGTAAAAAAGTAAGCAGAAAATTAAGTGTCATAAAAATGTCACTGTTCACTTCCGCCATTTGAAATGACGGAAGTGAATAGTGTGGTAAAAAAGGTACCAAAAAAGTCATGTCAATGTCATAAAATGTGGTACTGTTCACTTCCGTCATATCAAATGGCGGAAGTGAATAATGTGGTCAACAAGCCCTCTTAAGATGTGTCAGGTATTATACTATTCACTTACGCCATTTCAAATGGCGGAAGTGAGAAAAATGAAGAGGGGCAGCCTATAAGGGGTAAAATTTGTGTTAAGCCATTTCAAATGGAGGAACATGTGATTAATATGTCACTTCCGCCATTTCAAATGGCGGAACACCAAAATAACCTCCAGCTCACCAGACCGTTTCTGACACATTCTGCAATCATTGTGGATTCCGTCATTTCAAATGGCGGAACACCTAGAAACCCAAAAAAATTTGCTCTCCTATAAACCATTACACCCTTTTCATTTTTCCTATTTATAAAAATTAGCTATGATTTTTTTTATATTATTTTTCATCATCATGTAGTATTAACACTACTACAAAAGGTTAATTTAATTGTTATCAAAACAAACAATAAATTAATGTTAAAACTCTAATCCTATCATGGTTCTATCTTGGTTTGGAGGAGGTTGTGTAGAAAAGTATTAATGTCTAAGTAATTATATTAATGTTAAAACTCTAATCCCACCATTTATTTGATTAAACTCTAATCCTATCAATTATCCAATTTTATTGGAACGAGTAACCCGAAAACCGACTAGTCCAAAACAGTCAACAAAACATCATCACAAGCCTAGATAACTAAAAGTGTTTAGCCAATAATCATGTTCAAAAGCCTAAAATATATATGTTCAATAATGGAGTTCATAATAAAAATAATGATAGAATCCAACCGAATAATAATGAAGATTGGTTGAGTGGATGTGAACCCGAAGCCTAATTAATCTGAGCTCCTTTCTTTCTTTTCTCTTCTCTCTCGAATGAACCTTAAGCTCCAAATAATGTTGGTGATGTGTTGCAGCTGCCTTCTGCTCACGTAGGGTATTCTTTTTTTTTTTTCTAGAAAAATCCCCCAAAGAAATAATATGTATATGTATTTATAATGTTTCAGCCAAACCCTATAAAGAATAACTTCTTATGGCAACAACAGGTCCCTTTGTAGGCCTCGTTTTATAAACCAAATCAAGCATAATATACTCTTTATTTTATTCGCAACTTAAATTACTTTTGGGCTCTTGACATCATAGTTAGTTCACACTTAAATCTACCGCATTCCCATCACCACATAAATATTTCTTTTAGTGTAACCAACTTTAAACCTGCATCAAATACATAAGCAACCAAAAAGAATTAAAATAAAATTGAAAACATTATATACCTACCTGCCAACGTTGATTTGCAAGAATATTTATTTTTTTTTCAAATACTTTCAATTAATATATAAATATATATATATATGGGGAAATCTAAACATAATTGATAGTCATGAAAAGAAAATGTTTTCAAAGTTTCACTCATCAATCTCAAATAAAAATATTTGATAGTAGCTTGTTGTGTTTTGACTACTCAAAAACCCACATATGAGCCAAATAGAAATATGTTCAATAAAAATATGGCTCAAAAGTACTAAAAAGTGTAGAAAATATTTATATAATAATATGTATATTTTAGACCACATCATATTAGAATGAAATAATTTAACATGCAATTTTGCCATATACTCATGATGAGTTTTGATTCTAGTGGTCATTCAAATGTTTAATGCTTAAGTTTTCTTTAATCACAATAGCATTATGAGTTCTATAGTATTCTACCATATTTATATATGCTTGAGAGAAATGGTGTTTGTGTACCTCGGGAATTTCAGGAGTGGCATGGTTTCCTCCTAAAGTAGAACTTGAAGCAGCTTTGTCTTCATTCACAAATGCCATACCAGTCATATTCAATGGGTGAACCAGATCAGTGAATTGACGATCCTCCCAATATGGTTCAGTTTCATCAGACTCAGTGATAAGAGCCTCGATGCTTGAACTTGAGTTCTCTTTGTTTGAGTTTCCTTGACCAGTTCATGGAACTCTGTGGCTTGAATTTTGACCCATTGGCCTCTTATCATTTCTCTTCCCCCCCTTCAATACTAGAGACTTCAGTGATCTTGATGTCATTTGCAAGCTTTGTTGGATTAGTTCACTCTCTTGCAAAGTGTTCTAGTTCGTTGCAATTGTAGCAACAAAGCTGATCCCTATCAAACCCAATACTATTACTGTTGGAGTCTATGAAGCTGTTCTTTCCATATTTCTTCATGAAGTTGGTGGCCCTCTGAATTGTAATGGCCATGTGGTACATGATGTCCATCTTTTCAAGATCCTTTTCGTTAATACCGAGAATATCTCCTTGCTGAAAGGATGGAGGTAGCAGGTTTCCTTGCATTAATTCTTCATGACTGGGCAAAAAGGCGTGGAAGAGTGAAATGTGGGAATCATAAACCTGAGTAGAGTAGACTGGCTTGAGCTGATGGTTTTGTTGTTTGCTAACTTGTTTATCCCTTGAGCCTTGAGAGCTTGTTCAACGACTTTGTTTATAGCATCTTGTAATGAACTAGAGTTTAATGATGTTGGCTTACTTGTTGATGTCTTGAAGACTTTGTAGCTGTCATTCTGAGTATAATACAATTTTACTCCATAAACTAGATGAACAGTTGGGTGTGATTGACCGAGGAAGGAAGAACTGATTCCAGATAGAAATCCCAGCTAGGTTCAGAGAACTAACATGATTATTCAATCTAAGCTTGTCATCCATTTCAAAAGACTTAAAGGTGGATACCAAGTTTTGTAGAGAAATAACATTCGGATTTGTTCTCTTGATTGTGATTACATTCTATTCCATGTATATTGTAGAGAATTCAGCATCTTGTGGTTGATCTCTTACAAATCATTGTTGATTCCATCGCTTGTCATCCTGGTAAACAACTTCTCAAATCATAATGAGATTTCCAACAGACTATCCTTGAACATGGTTAAACATGTTAAATTCTCTATTCAACATTTCCTTTCGGTTGTTTCTCATTTCCAGATTTATTTAAAATTTCTCAACTAAGGATTACCAAAGTCCTTTGGCAGTTATGTGTTCTCTCAAAGTTTGAGCTATATCAGGAGACAGACACACACTCAATACACCATAAGCCTTTTCATCCTTAAATGGAAATTTCTTATCATCATCCACATAACCTTCAGGAGGGGTATCAACAGGTCCCTCGCGTGCCATAGTTGTAGGCTTGTGAGATCAATTCTCAATGGATCTGTGTAGAGCACAATCATTCTTGTATAGTTCTTGAACCTCTATTTGAAATCATCAAAGTTACTTTCAAAAGACATTAGCTTAGGAGGTTTTGTTATGGTTCCAGCCTCATTCTCCAACATTAGACAACTTTTCAACATCTCAGGATCATTTTCCATCTTGTTAATCAATTCAGAAAACCAAACAGTTTTGATGGAACTAGAATATGATGAA
The DNA here is from genome assembly GCF_021521415.1 of Bidens hawaiensis. NCBI lineage: Eukaryota > Viridiplantae > Streptophyta > Magnoliopsida > Asterales > Asteraceae > Bidens > Bidens hawaiensis. The sequence continues at coordinate 283,542 of NW_027491772.1, forward strand.
AGTACCCAAGTTCAAACAAATCGAGTTTGAAACGAATCGAATCGAGTGGTGAAACAAATCGAGTTTCGATTTAAATCGAAACGAGTTTTGAATTTAGATCGAATCGATTTTTATATTTAAACAGAATCGAGTTTTGTATTTAAATCGAATAAAGTTTTGTATTTAAATCGAATCAATTTTTGTATTTAAAACGTTCAAGTGTTGAAATTCGATTTGATTAAAATACAATTCAACTCAATTAAAATGAAATTGGATTCGACTAAAATAATATTCGATTCGGTTGGAATTTGCAGATTTCAATTCGATTACTTTTCCATAATGTACAATTTTCACTTTTTGCACGGATCTTCATGCAAGTATACTTTTTACCACTTTGGGAAATTTCAAACACCAAACCAAAACCCGACGAACAATACTTAACACCTAAACACAATTCTTTTTCATCGATTTCAAGGTTGTGAACACACTTTGTAAGCCCGAAACCCACTTTAAACACTTTAAACACTTAGATCCGGAATATATCAAGGGTTTGGCAAGTTGTCCATTTATCTCAAGATTTACGAATTGAAGGCGTTTGGATCTCTGTTCCTAAAGTTTCCGGTTCTTGCTCTAGGAGGGTCTTTTCCATTTTGAAAGCTTGCCTTCATGTGCCATTAAGGCATGGAGAACATGAAGTTGCATTGCTAGCTTCTAAGCAAACCTCTTTGTTTTCACATTTAAAATCTTTGGTTCTTGTAACCATCATATCTAAACACGCCTTTTTTAGACAGTCGTGAGGTTCATGTGGCCCATTGCGTAAGAAACGACCATTATATTAGGACTGGTTATAGTTGTATCCTGGTGGTCTTGTTGTGCCACATGCATTATTCGGCTCAGGTCCTTCATCAATGTCGATATGATTATCTTATATGCCAGGCTTGTAGATTTGTTTTTCAACTTTGATACCCAACCCACTTTTATGAATAATATAGACCATTGTACGAATAATATATAAATGGCACTTTAAACCAACACACTCCACACACTGACAATTTGGTTGGTATTTTGGTAAGGTAAATTTAATTGAAATATTATTAATAATCTATTTAAAAATCAAAGTTAGTTATTACACTTATTAAATACTTAATTGATGTTTCTAATGGATTTAACTAAATTATCGAACCTAAAAGAATAAAGCTTTATAAGAGAACCCACAGTGTGCATCACATCCCGATTTCCAAGGTCCGGGAGGATGTGGTGCACGCAAACAAGGAGGAAAGCAGATGGTTGCGTTATGAGCCAAAGTCTGGCTGAGTGCATTTGTTTCCCAACCTGTGGAGTGGACCAGAATTATAAGTAAGCATATCAGGCCCGGTTTTTGGGCTGTGCAATCCGTGCAGTGGCACGAGGCCCAAAAGTTCAAAGGGCCCAAAGGTTTTTCTCCGGCATGCCGCCGATGATTTATTGTACCGGTGACTCGGTGAGCTTGTGATATGTAGAGAAGAAGAAGGAAATAAGGAAGACAAGGATGATGGTTGAAAAGAATTGTGTATGTATTTAATATATTAGGCTCGATTCCCAAGAGTAAAAGTAAACGCTTTAATTATTTATTAGGTTATATTATTTATTTATTATTAACGTTTATATTTGTATATAATATATTTATTGTTTATGACAGTGATTTTGATTTGATTCAAAAGTTATTATATACATTATATATTTACTTCAGGTCATATTATTTTTCATAATTGTGTGACACAGATCTTTTATTATTTTATGCATGGAATCTTTCTTTTTTTTTTCTCAAATATGCATTGGTTAACAAGAGGAAAGACACAAATCAGGTGTTAAAACTCGATAAAATATATTGAATATTAATAAACATAACTATACAACAAGAGAAGAAAGAGTCTAAATTGTTATATGTAGCAATTATTGGTAACCTAACCTTGCATATATCAATTATTGATGTAAAATATTTCGACCCTGCAGCTTAAAACTTATGGTTCCCAAAACATTAGTAGAGCCTCAAAATCCACTTAAGTAAGTTCGATCATTTTAACACGCTACTTTTGACCTGCTTATGTTATGACAATTGTATTCGTATTATGATTTTTTAAAATATAATTGATGAGTTTATATTATAAGGAGGCCCAAATTTTATCTCTTACGGGGCCTAAATTTTTTTTATCATTTTCGAGGACGGGCCTGAAGCATATGATATCTTAAAAAAAAATCTAAAGATAGAACTCAATAACTTTATAAAAGAATTTTTATTTTCCTTCTCAGAATGGCAATTCAGAAAGTACAAAACAACAAGAAATCAACACAATAGGAATGAGCTTATAAAAGTTGATTTTGGTTACTAAATAACTATAACAACCTCATACAAAAATTAATTGAAAACAAAACACTGTAAAATATACGTGAAACTGGTGACATCATCTAAAGAGATATAGACTATAGCTTGCAGTTGTTACAACTAAATCTCATTTTTTTATTGCGACCAAAGCTCACTACTAGAAAATCGAGTATTATTGACTACTCTCACTAAAAAAATAATACATGATGGCTACTCTTCGATATTTTTGATGGATCAACGACAAATAGCTTAATCTATGGGACATTGGGACCACAAACACTAGTTAGCTATTCTTTGAAGATTACTGTTTAGTCATGGTGACCAATTTTTTAACAGAGTAATTTCAACAATCCTCGACAAAATTTCAAAAAAAAAAATTGTCGTATAGTCTTTCTAGGAACTTGATTCAAAATTCAAATTTTGTTTTCTTAAACTCTTGCTACTTGGCTGTGTCATAACATAGGATTCCAATCCACGTGGAGCCAGTTCACCATATATCTACAACAAGAGTGTTGACACCATATAGATACTCCCAAATATCACTCCACTTGCCATAGTTTTCATGTGGCAACTCGTACGTGTTGCTCAACAATCATCATATCATGCCACGGATTACATCACCTCTCCACGTATATACCTCCATGCAAACCCTAAATCCACTATATATACCCACCACCACCACCATACCCTAATTCACACCACCACCACAACAACAATGGCAAAGATAATAGCTCTCGCACTCGCCTTCACCGCCCTCGTAGCATTCGCTACAGCCCACACTACCATCGTCACCACCACCATCGAAGAGAATCCAGTGTTCCAAAAGGAGAAGCCATGCAGGCAACCCTTAGAGGGAAAACGGTTCGACCAGTGTCGTATGTTCCTCCAGCAACCCCAGTTCTCTTTCCAAGAACAGTTCCCTCAGATGGGAGAGCCCCAGGAGTTCTTGGAGGAGTGTTGCAAAGAGATTAAACGTTTCGACGAGCCTTGCCAATGCAAGGCCGTGAAGCAGGTAGTTAAACTCTTAAGTGTCTGTAATAAAAGGTGTAAATATATAACCTTTTATTGATAATAATTGTATTATATACTTAACATATATTTACATATATAATACTATATCTACATTTAACTATTAACATTTGTTTAATTACATTGTGCTTAACACAGGCCTTCCGGGAAGCCCAGAAGGAGATGCAAGAACAACAAGGACAGATGTTCGACCCGTTCTTAGGTCATCAGCAGACCCAACAGTTGAGGGAGAAGGCTCAGGCTCTCCCTAACCTATGCAACCTCAAATCCAGACAATGCAGCATTGGCAAAATCACCACCTCTGTCACCCAAGAAGACAACGCCCAATTCGGCCTTCGCCGCCCCGTGCGGCCCTTTGGCTCCCAACAACAATGCAGCCAAACCGATATCCAACGACCGGTCCAAACATGCCAAAGGTATACTATTCATATTCTTGATATTTTATAAACTGGGCTCGTGGGCTCGATACTAAAACCAGAATTAAATACTATATACTCCCTCCGTTCCTCTACAAGTGTCATGGTTTGAAAAACACAAAATTTAAGAAAGTTTGAATGATTGCACTTTTTTCTTAACAAATGACTATAATGCCCTTGCCATATATAAAAAGATAAATTTAAGAAACTTTAAATGATTGCATTTTAAGGGTAAATTTGTAAATTAATTAATAAAGTTTGAAAGTAGACATTTGTAATGAGACAAACTAAAATGGAAATGTGGACAGACGGAGGGAGTATTCCAATATCATCATGTAACAACGTACATATATATACATATATATATATACAGTATTCCAATATCATCATGTAACAACGTACATATATATACATATATATATATATATATACAGTTTGATAAATTAAAATAATTTGAACAGGTACGTCTCACAACAAGTCAGCTCCCCTAGAACACTTCTGATGAGCATCAACCAGAAGCAAGGACAACAGCAAGAACTTCAAGAATGCTGCAACGAGCTCCAGTACATCAAGAAGGAGTGTCAGTGCCCGGCCATTATGGAGGTGGCTCAGAGAGTGATGACTCAGCCGCAGCATAAAGCTGGATTTTTCGGTGGTGATAGGAAGGATATGGTGAGGCAGGTGGTTCAGAGTCTGCCGAATGAGTGCAACTTGGAAGTCCAGCAATGCAGCATCCCCTTCGCATAGAGAAGTTGTATGAAGGAGCAATAATAAATTAGATCTCTAGCTACTAAGTTCGTCTAGGTTTATGGCTTTGAGATCCAAATGATGAGAATAATAATAAACGTTGTCTCTTATGTAATCGTTGCTTTCATCTTATTATTTTAATATAATGACTTGGAAGTTAATATAATGACTTGAAACTGAAAAGTGACTCAGTGCCATGAAGATTCCAAATCTGATTTTTGAAGTGTTTTGCATCTTGTAGTATTAACACAACTACAAAAGGTCAATATTTTGCATCTTTGCATCTCGTAGTAGTATATGACTTGAAAGTGAAAAGTGACTCAGTGCCATGAAGATCCCAAATCTGATTTTTGTGTGTGTTTTGCATCTTGTAGTATTAACACAACTACAAAAGGTAAATATTTTGCATCTTTGCATCTTGTAGTAGTATTTACACAACTACAAAAGGTCAATATTTTTCATTTTTCTTGCAGTATTAACACAACTACAATAGGTCAATTTATTCGGTATCAGAACAATTAATTAATGTTAAAACTCTAATCCTATCTTGGTTGGGAGGAGGTTGTGTAGAAAAGTACAATCTTTTGCATCTTGTACTCTTGTAGTATTAACACAACTAAAATGGTCAATTTGATCGGTCTCAAAACAATTAATTAATGTTAAAACTCTAATCCTATCTGTATCTTGGTTGGGAGGAGGTTGTGTAGAAAAGTATTAATGTCAAGTGATTATATTAATGTTAAAACTCTAATCCTACCATTTATGTGATTAAACTCTAATCCTATCAATTATCCAATTTAATTGGAACGAGTGACTTATAAGACTCCCGGCCGGTAATGATTGTAGTTGAATGTTCCCTATGGTCTTCACGATGTGTTCTAACACATATTGCCATTCCTTCAACAAATTTAAAATTTTGGAACATTCAACAAATTTAAAATTTTAAAAACTGATTACTTCTCTATAAGATCAACATTTTGATCTAACATATGCTTGTCATTCTTTAAACTAATTTTAAAATTTTGAAAATTGATAAGAAACATCCTACAAGTGTCTACAATATCATCATTGTGCCGTCCTTATCATAACTTATGTCGCCTTCCACATCTACAAGAGTATATACCTTCTTCATCTGTTCTCTACGATTGATTGGTTGTTGTGTGTGTGTTTGGTGGGGGGGGGGGGGGGGGGGGGCGATGACGACGTGGGGACTTGAGTCTCCCCGGGGACTTGAGTCACCCCTTCACCCGTGTTTTGACTTGAGTCACCCGTTCACCTAAACCCGACATCATAGACAAGTAGACAAGTAACTTCAAGTTATATTGAAATGATTATGACATCATAGACATGTAACGCAAGTTGACAACCAACTTATAATGAAATTATTAGGGCATCACATACAAGTAATGCAATTTGACAACCAAGTTATAATATTAGACAAGTAGTGAAAGTCGACAACCAAGTTATAATGAAATATTAGGTTTCAGGTAAGACATCATTTCATCATTAATGAATCTATATGTCAACTTTAAAGCCAGAGTCAACACTAAGTTACAGTCATATGAGTGTCATGCAATATATCTATATGGTTAACGAACATATTGTAGATATCTATGGATCTAACAACTAATCCAGGACCAATCCCCAGACTTGGTGAACGGAAATCACATCCCGGATCAAGAAATACACAAAACACACACTTTATATATATATATATATATATATATATATATATATATATGAGAGAGAGAGAGAGAATGGGTAGAAGAAGAATATTATTTCCAAGAGTGTTACTAGAATATGGAGTATAGGTTAGTATATATACTCCAATCTAGGTTAAAATACATATCGGCCACATGGGCCGGTCTAACATGGCACAAACATTGTCTTTGGCCTCAGCCAAGTTACAAATAAAGCTAAACAAAAGCAAATGATAGATTAATTATAAACCACTTCTAAATACAAAAGCCTAACAAAATATAAAACTAATTGAGATCACAATCTCCCTCTATGCTTTAGTATAGAAGCTTTGTAGGTCCTATGGACGGATCAAATAACATAACAACTAGTCTACTTGGATCAATCTCAACACAAGCTAGCGGAAATCACTAGTGAGGAACCGAGATTTCGGATCTTGTTTGGTTTGTTTATTGGTCGTGAGAGAAGAGAGAAATGAGAGAGTTTGTAAATAAGGATTTGGTTTGATTATTTTCAAAAGGTTAAGGTTTGCATGAGAGACACACACTATTTATAATGTGTGTTCTCATGCACCATACTTACGTTATCATGTCCCAATGGCCTTTTGTTTGCATTGGCCTATGGCCCAAACATGCAAAGAAACAAAATGAGAGCTAGAAGGATATAACGTCTACAATACAAATAATTACAAAAGTCTAATAACAAAACGAGGCCTTACAATCTCCCTCTAGTAATTGGTATTTAATCCATCAGCTCTCGTCATCAATCGGTCTCATAATCAACCACATCACCGTGATCGATTGATTGGTTTTCAACAAGAAAGCATACAAACTTGTTGAACTTCTCAACAACAACATTCGTACAATCTAGAAGATGGTCTTCAAAAGTGCTCAAAGGTGACTTGTATAGCTTGAGTAAGTTAGCTTTGCAGAGACCCAATCGTGCTCATCGAAGAAGCGGAGATGATGCATGCTATCACAATGAATGATCGCCTCACCGCTACAAAGTCATAAAGATGATTTTCTTCAAAGGGCAAACCGTGCATAATGGGTTCTCCACAATCCTCAGTCATCTTGTATCTCCATCCCTATTTCTTCTTTCCAGTTACTCGATTGACTTCTTTTGACTTGAACGATCTACCCGGATTCAAAGGAAAGTTTGGGTAGTAATCCTTTCACTCGTGCTTTAGAAACCGCTTGAACCAACCCTCCACAGTGCTTTCCTCTTCACCTCGACCCATAATCCTTCTAAAGTAGTTCATGTCGAACAAGGACAGTGTGTGTATATTACCATAGGTAAGATATGTCAGGTCGTCTTTTGCACGTCGGATAGCCCAACTTTTGTTATCTTGGTGCCATCGTGCATAGAGGATGGAATAGTCATCATGATACGACATAGTTCCCTGTCACAAGCTCGCCATCTTTCTCACACTATGATGCTTGTTGTATTTCTTTTTATTCTTCTGAGCAGTCTTGGCAGGAGGAGTGACAACAGGTTCTTCGACCGTCTCTTCAATCTCCCTTTTTGGAGTGTCCGGATTTGGAGAGTAGTTTATTCCATCATCACTATCATCTTTATTGAATTCCAAGGCTTCTTGAACTATGAGGCTGGTATTTGCAAAAGAACACACTTTAAAAACCGAGGCTATTTCAGCCTCAACTTCAGTGTTAGCATCCCATGTTCTTTGAGCCTCACTCGGCGGCTCTTGTTGACCCGCCTTATTTCCACAAGTGGCTTCATTACCACCACTGTCATAATCATCGTATCACTGCTTCCACCATGCGGTTCATCAAAACTATCAAAAGGATCATCGTCCTCATTATCGTTTTCCTCTTGCCCGCCTTCATTATCATCACCATCTGAGTTCTTATCATCAGACTCGCCATCATATCAATCATCACCATTATCACCATAATCACCATTTACTCCTTGAACCCTGTTGAACTGATTGTTTAACAACATGAACTATCACAGTAGTAGCAGGAGCACTCACTTGTGCAACCGAAGTAGTTGCAACAAGTTCAGAACTTACTGCACTGACCTGCTCAATTGTAATGACAGTAGTAGCAACAACTCAGTGCTCGTGATAGTTACAACGGCCACATGCTCCTCCATAGCTCTGCTCACACTAACACCACTTCCACTGGCTTCTTTCCCGTACACAACACACACTAGATTTGATTTCATGAAACTTACCTTGAGTTCTGACCCTTTCGGAATTAGTGACTAGGTTGGCAAGAGTTGATCTTCGTTTGTTTCTCTTCTTAGTCCTTGGCTCATAAGAATCCTCGAAAATTTTCCATCAAATGACCTCAAGTTTTTCACATCGTCACCAGTCAAACGCATTACCTCCATGACGACAAGGTAAAGGTTGACGAGAGTCTCATTCACACGGTTCTGGCTGTTGTTGATGTTGTGTTGATATTCACTTTTGCCATCAAGCTATTCAATCATCATTCGCATCCTAAGACTCTCAGCCATTAACCTGTCCATGTCCTTAGAAGAACTGGACCCACCACCCTCGAACCAACGCTTCCAAATTCAATCATCGCCTTTTCAATGGTTGACTCAAGCTCCATCCTAAGATTACTTGCTAAGTTGAAGGAGGAAGGAATATTAGTTTCAAGATTAGAAACTCTTGATTGTAGCCTTTCAATATCATCATGCTATTCGATATTTCTTAACGAGTGTTGATTGATTAACTCTTGCTGATTGTTGATTCTTTTGTGCAAGATATCAATCCATTCTCGCTGGCTCACAATCAGAGCTTATCCGGCTCTCAGCTTTCTTTCAACTCAGCTACTCTATTGGTAAGAGCATCCCACTTCCTGGTTACCTGCTCGTTGATGGCTTCTTGATCTTTAACAAACTTGACGAACAAGAGCTCTCGTTTGGCTCTGTTTTCGTTTGCTTCCTCATGTGCTCTAAGCCTATCGAGGATAGGATCAAGAAACATAGGGGACCTTTTCGACTTACCACTAGAGATAGGGGTAGCTGCTATGATAGGGATTTTGAGTGTGGATGGGGGTGTGGTGGAGATGATTGATTGTGGAGTGGTTTGTATTGGTATGGTTATGGTTTGGGTTAGCAAGGATTGGACTGGCTAAGGTAGGCTTACGGGTTTGGTGATGGTAGGTAGGGTTTGTGAGGTGGTTTGTGAGTGGATGGATGATGTAAATGTAGAAGTCCAAATTGATGAACCCCTAATTGGTGAAGTAAATTGGTATGTGGGTGAGGTGACGAGTGACGTAAGGTCGAAGTCTCACTCAAAACTAAAATAAATACAATTAACTAGATAGTAGTAAGTGGGTATTGAACACAGGGAGTTTGTGAATTCCGTGTTTAGTAGTAGCTTTTTTAATTAATTAAATTAAACTAAATTGCAAAAAAAAAGTAAATTCAGATATTTTGATTGATTGGTTTTGATAAACTAAAATAAAATAAACTAGCTTTCAAATTAACAATTAAGACATATAAACCGATTAAGAGAAAACGATCATCCGAGATTTCAAGTTTTAATCCACACTAATGTTCATGCTTACTAGAAAGAACCATATAGGCATAGTTCATGTTTGATTACTTATTTGTGATAAAAAGGGAACTAAGCACTTGAATTATTATAATGCAAGGTTGTTACCCGATGACCAATTAACTAATATCCAACCTTAATTCCTCCCATGGTATCTTGATTGTCAATGGCACCAAGAACGTATGTTTTAGATTATGATCAAACAAAACAACAATTTACAAACAAATATTAAAACACCATAACAACTAAACAAACATTGCAAAGTCATTATTCTAGATATTCAAGCATAAACGTAGTGTTTCAAATAAACCTTACATACAATATGATCACCAATGAAATTAGTCACTCATGGTATGGGAATCAAAGACACAAAAGTAATGATTGAAATCACCCAAATATTGTTTTTCACTCCCAAAATTGCCAAGTAATGTAAGTCGACAACCAATTCATAATGAAATGATTAGGGCATCAACAAGTAACGCTAACTCGACAACCAAGTTATAATGAAATGAATGATTAGAAAAGTAACGTAAGTCAACAACCAAGTTAGAATGAAATATTAGGTTTGAAGTAAGACATCATTTCATCAATAATGAATCGTGCACTTGATTTATCAACTTTAAAGAGTTTGTCGTCACCCAAGTAACAATCAGATGATTCGAGTATCATGCAATACATCTATATGTTTAACAAACATACACATATATACAAGAACATACACATATATATACATACATGCACACATATATATACTTATGTACCCATACAAACTTATCTTTATATTTATATGCATACATATTAACATACATTATACTTCCTCCGTCCCATTATAAGTGTTAAGGTTTGCAAAACACAAAGTTTAAGGTGAATTGAATGATTAATTTTTTTTCTTAACAAATTACAATAATGTCCTTAAAAAGTGGGTCCATCAATATTGTTTATTAATGTTAGTTGTGTGCGTTTAAGGGTAAATTGACTAATAAATTTTGAAAATGGACACTTGTAATTGGACAAATAAAAAAAGGAAATGTGGACACTTATAATTGAACGGAGGGAGTACATGATATATCCAACTTCATCAAAAACACAAAATGACAAGAAAAAAAATACAAATTAACTTATAATTTCATAAAAATGCAACTGAACTTAACAAATAACCTAAAAGTATATGGTTCCATTATATATTGGGATTCAAAAGTCAATCCATAACAAAAAGTAATATAAAATCACTTTATTTTAAAAAATAATCCAAAAGTAAACTCGTTTCGGTGTTAATCTCTAGCTTAATAATAATTTTGAAAAATATGGGACACATTATATTAAAAATTTCTTGGGATTAAAATCAATATGCCAGTTTGAATAAGTATTTTAGGGAAAAAAAACGCTCTCTCAATATTCTAGAAACCACAAAAACTATCGCGCTTAAAATCCCATCTGAGATATACGAAAGTTACTGGTTCAACCGACCGGTATGAACCGGTTTTTAAAACAATGAACGTAAGGCTCATTATTAGTGAACTAGTTGGCACATCATCATGTATGTTTCTATAAGAAAGTAACACCTAAATAACTTGTTTGGATACAATACGAATTGATACGACCAACTGAAAATGACAAGCCTCATTAAAAATAGATAATAACTTGTTTTGATACGACCAACTGAAAATGACAAACATCATTAAAAATAGATCAATATCATGAAACTTACTAACAAACATAATAACTACTTTTGAACTAAAGACACGAAATCTAAAACAACTTATTTTTGAAACTTTCATACTTAAAAGAAAGATGTTTATCTTGATTCAAGATTTAATTTCGATTTTCTTCAAAACCCTTGCTACGTCCATGTGGTGCCAAACAGCTAATTCATCATAAATTTCCAACAAGAGAATATTGACACCACATTATCACTACAAGAAATTTGTCTTTTAGCTATATGCCATTTGATCTTTTTAATTTTTTTTACTTTATTTAATGTGTTTAGATCAATGGTTTATAATGATTTGTGATATATGTAAAATGTTTTTTTTTTTGTTTTATTTTTTTTTTTGCAAATTTCATGTCAGTTAACGATCTGCTAAGGTGTATGTAGTGTAGAACAATGAAATCGTCTAAGTTTTGAAGTCAAAACGTAGAACCTTCTTTATCTTGCGCTTTGAGGATGATGTGAATTTGTTTATGGTTTTTTTACTTTAGGCGTGCATGATTGATCATAGTTATCATAATAGATTCTTATAATGGTACATTACTACGTATAACTTACTGTTTATTTTGTTTAAGTGAATTAACTTATTGGTCAAAGTGGCATCTACTTTTAGCTACAAAAAAATACATGTCAAAAATGTCAAAAATTGCTTAAGTGTATCTTTTGTGTTTACAACGCCCTAAGTTGCTTTATTCATAAAATTGGATTATATGTGTAATAATGTAGTTTTTATAATCATCTTGAAATAAGAGTAATATAAATGCATAATGCATATATATGTGTTCTGCCTGAATCTTGTGCTTTTCTAGATCTAAGGATGTTAACCGATGATTCAATGTAGATGGTGCTCAATCAAAGGCTTTTTAAATGCATTGTTTTTTATTTGTTTGTACTCAGGTTCCAGCAACAAAGACGCTCATAACTCTTGTTCAGCGTATGCTATTACTTAAGCCATACTTCTCAGGTATTTTCTTTTTACAGTACCTCTTTTTGCTATTTAGTATATTGCAGCTGATAATTAATGTTTGGATTAGAGTTGTAACATTCAAAACAAGTAGTTATTTTAGCACCACTCAAAACGGGTTTGGTTTGGTTGGGTTGTATTGTTCAATATGTAGTTTTGTTTTAACTTATAATGTATACCTTATTTTGTAGGATCAAACCGAGAGTTTGCTTCAAGACCCGAGATTTATAACACAACTTACAATTTATGGAAACGAAAAAGGAATCACATAAAGGCAAGTGAAAGATGATATGGACGAAGGAGACGAGTGATGTAGTTAGTTTGTTTTATTTTTGACTTACAACAAATTGTTTGAACTAGTTAACGTTGTATGTACTTTTGTATGTTTATATATATATATATAATATATATATATCCAATTGTTATGTATTTGAAAAAAAAATCTGCATACATTGGTTTTAGCCATGGTAAAATGAATAAACATAATATAAAAAAAATACATAAAAAAGTCAATAGCGGCGACAAAGCGCCGCTAAGTCTGTCGGAATTCAATACCAGATTCCGGCAATGTTTTTAGCATAGACAAAATTAGCGACGACAAAAAGCTTTAGCGGTGACATTTATTAGTGGCGACAATAATAGCAGCGACAGTTGACCATTAGCGACGGATAACTAACGGCGGCACATTAGTGGCGACATGTCGTCGCTAAAACCTTTAGCGGTGACAAGGGGTCTTTAGCGACGACTTTTGTCGCCGCTAAGTCACATTTCTTGTAGTGTTATACATTTTTTATCATGTAAAAACTCGTACGTGTTGCCCGACAATCATCAGTTCACATCCACCTCTCCACGTATCTACATTCATGTAAAAACTTGTAGCATACCGCCCACACTACCATCGTCACCACCACCATCGAAGAGAATCTAGTATTCCAAAAGGAGAAGCCATGCAGGCAACACTTAGAGCGAACACAGTTGGACCATTGTCGCATGTTCCTTGTCCAGCAGGGGCAGTCCCAAGAGTTGATAAATTTTATATGTATTTGTTTTATTTTTGGTTTTTGTTCCGGTATTAACACACTTAACCGAAACCGACCGAACTTACGCCGACTTACTGAATCAATGCGCGGGACCGAAAAACGTTTGGATTCATCAACGCACGGGTTTTACTAACCTGCCCGACACAACATGCCGAATAAAACACTAGTTAAATATAAATTAATACCATGAAACATAACTAACACACCTAATAACTTCTTTTGAACTAAATACGCGATCATCTAAAACAATTTAATCGAACATTAATTGATGTTGTATGTTTATCTTATTTTAAAGTGTTATGATCCAAATTTAGTACGCTTTGGTTTTATTTTTGGAACTTTCAGACTTGTAAGAAATATATTTATCTAGATTCAAAATTTAATTTGGATATTCTTCTAACCCTTGCTAAATGGCTACTTGTGATCCATACGCCCAGATTACAAGTCCACGTGGTGCCAATTCATCATATCTATAATATATATAAACGAATACATAAAAATCCTACGTGTCGCGATGTGGTCGCTACCCTTTTCTTTTAGAGTCACCAGATTTGCTTGATTTTTAAATGGAGGCTTCTCATGCATTTGACTCAAATTCATGGGTATGGGTCTTATCAAACCCAGATATTCATTAAACGGGTTATAACATCTCATTTAATTATAAAAATTATTCTCACCAAATTGTTTATAGAAAAATCCTATAAAATAGGTTATAATAAAAAATAGTATCTTATTTATTTTAAAAAAGATATATATCTTTATAAATATTATTTATAATTAAAAAACCAATTTAATAATAAAAAAATAAACAGATTTTGGGTCTCATCAAAACCATATAGCTTTTAAACCGGGTTATAACATCTCATTTATTTGTAAAACAATTTATCATTAAACCATAAAGTATATTATTAACTTTCATACCATAAAAATATAAATTAAAAAAATAAATAAATATTAGAACAAACAATATAAAACAACCCCCGTAATACGGGTGATAAAAACTAGTATATATATATATGTCCAACAAGAGAATATTGACACCACATATATCATCCCAAAAACATTCCATTTTTGAGCATGTAAAAGTTCATACGTGTTGCTCGACAATCATCACTTCACGCCACCGATTACATCCACCTCTCCACCGTCTATGCAACCTCAAATCCAGACAATGCAGCATTGGCAAAATCACCACCTCCGTCACACAAGAAGAAAACGCCCAATTCGGCCTTCGCCACCCTATGCGGCCCTTTAGCTCCCAACAACAATGCAGCCAAACCGATATCCAACAATCAGTCAAAAAATACCAAAGGTATACGATTCATATTCTTGGATATTTCATAAACTGGCTCGATACTAAAGTCAAAATTAAATACTATATATTCCAATATCATCATGTAAAACATGTTGGAAAATTATAAGCTAGTGAATGGAAATTAATATATTTAATTATTAATATTAAACTATTCATATGTTGAAACTATTAAGTAGACTTTCTATATGACAATTGATGAGTTTGATTAGAGTATTAAGTCTTTAATTAAATGAGACAGACTTGTCACTCATCTACAACTCTTGTATAATAGGAGACTTGGTGTCTCATTTGATAAGAGAGGAAAAATCAGTATTCAAATAGATATATACAAGAGAGGTATTTGGAGCATGGAGAACAACTGAAGGTCTATTTATTGGATACCGGACCATAGAGTGGATACTTTCTACTCAATTACATCAACATATTATTCTTCCCACTTTTTTTTTCTTTTCAAGAACACCAATATACCTAGTGCAATCTCGGGTACGAGTGCCAGCTCTGGCAGTACACACACTGTTTCGGTTGTTATACCCTGGGAGACAGCCGACTCTTTAATAGAGACCTAAAATCTGTTTTATGGGAAGCGTGTTGAATACGTGCCTCAGCCACACTCAATATATATTGTTTCGTTCATCTTTTGTTGCAGTCAACGGAGCCGGGTCAAGAACATAAATCTATAACCATAATAAGGAAAACTAAGTCGAAGGTGAAGATATTCAATGGGTAGACCACTCAAGTCAAGAAGTTTATGTTGAATCTTTCACCAAAGACATTGGCTTGAATATTCATATTTATATAACTTGTACTTTATATTTATTTCTTTTTCGCTTTTGTACACGGTATTTCCCTTATATAACGAGAGCATCGTTATATTAATTTTATTTTAAATAAAAAAGCGAACCTATGTCCTCTAATCTTAAAACAGATTTCATGAGATTGTTGCTACAATCTTAAAACCTTACTTATAAGGATTTTTGGTTCACGAAAGAATTGATATAAAAATTATTGAATTTTTTCTTATAAAAATTTTGAAAAATTAATTTAGGGAAATATCATGTGTAGTACAACAGCGATTTTGGATATTTTGAAAGATTGGAGTACAATCTTATATCTAAAAAAAATACTATGTTACATAACAAAATGTTTGATTGGCCTTTTGATTTAGAAACGATTTTCGTACTCGTTCGTATTCTAACAACAATGTTAGAAACGGTTTTTGATAGCCTCTAAGGTTTTACTTATTTATTTTTAAACGATTTTTGCAATCATTTATGTCTAACAGTTGTGTTAGAAATGGTTTATAGTAAACCATTCGTTTCTTGTAAACGTTAATAATCTAACATGCGCGTTAGATTGGGTTTATCGGTTTGTGTAAACGTTTCATTTCCTAACATGTGTGTTAGAAATGATTATTTTTATGAAATAACATGTTTAAAAGTATCTCTAAACACCTTATTTCCACGTTATCTGATATGCGTGTAAGATACGATTTACTATATATATATATATATTAATATATGTGATTAAAACGTTTTATGTAAATGTCAATTTCTAACGGCCTTGTTAGAAAATAATGAGCTGAGACATCCATGTGTAATTTGATGAAATAATGCACAAAAGCTTTCACGGGTGTATGTTCGTATTCCTCCAATTAAGTTACCATTAATTCAAGTATTAACTCAATGTTAATGGAGCGAGTTTGGGGCTATACACTAGAAAACCAACAGTTTAAAATGTTTTGTCTCAACGTTTAATGTTTCATTTATTTATAGTCTTTTCTCTAACGTGCATGTTGAAAATGTTCAAGTCCTCACTTGTTTGTTATAAATACTGACCGGAAATATTTTATGTAAACATTTACTTGTCTAACGCATGTGTTAGAAACAGTTAGAAATGATTTCTTTTATAGATTGTATCCTTGGAAAACGTCACATCTGAACGTTTAGTTTTCTAAAGTGCATGTTATAACACATTAATGCTAGAAACCGTTTTAGTACATGAGTATTAAATCTAAAATTTATAAAACCATTTGATATTTTAGGTTTTGATTTTATAAACCCTTATTGATATTATTAATATAATATATTGCAAAACTAAAGAAATGTTTTAGAACGATTTTTAAATAACGTTTTGCATATTTTAGATAATTCAAAATGGCTTGCTACTTATGCTAAAAGTATTACATGTTAAACTAAGATAACACTCTCAATGATACTCTATATTGGAAAACAACTGCGTGTTGTGTGAACAAAATTGATTGTTCAAGTTTCATTATTTAAATGTAATTTTAGCAACTTGAGGTTGTTTTGAACATATTTGTTAAGAGTATAGTTTCAATATTAGAATGAGGATATGTGTGCATGGAGTTCTATTTAAGGGAGTACATCAATACATAACATAAAATGATATCATTAAGACGATTTCGATTAGATGATGAAAGTGTTGAAGTTAATAACACTATTTGATTCCTAAATGTCGTATGTGTATCCATTGATTGAGTTTTTAAAATATGTATTACACTTTATGTTGTAGTTTCAGTTATATTATTATTTTGTGTTCAATATCTTCGGATAACACATGCTGTTTTACAACCAAATACAACAATATATCGTGACGAACAAATTTTTTTATATAGATTTTTTAACGAAAAAATTACGTTAGAAAAAAGGATATTTTTAAATTGATAGTTCAAAAAGAAGTTTGTATAAGAAATAACTTGTGAGTTGTTACATTTACTAAATTCTAAGACGACATATCAAATGTATAACCACATCATGAGAGGGTCATGAAATAACGTGGTGAGTGTATTAAGATGAAATACACAAGATTATTATATTTAAATCCTTGAAATTCACTAAGTGTGAATCAAAACATATGAACTATTTCTTGGAAATTCGCCAAGTGTGAATTATAACATATGAACTAATATATGTTAACAAGAAATTAATCTTCTTGGAAGTTCAATAAGTATGAATTATAACATATGAATTAATATACTCCTTGGAGATTCACTAAATGTGAATTGTAACATAATATACGTTAACGAGATATTTATATTTGGATATTCATTTTTGAAAATTCACCGAGTGTAGATCATAAGAGATCTATTATGTTTTTATTGTAATTAAATTTTAGTAAATCTAAAGAGATTTATTATAATATGCTTACAATAGCGATGAATATATGTTTCTACACTCATCCATTTTCTTTGAACTATGTGAAAGTTTGTCTTTCATTTTGAGAGAGTAACTCAATAAATAGTTTAAAGAGACAACAATAAAATGCATAATTCACTTTATGCAAGTGTGGATTCCAAGAGTTTGAGTTTCAATCTTGTTGACTTTATCTCAACATAATAGTGATTGTAGACGAGTAGCGGTCATCTTGGTGGTAATAAATGTATTCATCAAAATGATTCGAATTAAGACCTATGTTCAAGTCCATATAATTCAATGGTGAAGCCTTGAAGATCAAAGGAAAAAAGACTTATATTCCTTAAATGAATGAAAAAGTTATGTATGTTCTATATACAATAACTTGTGAGACTTTCCAGAATATTAAGGTTTGATATTGTGATAAGTCTCATAATTTTGTCTAAAACTAAGGGTTGAATGTTTCAAAGTGATATTGTGATGGCTGTCAAGAATTAGAATGATGCATCTTCTGTTCACATGCTAAAGTATTATAGTCTAAAGCATGCTAGACTAGTACTTGTTAATTATGGTGCTTTGCAAAGACTAATTAACGCGAAATATTCAAAACACACACAACACAAGAATGAATTTGTGTTTAGACAAATTTAAAGAGGATTTTTCATTCAATCTAAGGAAATGATATAACTTATGAGGATCATAGGAAGACCTCAAATTTCTAGGTATGTCCTAGACGGTGATTTCTGATCCTTCTAGATTTGTGATGGTTAAATAACAGCCTTGTGACAAGTTTAGCTTAAAAGCTAGCAATTGGTGAAAGGTTACTCCGGGGCATGTGTTGCTCTATGAGTAAGCATTGACGAACTCACTGATACAAGACATGGTATTGTTCAAATCATGAGAGTCGATTTATGTTCATAAGTTAAGTTAAGCAAGCTATGTCAAAATGCAAGAAATGTGGGGTAGCCATTTATCAAACAACTCTTTTGAGGTATATAGAAATGGTAATTGAGATAATTTCTTATATTTTTGTAGAAAGGAAGAACCTTTGTTTACCCCATCCAAAAGTTGGATGATCTTATCCAATAACACATTAATGTGGAGGTGTCTTGCATTTGAACTTGGAAGGTTTAGCAATGAGGATTGTTGTAATCCAATCTAACATTGCAAACACACGACTAAGTGGAGGAAAAAAGGTCGTAGTGAATAATGGAGATGCGTTTGCCTTAATGATAACTGTATCTTACAAAGACAAATATTATAACCAGATTCATAGGTGGCCACTGAGGTTATAGTCTTTGAAAGTTGGCAATAGGCAAAATTGACTTATAAGTTAATAACACATCATGACAATTGACCTCAACTACGCAAGTTATCTGTGGTGACTTGACAAAGTCAAAGATAATGTTATGGATCCAACAACCCGAGGGTTTAGTAGAGATCAAGTTGTGGAATGATAGCCCATGAAAAAGGGTATATAAAGGAAACCAAACTTAGTTGACCGGAGATCCCAAGAACTAAGTTCAATATGACAACCCTAACTTTGTTATATCTTTCTTTGATTATCGAGAATAACTTCGACTTAAGGTAATAAGCCCTTTCAATATTTCATTATTATTTTGGTTGGGCATTATGCCTACCTTTGTCGGCTTGATAAACCCTAGTCAATTGGGCAGCACTTCGTCGCCTCAATCAACACTCTTTCCTTGCAAAATCTTTTCTCCTTACTTGGCACGCTTTTCGAGACACCAACACTCTTGGCACGCACTTCGAGGAAATCACCGAGTCGTCGGGGCAGCACTTACTTCTTGTTCGGGATGTCGGGAGTGGCACGGAAATTAAGGTAACGCGCACGAAAAATGAGGTTTCGGGGCACGTTTATCGAGAGGGATTGTTGGCACGTAACTTGAGGTAGTAAGAGAGTCTAGAGAGAGAGTAGTATGTGTGATTTTGAGGTGTGAGAGGATCAATGTCGTGACTTCCTTATTTATAGTGATTTTTGGACCCCATCGCGCTACGCGATGGGTCACTTGGCAGGACTATCGCGTAGCGCAATATAGGCCTGCTGTGTCAGACTATAGACCTGCCACATGTTGACACATGGCAGGCGCCGCCACACGTGTCAACACGTGGTGACACGTGGCAGCAGGCGCTGCCACCGTGTGCCACGTGGCACACGTGTCACGCTGTGTCAGACACTCCATTGCGATACGCGATAGAGTTCTTTCTTGACCCTATCGCGTAGCGCGATGGGTCAATAAAACAGAAATTTCAGTTTAGTCCCTGGAGTTTGGAAATTGGCAGAATTGGTCCCTTGACTTTTAAAAATTGACATTTTTTGCCCGAATTTTACGTGATGTTACATCCTCCTCACCTTGAAATAAATCTCGTCCTCGAGATTGCTTACGAGAATAAGTGAGGGTATTTCTTTCTCATTTCGAACTCGAGTTCCCAAGTATACTCGGGTCCTCGTCGGGAATCCATTTTACTTTCACGATCTTTAATGTTCGTCTTTTAAGTTTCTTGATTTTCGAATCTTCAATTTGAATTGGTCTTTCAATGAATTTTAAATTCTTGTTAATTTCTACATCTTTTAGTGGCATCGAAAGAGATTCGTCGGCTAAACACTTACGTAGATTCGAAACATAGAATACATCGTGTATCCCTTGCATTTCCTTAGGTAGTCGCAATCGGTATGCGACGGTACCAATTCGTTCGAGTACCTCGAAGGGTCCAACGACTCGAGGACTCAGTTTTCCTTTCTTACCGAAGCGGACTACGCCTTTCCACGGCGAGACTTTCAACAGAACTTTGTCACCAGCATTAAATTCTAACGGCTTACGACGGACGTCGACATAACTCTTTTGGCGATCACGTGCCGTTTTGAGTCGTTCACGGATTTGAATAACCTTATCGTGGTTTCTTGGACTATTTCGGGTCCAGATAATTGACTATCTCCGGTTTCAGACCAGCACACGGGCGTTCTACATTTTCAACCATATAACGCCTCGAAGGGTGTGGTTTGAATGCTCGTGTGATAACTATTGTTATACAAAAATTCAATTAGAGGTAAGTGGTCATCCCAACTTCCTCCTAAGTCTATCACACATGCGCGGAGCATATCTTCCAACGTTTGGATTTTACTTTCACTTTGCCCATCACTTTGCGGATGATAGGCGGTGCTAAGGTTTAACTTGGTACCGAGTGCTTGTTGGAAGCTTTTCCAGAAGTGAGATGTAAAACGACTGTCTCGATCGGAAATTATAGATAGCGGTACTCCATGCAAAGAAACAATGTTGTTTACATATAAACGCGCTAATCTATCCATTGAGTACGACTCATTTATAGGTATGAAATGTGCGGACTTAGTTAGACGATCCACAATCACCCATATAGCATTATGTTGTCGAGTCGTTTTTGGGAGTTTGGTAATGAAATCTATGGTAATCAACTCCCACTTCCATACGGGAAATTCGGGTTGTTGTAGCAGTCCCGAAGGCTTTTGGTGTTCACCCTTGACTTTTAAACAAGTGAGACATTTCGCAACATGCGAAGCGACTTCTTTCTTCATTCCGTTCCACCAATAATTTGCTTTAAGATTTTGGTACATTTTGTTGCTTCCGGGATGCATCGTGTATTTTGACTTATGGGCTTCGTTTAAGATCTTCTCGTGCAATCCTCCAATGATTGGTACCCAAATTCTATTTCCAAGTCTTAGAGTACCATCGTCACCTTTGACTAGCGAGTCAATGGTGCCGTTTCGTTTTTCGTCAGAAATTTGATTTTCGTTAATCGCTTGAGTTTGCGCGGATTTGATTTGGTCGATAAGATCAATTTGAAGTTCTAGCCTTAACGCTCGGACTCTTTTTGGCTTTTCGTGCTCTTTACGACTTAAGGCGTCGGCCACCACGTTGGCCTTACCTTCGTGATAGACAATTTCGCAGTCATAGTCGTTTAGAGTTTCCATCCAGCGTCGTTGGCGCATATTAAGTTCTTTTTGATCAAAAATATGTTTTAAACTCTTGTGATCGGTGTAAACGATAAATCTTACTCCATAGAGATAATGCCTCCATATCTTAAGTGCAAAGATTATGGCGCCTAACTCTAGATCGTGAGTTGTGTAATTCTTCTCGTGCACCTTGAGTTGACGAGAGGCGTAAGCAATAACTTTCTTGCGTTGCATCAACACACATCCCAAGCCGGAATGTGATGTATCACAAAAGACAACGAAGTCTTCGATACCTTCTAGCAAAGCCAATATAGGAGCTTGGGTAAGCTTTTGTTTAAGTATATCAAACGCCTCTTGTTGCTTTGTTCCACATTCATATTTAATGTTTTTACGAGTTAGAGAGGTTAAGGGAACAACGATTCGGGAAAAATTTTCGATGAACCTTCGATAATAACCTGCCAATCCCAAGAAACTTCGGATCTCGGTTGGTGACTTTGGAACCTCCCACTTTGAAATGGCTTCAATCTTAGCTGGATCTACTTGAATTCCATTAACGTTTATTATGTGACCAAGAAATTGCACTTCGTGCAACCAGAAGTCGCATTTCGAGAACTTGGCGTACAACTTCTCGGTCCTAAGGACTTCAAGCAAGGTTCTGTAACAACGTGAGAATTTCGAGTTCAAAATATCAACTTTCCAAAGTCTAGGGACTAAAATAGCCAAATTCAAAAGTTGAGGGTTTAAATTGAAAATTCTGATTTTCTGACCCATCGCGCTACGCGATGAGTCAGAGGAGAGCCCCATCGCGTATCGCGATGGGGTACCTGACACATTGTGCCACGTGTGCCACGTGGCACACGGTGGCAGTGTCTGCTGCCACGTGGCAACACTACCGCCACGTGTCGCTACGTGTTGCCACGTGGAGCAGCGTCTGCCACGTGTCGACACATGGCAGACCTACCCTCCGCGTCAGCAGACCTATATAGCGGTATGTGATAGGTCTGCTCAGGGACCCATCGCGTACCGCGATGGGGACCAAAATATCGCCTATAAATAGCAGCCATGGGGTGTTCACATTTCATCATCCAAACTCAGCTCTCACCTCTCTACTCTCTCTATAGCCTTACCTCGATAAGCGTGCCATAATCCATCGTTAAGCGTGTCCCGAACCTTCATTTGTGTACCAACGTTTCCTTGGAGTTTGTGCCACCCGCCACCCACATTCAAGCAAAGGTGTTTGCTATAATGCCGATGAATCTCGTAAAGACTATCAACGAGTATTAAAGATTTGGCGTTCCTCGATTTGCATGTCGAGCAAAGTAAAGCGGCGTTGGAGTGCTGCCCGTGTCCCTAGAGTTTCTATACGCCACTAAGGTTAGGCGTTATGATGAATTCAATATAATTCAATATTATATTAAAGGCTTAAGCCTTAAGTCGAGGATATACTCGATACCTCGATAAAAGAAAAGAAAAGATAACAGAACAAAGAAATGAATGAAAGAATAGATAACATATATATATGTGTAAGTATATATGTAAATATTCTTTGTTATGAAATATTATTTAATGAATAAAGAGTATTCTTAAATAATAAAAGAAAAAGATTACGTTTCTTGGAGAAGAAGAAATGTCGGGTTTTTGAATATAAACTAAAGGTTTATAATATACTTTTAAACTAAAGGCTTTCAAGTAAATAAGAATTGAACTAAAGGTTCAATCGAGGATTGAGATATAAGACTAAAGGTCTTAAGCCGGATCGTGTATCCGACTAACAAATATTTATACTCGTACTATAGGTGCGAGATAAAGAAAGGGAAAGACCCTTGGACGGCGAGTGAAGCCGATCCTAAAGAGACAAGGTGAGTACGCACCCAAACTTTTACTTATTTTAAAATGAGTCAAACATGTTATTTGAAATTGTTTACAAGGAACTATGTGTTCCTCAAACCGTTATAAATAAAGGGTATAAACCTAGCCCTCAGGCTGTGGTATACGTATGTCTGGATCCTTACATAGGTGGTACTATGCGATGTATGGGCATGATCGCACCACCCTTGGTCGTAGGATGCTCTCATGCAGGGAGTACGACCTTATGTGTATATTTTTGGGTACTTAACTAAGTCGAACGCTGCGGTGTTTGCTGAGGTGACCTAGCATAGAGGCTCATATTTATAATGTGTTATTTGACTTTGTTATTCCTAAGCCACGTTGGGCTGAGGCAGGCGTAGTCTCGAGGGCTAATAAAGTAAAAGAAATATTTTTGCGTCAGCGAGTTCACCAGCATTCGTTGCTGACGTATTTTCTTACATTTTGCAGGTGAACAAAGTTAGAGCTTGGAATAACGAAGTACTATGATATCCGATGGCTCGGATTCTTTTGTGAACTTAATATCTTAAATGGTGGTTTGTAAATATAAACAAATAATCTTTTGTCAACTTAAACGGGTATTTATAATCCCATCTTTTGAATATATATAAATGTTACACTTTTGATCCTTAAAGTTTTATAAGTCTTCCGCAACATAACGCAACTCTGAATTATTTACAAACACGATACCAACTTGTGGGTCGCACTCCTAGGCCTTAGATGGGGGTGTGAAAGGCTTGGTATCAGAGCCATCGATTTTAGCGAATTGGGTATCATAAAACAATACCTAAGCTTCGATCCAAGTATAGGAAATTATTTGATTATTTGTTTTAAGGATAAGATAGACTGGTAACCTTTCTATCCCTCTCTACATTCTAAACCACCTATAAATATTAGATGTCTTTTAAAGCTCACATTGAGAACTACATACGCAAGGCAAGGGAAGCCGGTATAGCCGAACCCCACCCTGAAGACAACATGAGCGATGGATATTACGATGCATTCTTTGATCAAGACGTGGAACGAGACTTGTCTAAACCCTTATATTATCCCGGAAGTAGGCATTACCCGATCAACATCCCCGATAGTCCACCGAAACCAAGTGTTGAGGCACCGAGGCATTCAAGCTATCATCCACCGACTATGCCAATGTATCAACCGTCAGAAGTACCAACATACCACCCAACGGAGGTCCCAACTTATCAACCCACTGAGGTATCACAATATTTCCCAACTGGTTATGTACCGCCAAATCCACATCCGTCATACGCCTTCCTTTCAAACCGACCCATAAAGGAAGAACCACGAAGCCCGTCCTCTGATTGGATGCAGTGTCATTTCGACCCATGTCGATGGTTTACCGGAAGCACCACCATGAATGAAGTTAGCTCCCAACCAAAGAATAACGAATGGCTATACCGAAAGCCCAATATGAGGATCATGATGCCTTTCAAAAGTTTCAAGATGCCCTCCATGAACATTGAAACTCCACAACCTATGGAGGAAGACAAACCAGAAGAAGAGAAGGAACATATGGAGAAAGAGGAGGAACCCATGGAAGAGGAGGATTATGATAATGAAGAAGATCCCGAAGAAGATAGTGAGGAGGACCCAGTGGAGGAGTCCGAGGAAGAGATGGAAGAAGAGCATCCCGAAAACCCGAACGAAATATCAAGCCCGATGAATGGATCACTCACTTCCAATAATGCAAGCTATGGTTCTGTGGACCCGTATGTCAAATACTCGGAGAAACTAAGGATCCAAACTTCATCAAGCTTCCCATCATTTCAAGGAGAAATTCCTTCGATTCAAGACAAGCCGACGAGATCCGCGAACAGAACCAAGAAGCCAAGGCCTACCTCTATCTTTCATCAGACATGGACTATGTTCCATTTCCGGAGCCGAGAAACCATTACGAAATGGTAACACCGGGTTATCGCGACCCACCTCCGCAGTACGGTTATCCTAACATAGTCCCACAGTCATATGAGGAACATCTGGATCGTGCTTTGCATGAGACCGACGACTGGAGAAGAAAGGTAGATGAGGAAAAGAAGAAGGAAAAGAGCATGGGAGAGAAGCTTCTTCGTAAATGCAACAAACTAACGAAGGTTGTGAAGAAGTTCTTGAAGGACTGAAGATGGTGGTGTGTGATGTGAAGAAATATGTGTAAAATAGTACTGTATGTGTGATGTATGAATAAAGAACGCTTGAAACGTTCTAATGTAATGATAGGTTCAACAATATATCGTGGAAATGATATATATATGTATGTGTATTGTAAAATATATATATACTTGGATATATATATTGATGTGTAATAAATAAACGCTTGTTTAATAAAAGAAATGTTGCTACAAATTTCAGATTGAATTGAAAAAGAAAAAGAAAATGTCTGAACAAAGCAATAATAATGAAAATGCTCGTAAGGAAAAAGAAATGAAAGACAAGGGGAAAGGCCCCGAGAACGAGCGAGAGGAAGAAATTCCCGAGAGATACATGAACAAAATACAAAAGATGATAAAAGATGCCGTGAGGGAAGAATCTATGAATAGATCTCATTCTAGGAAATCTCAAAATTCTCAATCTGTTAATCCTTCTAAACTCGTTAAATCCCATCCTAATCCCTCTCGAGTTGAAGAGAGTGTGCATGAGTCTAACGCCGACGGCGGAGTTAGACATGAGTTCAAGAAACTTAAGATAAGCGGTTGTTCGTTTAAAGATTTTAAATACTATGAACCCAAAGAGTTCTATGGTGATAAGGGAGCCATTTCAACCGTGAGGTGGCTCGGGGAGATGGAAACAATCGTAATTACAACTAAGTGTTCCGAGGTTGAGAAGATTCAGTATTCAGCCCTTATGTTTAAGGGAGAAGTGTTGGAGTGGTGGAATGCTCTGTTGATGAGCAAAGGAAGAGAAGTTATGTATGGTTTGAGTTGGGAAGATTTTAAAGCCTTGTTGATGGCTAATTTCTGTCCCATGCACGAAACTGATCAGATTCAAACGAAATTTTTGAATCTCAAGGTCATTGGGACAAACCTCCGCGAATACAATACCAAGTTCCATGAGTATTGTCGCCTTGTTCCCCAGCTGGTTCACCCTGAATCCAGCAAGGTCACGAGATATATTTGGGGACTTCCGCGGGAAATCCGCGACATGGTAAGGTCTCACCTACCACAAACCGCCGACTCTGTAATGGAGTTGGCCGGTTACCTAATGGGCGGCATGGTTCGTAACAGAGAAGAAGACAAGAAGTTATGACACTAACAACTCAAGGAAGGACAAGTGGAGGAAATAATCGCTTCAAGGGTAAGGGCGTTAACCAAAGTCGATTTAATTCAAACGCCCCGCAATGCAAGACGTATAGAAGGTATCACAAGGGCCGTTGCAACTTCGCCCCGCCTCCTAAAGTTTGTGAATCTTGCAATCACACTGGTCATGATGCTGCAGATTGCTGGAAGAAGAGGATGACTTGCTTTAACTGTAAGGAGATGGGCCATCTGAGTTTTGAATGCCCAAAGAACAAGCCTGCTTCTGGTGGTGCGGGTGGTAGTGTCAAGGACAAAAAGGGAAACGCTCGAGTCTTTGTACTCGACACAAAAAGGGCCGCTGACGTGCCAGAAACCATAACCGGTACGTTTTTAGCCAACGGCACCTATGCGAGAGTTTTATTTGATTCAGGTGCCAATTTGAGATTTATAGATTATAGATTCTGTAGTCTATTAAACGAACCATTAACTAAATTAGATAAAACTCTAAGCGTCGAGACTGCTAGCGGTGAAGTCGTTAAGATCTCCGAAGCTCTTGAAAATGGAAAAATCCTTCTAGCTGGTTATTTGTTGCCTATTTTTTTATTACCCATGAGTCTGGCTGGTTTTGATATTGTACTTGGTATGGATTGGTTATCCAATAACCATGCCCGTATCATCTACAATAGCAAAACTGTTGAACTTCAAGCCCCTGATAAACGGACAATTCGAATTGAAGGGGATAAAGACGCTGGCCAAGTTAGTATAATCTCCATGATTAGGGCTAACAAAAGTCTAAATCAAGGACGCCTCGCATTCATGGCCTACGTCGCTGAAGAGTCGAAGCCAAAAGAAATCAAAGACGTTCATATTGTTTCTGACTATTCTGACGTCTTTCTTGATGAACTCCCTAGTACTCCTACCGACCGCGAAGTAGAATTTAGGATCGATCTTGTTCCTGGCACTGCTCCGATCGCGAAAGCTTCGTATCGCTTAGCGCCAACCGAAATGAAGGAGTTGAAGAAACAACTCGATGAACTTCTTGAAAAAGGTTTCATTCGACCGAGTTCTTCGCCTTAGGTAGAGCCAATTCTATTCGTTAAAAAGAAAGACGGTTCCATGAGGATGTGTATCGACTATCGTGCGTTAAACAAAGTTACAATCAAAAATCGATATCCACTCCCTCGTATTGATGATCTTTTTGACAAACTTCAAGGTGCTAGCTACTTTTCTAAAATCGATCTTCGTTCCGGCTATCACCAACTTAAAGTTCAATCTGAAGACATTCCAAAGACTGCTTTCCGAACGAGGTATGTACATTATGAGTTCACGGTTATGCCGTTTGGACTTACTAATGCTCCGGCTGCATTCATGGATATGATGAACCGTATTAGCAAGCCTTACTTAGATAAATTTGTTATCGTGTTCATCGACGACATACTCATTTACTCTAAGTCTAAGGCCGATCATGAAATCCACCTTCGTACTTTGCTTGAAATTCTTAGAACCGAGAAGTTGTACGCCAAGTTCTCAAAGTGCGAGTTCTGGTTGCACGAAGTGCAATTTCTTGGTCACATTATCAACGTTAACGGTATTCAAGTGGACCCCGCTATGATTGAAACTATCTCTAAGTGGGAGGTCCCAAAGTCGCCAACTGATCCGAAGTTTCTTAGGTTTGGCCGGCTACTACCGTAGGTTCATCGAAAATTTCTCAAGAATCGTCGTTCCCTTAACATCGTTAACTCGTAAAAACATCAAGTATGAATGCGGAACGAAGCAACAAGAGCGTTTGACATACTCTAGCAAAAACTTACCCAAGCACCGATACTGGCTCTGCCAGAAGGTACTGAAGATTTTTTAGTCTTCAGTGACGCGTCCCACTCCGGTCTGGGATGCGTACTAATGCAACGCAAGAAGGTAATTGCTTACGCCTCTCGTCAATTGAAAGTACACGAAAAGAATTACACAACTCACGATCTAGAGTTAGGCGCCATAATCTTTGCACTTAAGATTTGGAGGCAATAACTCTATGGAGTACGATTTACCGTGTACACTGATCACAAAAGCTTGAAACATATTTTCGATCAAAAAGAGCCCAACATGCGCCAACAGCGATGGATGGAAACGCTCAACGACTATGATTGCGAGATTGTGTATCCTGAAGGCAAGGACGACGTAGTGGCTGATGCCTTAAGTTGTAAAGAGCATGAAAAAACCAAAAGGGTTCGAGCTTTGCACTTAGAACTTCAAATTGATCTCTTTGAGCAAATCAAATCCTCGCAAACGCAAGCAATCAAAGAAAACCAAATCTCCGATGAAAAACGCAATGGCACCATTGACTCGTTAGTCAAAGGTGACAACGGTATCCTAAGACTCGGCAATAGGATTTGGGTACCGATCGTTGGAGGTTTGCGTGAGAAAATTTTGAACGAAGCTCAACAGTCGAAATACATGATGCATACCGGAAGTGATAAAATGTACCACAACCTAAAGGCGAACTATTGGTGGAATGGGATGAAAAAGGATGTCGCTTCGCATGTTGCGAAATGTTTGACTTGTTTGAAAGTCAAGGCTGAACACCAAAGGCCTTCGGGATTGCTTCAGCAACCCGAGCTTCCCGTATGGAAGTGGGAGTTAATTACCATGGACTTTATTACAAAACTCCCGAAGACGACTCGGCAACATAATTCTATTTGGGTGATTGTGGATCGTTAAACAAAATCCGCACACTTCATACCCATCAATGAGTCGTATTCTATGGATAGATTAGCACGAATCTATGTAAACACCATTGTCGCTTTGCATAGACTATCGCTGTCTATAATATCTGATTGAGACAGTTGAACCTTAGTACAGCTTATCATCCACAAACCGATGGGCAAAGCTAAATGATAATTCAAACGTTGGAAGATATGCTCCGCGCTTGTGTGATTGATCTAGGTGGAAGTTGGGATGACCACTTACCCCTAATGGAATTTTCGTACAATAATAGTTATCACGCGAGTATTCAAACCGCACCGTTTGAGGCGTTATATAAAAGAGAATGTAGAACGCCCGTGTGTTGGTCTGAAATTGGAGACAATCAATTGTCTGGACCCGAGATTGTCCAAGAAACTACCGACAAGGTTATCCAAATCCGAGAACGACTTAAGACGGCACGTAATCGCCAAAAGAGTTACGCCGATGTTCGTCGTAAGCCGTTAGAATTCAACGTCGGTGACAAAGTGTTATTAAAAGTCTCGCCTTGGAAAGGCGTTGTTCGCTTCGGTAAGAAAGGAAAATTGAGTCCTCGATTCGTTGGACTTTTTGAGGTACTCGAACTAATCAGCACTGTTGCATACCGATTGCGATTGCCTGAGGAAATGCAAGGAATACATGACGTATTCCATGTTTCGAATCTGCGTTAATGTTTGACCGATGAATCGTTGGCTATGCCATTAAAAGACGTTGAAATAAATGAGAACTTAAAATTCGTAGAACGTCCAATACAAATTGAAGATTCGAAAACAAAGAAGTTAAAGAAAAGAACTTTGAAAATTGTGAAAGTTAAATGGGACTCGCGTAGAAGGCCCGAATATACTTGGAAACTCGAATCGAAAATGAGAAAGAAATACCCCCACTTGTTCGAGTAAAGCAATCTCGAGGACGAGATTTGTTTCAAGGTGGGGAGGATGTAACAACGTGAAAATTTCGAGTTCAAAATATCAAATTTCCAAAGTCTAGGGACTAAAATCGCCAAATTCTAAAGTTGAGGGTCTAAATTGAAAATTCTGATTTCCTGACCCATCGCGCTACGCGATGAGTCAGAGGAGAGCCACATCGCGTATCGCGATGGGGGTACCTGACACATTGTGACACGTGTGCCACGTGGCACACAGTGGCAGTGTTTGCCGCCACGTGTCACCACGTGGCAATACTGCCGCCACGTGTCGCCACGTGGAGCGGCGTCTGCCACGTGGCAGACCTCCCCTTTGCGTCAGCAGACTTATATCGCGGTACGTGATAGGTCTGCTCAGGGACCCATCGCGTATCGCGATGGGGACCAAAATATCGCCTATAAATAGCAGCCATGGGGTGTTCACATTTCATCATCCAAACTCAGCTCTCACCTCTCTCTACTCTCTCTCTCTAGCCTTACCTCGATAAGCGTGCCATAATCAATCGTTAAGCGTGTCCCGAACCTTCCTTTATGTACCAACGTTTCCTTGGAGTTTGCGCCACCCTCCACCCACATTCACGCAAAGGTGTTTGCTATAATGGTGATGAATCTCATAAAGGGTGTCAACGAGTATTAAAGATTTGGTGTTCCTCGATTTACGTGTCGAGCAAAGTAAAGCGGCGTTGGAGTGCTGCCCGTGTCCCTAGAGTTTCTATACGCCACTTAGGTTAGGCGTTATGATGAATTCAATATAATTCAATATTATATTAAAGGCTTAAGCCTTAAGTCAAGGATATACTCGATACCTCGATAAAAGAAAAGAAAAGAAAACATAACAAAGAAATGAATGAAAGAATAGATATTGAATATTGTGATAACATATATATATGTGTAAGTATATTTGTAAATATTCTTTGTTATGAAATATTATTTAATGAATAAAGAGTATTCTTAAATAATAAAAGAAAAAGATTACGTTTCTTGGGGAAGAAGAAACGTCGGGTTTTTGAATATAAACTAAATGTTTATAATATACTTTTAAACTAAAGGCTTTCAAGTAAATAAGAATTGAACTAAAGGTTCAATCGAGGATTGAGATATAAGACTAAAGGTCTTAAGCCGGATCGTGTATCCGACTAACAATTATTAAAACTCGTACTATAGGTGCGAGATAAAGAAAGGGAAAGACCCTTGGACGGTGAGTGAAGCCGATCCTAAAGAGACAAGGTGAATACGCCCCCAAACTTTTACTTATTTTAAAATGAGTCAAACATGTTATTTGAAATTGTTTATAAGGAACTATGTGTTCCTAAAACCGTTATAAATAAAGGGTATAAACCTAGCCCTCAGGCTGTGGTATACGTATGTCTGGATCCTTACATAGGTGGTACTATGCGATGTATGGGCATGATCGCACCACCCTTGGTCGTAGGATGCTCTCCTGCAGGGAATACGACCTTATGTGTTTATTTACGGGTACTTAACTAAGTCGAACGCTGTGGTGTTTGCTGAGGTGACCTAGCGTAGAGGCTCATATTTATAATGTGTTATTTAACTTTGTTATTCCTAAGCCACGTTGGGCCGAGGCAGGCGTAGTCTCGAGGGGTAACAAAGTAAAAGAAATATTTTTGCGTCAGCGTGTTCACCAGCATTCGTTGCTGACGTATTTTCTTACATTTTGCAGGTGAACAAAGTTAGAGCTTGGAATAACGAAGTACTATGATATCCGATGGCTCAGATTCTTTTGTGAACTTAATATCTTAAATGGTGGTTTGTAAATATAAACAAATAATCTTTTGTCAACTTAAACGGGTATTTATAATCCCATCTTTTGAATATATATAAATGTTACACTTTTGATCCTTAAAGTTCTATAAGTCTTCCGCAATATAACGCAACTCTGAATTATTTACAAACACGATACCAACTTGTGGGTCGCACTCCTAGGCCCTAGATGGGGGTGTGACAGGTTCGAAGGTGAACTTCATGATCATCCTTTTACTTAGAGTAAATAAGTATGTCGTCGATGAAGACGATAACAAATTTATCCAAGTAAGGCTTGCAGATACGGTTCATCATATCCATAAATGCGGCTGGCGCATTAGTGAGTCCGAATGGCATAATGGTGAACTCATAATGGCCATACCTTGTTCGGAAGGCAGTTCTAGGAATGTCTTCGGATTGAACCTTCAGTTGGTGATAGCCTGAACGAAGATCAATTTTTGAAAAATAGCTAGCATCTTGCAATTGGTCGAACAGGTCATCGATACGCGGAAGTGGATAACGATTCTTGATTCTAACTTTGTTGAGAGCTCGGTAGTCAATGCGCATCCTCATAGATCCATCTTTCTTCTTGACGAATAATATCGGTGCTCCCCATGGTGATGAACTTGGTCGAATAAAGCCTTTCTCGAGTAGTTCGTCAAGCTGTTTCTTTAATTCCTTCATCTCGGTTGGTGCGAGGCGATAAGGAGCTTTAGCGATCGGAGCAATTCCAGGAATAAGATCAATTCTAAACTCTACTTCACGATCGGGTGGAATGCCGGGGAGTTCATTGGGAAATACATCAGCATAATCAGAAATAATAGGAACGTCTTTGATTTCTTTGGGTTTCGATTCTTCGGTGACGTAGGCCATGAATGCTAAGCATACTTGATTCAAACATTTGTTTGCCCTTATCATGGAGATTAGGCTAACTTGGCCAGCGTCCTTGTCCCATTCAATTCGTATAGTACGTTTATCAGGGGCTTGGAGTTCAACAGTCTTGGTATTGCAAAGGATACGTGCATGGTTGTCGGATAACCAATCCATACCCAATACAACATCAAAACCAGCAAGAGTCATGGGTAACAATTGAATAGGCAAAACATAACCGGCTAACAAGATTTTTCTGTTTTTTAAAGCTTCGGAGATTTTAACAATGTTGCCATTAGCGGTTTCGACGCTTAGAATTTTATTAAGTTTGATTAAAGGTTCGTTTAATAGACTACAAAGTTTATAATCTATAAAACTTAAATTGGCTCCTGAATCAAACAAGACTCTAGCATAACCGTTGTTAACAAGAAACGTACCGGTGATAGTTTCCGGCATGTCAGCCGCTTTCTTCATATCAAGAACAAAGACTCTTGCATTGCCCTTCTTGGGCTCGTTCTTTTGACCGCTACCACCCGCACCACCAGTCGCGGGTTTATTTTTAGGACACTCGAAGCTAAGATGTCCCATCTCCTTACAGTTATAGCAGGTCATTTTCTTTTTCTAACAATCGGCCGTGGTATGGCCGGGTCTATTACACGATTCACAGACTCGGGAAGCAAAGTTGCATCTACCTCGATGATACTTCTTGCAAATTTTACATTGAGGGACACCGAAATTGGAGCTAGACCTTCGTTGGTCAACTCCTTTACATTTGAAGCGGGTATCTCCACCTTTTCTCGAGTCATGTGTTGGTACAACCTTCTTATCTTCCTCCTTATTGCGGATCATTCCGCCCATCAGATATCCAGCTAACTCCATCGCGAAGTCGGCGGTTTGTGGCAAGTGCGATCTTACCATGTCACGAGTTTCTCGTGGCAATCCCCAAATGTAACGAGTGACTTTACTTGATTCGGGGGTTACCAGTTGAGGTACCAAGCGACAATACTCGTGAAATTTTGTGTTATACTCACGAAGGTTTGTTCCGATAACCTTGTGAGTCAAGAACTTTTTTTGAATTTGATCTGTCTCGTGCATCGGACAGAACTTTGACATCACTAATTCCTTGAACTCATTCCATGTCTGTTTATACATTATTTCCCTTCCTCTACTCATCACTAGCGTGTTCCACCACTCAAGTACTTCACCTTTGAACATCAGGGCGGAGTATTGTATTTTCTCTTCTTTCGAGCATTTTCTTGTAATTACAATTGTTTCCATCTCTTCGAGCCATCTTACGGTCCCAATGGCTCCTTTGTCCCCATAAATTCCTTCGGCCCGTAATATTTAAAGTCTTTGAATGAGCATCCCCCGATTTTCAGTTTCTTGAATTCTTGTCTTACACCTCCATCGGCATTTGATTCGTGCATGCTTTCGTCCATGCGGGAAGGTCTTGACCGAGGTTTCGAAACAGACTTTCGAGAAGGATTTTCAGAATGAGAATGTTTTGTTTGGGATTTATTTTTAGATGCTTCTCTAACAGCCTTATCGATCATTTGTTGTATTTGATTCATGTATTTTTCGGGAATTGGATCCTCTCGTTCTTTCTCGGGACCTTTCTTTTTAGCTTCTCGTTTCTCGGCTTCCTTTCGGGAAACCTCACGGTTATCGCTTTGTCTAGACATTCTCTTTTTCTTTTATATTCTTTTGATCTGAAATTTAACACATTTCCTTTTTTATTATACAAGTTTTATTTATTTCACATTCATATACATATCATAAATGATATGTATTTTAATTTACAACATACTTTATATATCGTTTAAAACGATATATAAGATCCTATCCTTATTACATATGGTACATATCATACACATATCATACAAACTATTTTATGCACATAAACTTTTTCTTCTCATGCCATCCTCTTCTCAATCTTTTATAAACTTCCTCACAACTTTAGTAAGCTTGTTGCATTTGCGAAGAAGTTTGTCTCCCATTTTCTTTTTCTTATTTCCATTAGCATCAATCTTCTTCCTCAACTCATCAGTTTCTTGTAAGGCTCGATCCAAATGCTCCTCCTGGGACTGCGGTATGTCGGTAGGATACCCATATCTTGGAGTTGGGTCGCGGTAACCCATCATCACAATGTGGTAGTGATTCTTGGGATTTGGGTACGGTGATGTAGCTACATCGGAGGGATAATTGAAAAATACATCGGCTGCTTCATTTTGCTCACGAATTTCATTGGCCTGTTCTTAAATGGTTGGAATCTAGCCTTGATATGATGGGAAACTTGTTGACGCCTTTCCCTTGAGTTCATGGAGGAATTGCATGTACGGGTCCACATATCCATAGATTGGGGTTGAGTGTTGCTCCTCCATTGGTGTGGTTACTTCATTTGGATTGTCCAGGTATTCCCCTTCTGGGTCAGTTTCCACATATGTTGGATCTGAGTAATTTAGTGGGGTCTCCATCGGTTTATATGTTGGTACCTCTAATGAGTGATACATTGGCAGACTTGTCGGGTGATAACTCGAGTGTCTTGGCGGTTGGTACACTTGATGTGGAGTGTTGTCCAAATGGTAGATAGGACTTGGTTCCATGTTGGGATGTTGGCTAGGTCCTTCATTGAAATTGAAAAATGACTCGAAATAATTCTTGCTCATAATGTCCTTGGGGAATTTATAATACTTTCTTGCTCTTCTTGCTTCATTATCATAATACTTCATTAATTCTTCGTAAATCTTTGGGTGGTTTAGAATGTAGAGAGGGAAAGAAAGGGTTACCAACCAATCTTATCCCTATTCAAATAAACAAATAAATATTTCCTATGCTTGAATCGAAGCTTGGGTATTGTTTTATGATACCCAATTCGCTAAGATCGATGGCTCTGATACCAACCTGTCACACCCCCAATCTAGGCCTAGGAGTATGATCCATAGTTGGTACCATATTTGTAAATAAATCAGAGTTAGGGTTATTAGCGGAAGTCTTATAAAAACATAAGGATCGATAATATAAATATTTACATTACAAAATACGAGAAGAAAGTCTCAATTTGTTTTAGTTGTTTATAAGTTTACAAAAACCACCATGTTTTAATATTTACACAAAATTATCCGAGCCATCGGATACTCGAGCTTCTTCGTCTTTCAAGCTCTAATCCTGATTACCTGCAAAATGTTAAATAAAATACGTCAGCAATGTATGCTGGTGAATATGCTGACGCTAAAATATTTTATTTTACTTAATTACCCCTCGAGACCACGTAAGTCTCGGCCCATCTTGGCTTAGGAATAATCAAGATAAACAATCATCATAAACTCGAGTCTCTGCACTAGGTCACCTCAGCGAAACACCGCAGCGTTTATGACATAACTTAGGTACTACAAATATACACATGGCCATTCCCCACTCGGACGTAACTTAGGTCCGGCCCATCGTGGCTGGAGGTCGTGACCAAGCGTGGTGCGATGTACCCACCACGTTCCACATATGTAAGGATCCAGACAAACGTATACCATAGCCTGAGGGCTGGCTTATACTCTTATTTATAATGTTTTTAGAGACACGTAGCCTATTGTAAAGTTTTACACATAACACATTTGTTTGTTTGAAATCAAGTTTATAAAAGAGGGGCGTATTCACCTTTTCAATGGGATCGGTTTCCAACACCGTCCGTTAATCTTCCTTCGCTATCTCGCACCTATAGTACGAGTATAACATTCATTAGTCGGATACACGATCCGGCTTAAGACCTTTAGTCTTATTTATCTTGATGAACCTTTAGTTCATTATTTCATTTTACTTTAAAATCTTAGTTAAAAAGTAATCTTTATAAACCTTTAGTTTATTTATAAAACCCGACGTTTCTTCTTCTTTAAGAAACGTATTCTTTTCTTTTATTAAAGTATACTCAAAATACTTAAATAATATATTTCATAACAAAGAATAATCTTATATATATATATATATATATATTTATATATATATTTTATCTCTTCTTTTCTTTATTTTCTTTGTTATATATTTCTTTGATTATCGAGAATAACTTCGACTTAGGGTATTAAGCCCTTTCAATATTTTATTATTATTTTGGTTGGACATTATGCCTACCTTTGTCGGCTTGACAAACCCTAGTCACTTGGGCAGCACTTCGTCGCCGCTCAATCATCACTCTTTCCTTGCAAAATCTTTTCTCCTTACTTGGCAAGCTTTTCGAGACACCAACACTCTTGGCACGCACTTCGAGGAAATCACAGGGTCGTCGGGCAGCACTTCCTTCTTGTTCGGGATGTCGGGAGTGGCACTGAAATCGAGGTAACGGGCACGAAAAACGAGGTTTCGGGGCACGTTTATTGAGGGGATCGTTGGCACGTAACTCGAGGTAGTGAGAGAGTCTAGAGAGAGAGTAGTATGTGTGATTTTGAGGTGTGAGAGGATCAATGTCGTGACCTCCCTATTTATAGTGATTTTTGGACCCCATCGCGCTACGCGATGGGTCACGTCTTGACACGTGGTAGGCGCCGCCACACGTGTCTACACGTGGTGACATGTGGCAGCAGACGCTGCCACCGTGTGCCACGTGGCACACGTGTCACGCTGTGTCGGACACTCCATCACGATACGCGATGGAGTTCTTTCTTGACCCTATCGCGTAGCGCGATGGGTCAAGAAAACAGAAATTTCAGTTTAGTCCCTGGAGTTTGGAAATTGGCAGAAATGGTCCCTTAACTTTTGAAAATTGACATTTTTGGCCCGAAATTTACGTGATGTTTCAGGTATGTCTTACAACAAGTCAGCTCCCTAAGGACACTTCTGATGAGCATGAACCAGAAGCAAGGACAACAGGAAGAACTTCAAGAATGCGGCAACGAGCTCCAGTACTTCAAGAAGGAGTGTCAGTGCCTGACCATCATGGAGGTGGCTCAGAGAGCGATGACTCAGCCGCATCATAAATCTGGATTTTTCGGTGGTGATAGGAAGGATATGGTGAGGCAGGTGGTTCAGAGTCTGCCGAATGAGTGCAACTTGGAAGTCCACCAATGCAGCATCCCCTTCGCATAGAGAAGTTGTGTGAAGGAGCAATAATAATAAGATCTCTAGCTAGTAAGTTCTAGAATGGCTTTGAGATCCTAATGATAATGATGAGAATAATAATAAACATTGTCTCATGTGTAAACTTGGCTTTCATATTATTATTTTAATATAATAACTTGGGAGTGAAAACTGATCCAGTGCCATGAAGATCTCAAATCTGACTTTTGAAGTATTTTGCATCTTGAGTATCAACACAACTACACAAGGTTAATTTAATCGGTATCCAAACAATTAATTAATGTCAAAACTTTAATCCTACCAATTATGGATTAAACTTTAATCCTATCAATTATATGTGATTTAAACGTGATTTAACTGAAACAAGTATAACCATGTAATTTATAACCGTAGTGTGATCTAATGAATTTTTTTTTTACAAAATCTTGATGACTAATTTTTTTTTGAATGACGACTTTATTTTATTTAAGCTATCACGCTCTTCAAATTTGGAGAGACTCATTGCATCACTCAGGCCAAACTATTTTGTCTTAACCGGGGTCACACTGGCTTTAGAGTTTGGCTTAAGCGTTTTCTTGGAAAATCATACTGCCGACTGCCACTTGATAGTTGTTGTGCCACCACAAGAGGAGAACTCTATGACATAACAAACGGTGGAACGGAAACTCGGGGTTCACACTGACAACCTTTGCAAAAGGCCTAGCTCAAATCCTTTATTATCAATATCCACACAAAGTGATACACATGGGAATCAAACTTAGGTCTCCATAAATGGGGTATCAATCTAGATGAGTAAATGATTTGTAGGAGTAGTGTTTTATTTATTTATTTATTTATTTACTTATTTATAAGATGATCTTCATTTAAAATGACGGATCTCAAAATTTTGATATTGTCTGGTGACGCTATTTAATATGACGGAACCTATAAAAATAACGAGTCATCCGCCATTTGAAATATCTTATCTTGAAAAATACACTCATCATTAAGTACATTTCCAATATGATATGTATCTCCTTTTTGAGATCACTCATTTTAATCAACAGATCTCAACAAACTTCCATGCATTGTTGTTGAAACCGGACCGCACCGGTCTGACCGGGATTCGGTCCATAGACCGGTCAGGTTCTATGTAGTTCGCTTGGCTCCCAGAGAAGCGGCCGAGTTTGTGTTTTAAATGGCATGAATGAATATTATGGTAAAAAAACAAAAAGTCTTGTCATATGAGTTTAATGTGGTAAAAAAGTAAGCAGAAAATTAAGTGTCATATAAATGTCACTGTTCACTTCCGCCATTTAAAATGACGGAAGTGAATAGTGTGGTAAAAAAGGTACCAGAAAAGTCATGTCAATGTCATAAAATGTGGTACTGTTCACTTCCGTCATATCAAATGGCGGAAGTGAATAATGTGGTCAACAAGCCCTCTTAAGATGTGTCAGGTATTATACTATTCACTTACACCATTTCAAATGGCGGAAGTGAGAAAAATGAAGAGGGGCAGCCTATAAGGGGTAAAATTTGTGTTAAGCCATTTCAAATGGAGGAACATGTGGTTAATATGTCACTTCCGCCATTTCAAATGGCGGAACACCAAAATAACCTCCAGCTCACCAGACCGTTTCTGACACATTCTGCAATCATTGTGGATTCCGTCATTTCAAATGGCGGAACACCTAGAAACCCAAAAAAATTCGCTCTCCTATAAACCATTACACCCTTTTCATTTTTCCTATTTATAAAAATTAGCTATGATTTTTTTTATATTATTTTTCATCATGTAGTATTAACACTACTACAAAAGGTTAATTTAATTGTTATCAAAACAAACAATAAATTAATGTTAAAAATCTAATCCTATCTTGGTTCTATCTTGGTTTGGAGGAGGTTGTGTAGAAAAGTATTAATGTCTAAGTAATTATATTAATGTTAAAACTCTAATCCCACCATTTATTTGATTAAACACTAATCCTATCAATTATCCAATTTTATTGGAACGAGTAACCCGAAAACCGACTAGTCCAAAACAGTCAACAAAACATCATCACAAGCCTAGATAACTAAAAGTGTTTAGCCAATAATCATGTTCAAAAGCCTAAAATATATATGTTAAATAATGGAGTTCATAATAAAAATAATGATAGAATCCAACCGAATAATAATGAAGATTGGTTGAGTGGATGTGAACCCGAAGCCTAATTAATCTGAGCTCCTTTCTTCTTTTCTCTTCTCTCTCGAATGAACCTTAAGCTCCAAATAATGTTGGTGATGTGTTGCAGCTGCCTTCTGCTCACGTAGGGTATTCTTTTTTTTTTTTCTAGAAAAATCCCCCAAAGAAATAATATGTATATGTATTTATAATGTTTCAGCCAAACCCTGTAAAGAATAACTTCTTTGGCAACAACAGGTCCCTTTGTAGGCCTCGTTTTATAAACCAACTCAAGCATAATATACTCTTTATTTTATTCGCAACATAAATTACTTTTGGGCTCTTGACATCATAGTTAGTTCACACTTAAATCTACCGCATTCCCATCACCACATAAATATTTCTTTTAGTGTAACCAACTTTAAACCTGCATCAAATACATAAGCAACCAAAAAGAATTAAAATAAAATTGAAAACATTTTATACCTACCTGCCAACGTTGATTTGCAAGAATATTTATTTTTTTTTTCAAATACTTTCAATTAATATATAAATATATATATATATGGGAAAATCTAAACATAATTGATAGTCATGAAAAGAAAATGTTTTCAAAGTTTCACTCATCGATCTCAAATAAAAATATTTGATAGTAGCTTGTTGTCTTTTGACTACTCAAAAACCCACATATGAGCCAAATAGAAATATGTTCAATAAAAATATGGCTCAAAAGTACTAAAAAGTGTAGGAAATATTTATATAATAATATGTATATTTTAGACCACATCATATTAGAATGAAATAATTTAACATGCAATTTTGCCATGTACTCATGATGAGTTTTGATTCTAGTGGTCATTCAAATGTTTAATGCTTAAGTTTTCTTTAATCACAATAGCATTATGAGTTCTATAGTATTCTACCATATTTATATATGCTTGAGAGAAAAGGTGTTTGTGTACCTCGGGAATTTCAGGAGTGGCATGGTTTCCTCCTAAAGTAGAACTTGAAGCAGCTTTGTCTTCATTCACAAATGCCATACCAGTCATATTCAATGGGTGAACCAGATCAGTGAATTGACGATCCTCCCAATATGGTTCAGTT
The DNA here is from genome assembly GCF_021521415.1 of Bidens hawaiensis. Lineage (NCBI taxonomy): Eukaryota > Viridiplantae > Streptophyta > Magnoliopsida > Asterales > Asteraceae > Bidens > Bidens hawaiensis. The sequence goes on from NW_027491772.1 coordinate 325,144, forward strand.
TCATCAGACTCAGTGATAAGAGCCTCGATGCTTGAACTTGAGTTCTCTTTGTTTGAGTTTCCTTGACCAGTTCATGGAACTCTGTGGCTTGAATTTTGACCCATTGGCCTCTTATCATTTCTCTTCCCCCCCTTCATTACTAGAGACTTCAGTGATCTTGATGTCATTTGCAAGCTTTGTTGGATTGGTTCACTCTCTTGCAAAGTGTTCTAGTTCGTTGCAATTGTAGCAACGAAGCTGATCCCTATCAAACCCAATACTATTACTGTTGGAGTGTATGAAGCTGTTCTTTCCATATTTCTTCATGAAGTTGGTGGCCCTCTGAATTGTAATGGCCATGTGGTACATGATGTCCATCTTTTCAAGATCCTTTTCGTTAATTCCGAGAATATCTCCTTGCTGAAAGGATGGAGGTAGTAGGTTTCCTTGCATTAATTCTTCATGACTGGGCAAAAAGGCGTGGAAGAGTGAAATGTGGGAGTCATAAACCTGAGTAGAGTAGACTGGCTTGAGCTGATGGTTTTGTTGTTTGCTAACTTGTTTATCCCTTGAGCCTTGAGAGCTTGTTCAACGGCTTTGTTTATAGCATCTTGTAATGAACTAGAGTTTAATGATGTTGGCTTACTTGTTGATGTCTTGAAGACTTTGTAGCTGTCATTCTGAGTATAATACAATTTTACTCCATAAACTAGATGAACAGTTGGGTGTGATTGACCGAGGAAGGAAGAACTGATTCCAGATAGAAATCCCAGCTAGGTTCAGAGAACTAACATGATTATTCAATCTAAGCTTGTCATCCATTTCAAAAGACTTAATGGTGGATACCAAGTTTTGTAGAGAAATAACATTCGGATTTGTTCTCTTGATTGTGATTACATTCTATTCCATGTATATTGTAGAGAATTCAGCATCTTGTGGTTGATCTCTTACAAATCATTGTTGATTCCATCGCTTGTCATCCTGGTAAACAACTTCTCAAATCACAATGAGATTTCCAACAGACTATCCTTGAACATGGTTAAACATGTTAAATTCTCTATTCAACATTTCCTTTCGGTTGTTTCTCATTTCCAGATTTATTTAAAATTTCTCAACTAAGGATTACCAAAGTCCTTTGGCAGTTATGTGTTCTCTCAAAGTTTGAGCTATATCAGGAGACAGACACACACTCAATACACCATAAACCTTTTCATCCTTAAATGGAAATTTCTTATCATCATCCACATAACCTTCAGGAGGGGTATCAACAGGTCCCTCGCGTGCCATAGTTGTAGGCTTGTGAGATCAATTCTCAATGGATCTGTGTAGAGCACAATCATTCTTGTATAGTTCTTGAACCTCTATTTGAAATCATCAAAGTTACTTTCAAAAGACATTAGCTTAGGAGGTTTTGTTATGGTTCCAGCCTCATTCTCCAACATTAGACAACTTTTCAACATCTCAGGATCATTTTCCATCTTGTTAATCAATTCAGAAAACCAAACAGTCTTGATGGAACTAGAATATGATGAAAGTACCCAAGTTCAAACAAATCGAGTTTGAAACGAATCGAATCGAGTGGTGAAACAAATCGAGTTTCGATTTAAATCGAAACGAGTTTTGAATTTAGATCGAATCGATTTTTATATTTAAACAGAATCGAGTTTTGTATTTAAATCGAATAAAGTTTTGTATTTAAATCGAATCAATTTTTGTATTTAAAACGTTCAAGTGTTGAAATTCGATTTGATTAAAATACAATTCAACTCAATTAAAATGAAATTGGATTCGACTAAAATAATATTCGATTCGGTTGGAATTTGCAGATTTCAATTCGATTACTTTTCCATAATGTACAATTTTCACTTTTTGCACGGATCTTCATGCAAGTATACTTTTTACCACTTTGGGAAATTTCAAACACCAAACCAAAACCCGACGAACAATACTTAACACCTAAACACAATTCTTTTTCATCGATTTCAAGGTTGTGAACACACTTTGTAAGCCCGAAACCCACTTTAAACACTTTAAATACTTAGATCTAGAATATATCAAGGGTTTGGCAAGTTGTCCATTTATCTCAAGATTTACGAATTGAAGGCGTTTGGATCTCTGTTCCTAAAGTTTCCGGTTCTTGCTCTAGGAGGGTCTTTTCCATTTTGAAAGCTTGCCTTCATGTGCCATTAAGGCATGGAGAACATGAAGTTGCATTGCTAGCTTCTAAGCAAACCTTTTTGTTTTCACATTTAAAATCTTTGGTTCTTGTAACCATCATATCTAAACACGCCTTTTTTAGACAGTCGTGAGGTTCATGTGGCCCATTGCATAAGAAACAACCATTATATTAGGACTGGTTATAGTTGTATCCTGGTGGTCTTGTTGTGCCACATGCATTATTCGGCTCAGGTCCTTCATCAAATGTCGATATGATTATCTTATATGCCAGGCTTGTAGATTTGTTTTTCAACTTTGATACCCAACCCACTTTTATGAATAATATAGACCATTGTACGAATAATATATAAATGGCACTTTAAACCAACACACTCCACACACTGACAATTTGGTTGGTATTTTGGTAAGGTAAATTTAATTGAAATATTATTAATAATCTATTTAAAAATAAAAGTTAGTTATTACACTTATTAAATACTTAATTGATGTTTCTAATGGATTTAACTAAATTATCGAACCTAAAAGAATAAAGCTTTATAAGAGAACCCACAGTGTGCATCACATCCCGATTTCCAAGGTCCGGGAGGATGTGGTGCACGCAAACAAGGAGGAAAGCAGATGGTTGCGTTATGAGCCAAAGTCTGGCTGAGTGCATTTGTTTCCCAACCTGTGGAGTGGACCAGAATTATAAGTAAGCATATCAGGCCCGGTTTTTGGGCTGTGCAATCCGTGCAGTGGCACGAGGCCCAAAAGTTCAAAGGGGCCAAAGGTTTTTCTCCGGCATGCCGCCGATGATTTATTGTACCGGTGACTCGGTGAGCTTGTGATATGCAGAGAAGAAGAAGGAAATAAGGAAGACAAGGATGATGGTTGAAAAGAATTGTGTATGTATTTAATATATTAGGCTCGATTCCCAAGAGTAAAAGTAAACGCTTTAATTATTTATTAGGTTATATTATTTATTTATTATTAACGTTTATATTTGTATATAATATATTTATTGTTTATGACAGTGATTTTGATTTGATTCAAAAGTTATTATATACATTTTATATTTACTTCGGGTCATATTATTTTTCATAATTGTGTGACACATATCTTTTATTATTTTATGAATGGAATCTTTCTTTTTTTTTCTCAAATATGCATTGGTTAACAAGAGGAAAGACACAAATCAGGTGTTAAAACTCGATAAAATATATTGAATATTAATAAACATAACTATACAACAAGAGAAGAAAGAGTCTAAATTGTTATATGTAGCAATTATTGGTAACCTAACCTTGCGTATATCAATTATTGATGTAAAATATTTCGACCCTCCAGCTTAAAACTTATGGTTCCCAAAACATTAGTAGAGCCTCAAAATCCGCTTAAGTAAGTTCGATCATTTTAACACGCTACTTTTGACCTGCTTATGTTATGACAATTGTATTCGTATTATGATTTTTTAAAATATAATTGATGAGTTTATATTATAAGGAGGCCCAAATTTTATCTCTTATGGGGCCTAAATTTTTTTTATCATTTTCGTGGACGGGCCTGAAGCATATGATATCTTAAAAAAAATCTAAAGATAAAACTCAATAACTTTATAAAAGAATTTTTATTTTCCTTCTCAGAATGGCAATTCAGAAAGTACAAAACAACAAGAAATCAACACAATAGGAATGAGCTTATAAAAGTTGATTTTGGTTACTAAATAACTATAACAACCTCATACAAAAATTAATTGAAAACAAAACACTGTAAAATATACGTGAAACTGGTGACATCATCTAAAGAGATATAGACTATAGCTTGCAGTTGTTACAACTAAATCTCATTTTTTTATTGCGACCAAAGCTCACTACTAGAAAATCGAGTATTATTGACTACTCTCACTAAAAAAATAATACATGATGGCTACTCTTCGATATTTTTGATGGATCAACGACAAATAGCTTAATCTATGGGACATTGGGACCACAAACACTAGTTAGCTATTCTTTGAAGATTACTGTTTAGTCATGGTGACCAATTTTTTAACAGAGTAATTTCAACAATCCTCGACAAAATTTCAAAAAAAAAATTGTCGTATAGTCTTTCTAGGAACTTGATTCAAAATTCAAATTTTGTTTTCTTAAACTCTTGCTACTTGGCTGTGTCATAACATAGGATTCCAATCCACGTGGAGCCAGTTCACCATATATCTACAACAAGAGTGTTGACACCATATAGATACTCCCAAATATCACTCCACTTGCCATAGTTTTCATGTGGCAACTCGTACGTGTTGCTCAACAATCATCATATCATGCCACGGATTACATCACCTCTCCACGTATATACCTCCATGCAAACCCTAAATCCACTATATATACCCACCACCACCACCATACCCTAATTCACACCACCACCACAACAACAATGGCAAAGATAATAGCTCTCGCACTCGCCTTCACCGCCCTCGTAGCATTCGCTACAGCCCACACTACCATCGTCACCACCACCATCGAAGAGAATCCAGTGTTCCAAAAGGAGAAGCCATGCAGGCAACCCTTAGAGGGAAAACGGTTCGACCAGTGTCGTATGTTCCTCCAGCAACCCCAGTTCTCTTTCCAAGAACAGTTCCCTCAGATGGGAGAGCCCCAGGAGTTCTTGGAGGAGTGTTGCAAAGAGATTAAACGTTTCGACGAGCCTTGCCAATGCAAGGCCGTGAAGCAGGTAGTTAAACTCTTAAGTGTCTGTAATAAAAGGTGTAAATATATAACCTTTTATTGATAATAATTGTATTATATACTTAACATATATTTACATATATAATACTATATCTACATTTAACTATTAACATTTGTTTAATTACATTGTGCTTAACACAGGCCTTCCGGGAAGCCCAGAAGGAGATGCAAGAACAACAAGGACAGCTGTTCGACCCGTTCTTCGGTCATCAGCAGACCCAACAGTTGAGGGAGAAGGCTCAGGCTCTCCCTAACCTATGCAACCTCAAATCCAGACAATGCAGCATTGGCAAAATCACCACCTCTGTCACCCAAGAAGACAACGCCCAATTCGGCCTTCGCCGCCCCGTGCGGCCCTTTGGCTCCAACAACAATGCAGCCAAACCGATATCCAACGACCAGTCCAAACATGCCAAAGGTATACTATTCATATTCTTGATATTTTATAAACTGGGCTCGTGGGCTCGATACTAAAACCAGAATTAAATACTATATACTCCCTCCGTTCCTCTACAAGTGTCATGGTTTGAAAAACTCAAAATTTAAGAAAGTTTGAATGATTGCACTTTTTTCTTAATAAATGACTATAATGCCCTTGCCATATATAAAAAGATAAATTTAAGAAACTTTGAATGATTGCATTTTAAGGGTAAATTTGTAAATTAATTAATAAAGTTTGAAAGTAGACATTTGTAATGAGACAAACTAAAATGGAAATGTGGACAGACGGAGGGAGTATTCCAATATCATCATGTAACAACGTACATATATATACATATATATATATACAGTATTCCAATATCATCATGTAACAACGTACATATATATACATATATATATATATACAGTTTGATAAATTAAAATAATTTGAACAGGTACGTCTCACAACAAGTCAGCTCCCCTAGAACACTTCTGATGAGCATCAACCAGAAGCAAGGACAACAGCAAGAACTTCAAGAATGCTGCAACGAGCTCCAGTACATCAAGAAGGAGTGTCAGTGCCCGGCCATTATGGAGGTGGCTCAGAGAGTGATGACTCAGCCGCAGCATAAAGCTGGATTTTTCGGTGGTGATAAGAAGGATATGGTGAGGCAGGTGGTTCAGAGTCTGCCGAATGAGTGCAACTTGGAAGTCCAGCAATGCAGCATCCCCTTCGCATAGGGAAGTTGTATGATTGAATGAGCAATAATAAATTAGATCTCCAGCTAGTAAGTTCATATAGGTTTATGGCTTTGAGATCCTAATGATGAGAATAATAATAAAAGTTGTCTCATGTGTAATCATGGCTCTGATCATCTTGCTATTTTAATATGATGACTTGGAAGTGAAAATGTGATTCAGTGTGATGAAGATCTTGTTGGTATATGAGCAGAATAAGTGAAGAACACAAAGGAATTAACAGCCAATAATTCACTTTTGATTAATAATATTCAGAAGGTCGTACAAAACAAGGAGCTAACCAGCTCTTTAAATAGGAAATAAACATATGAAAAAGTAAATGAGACAAACGGTTAATCCCTAAGGACTCGGTATTTATCAGATATGCCAACGGCATTTATTCAAACTTCAAAATTCTGAAAAATAGGAACTGAATATAGCCAAGTGATAGTTAGGATCATATTTTGACCCCCCCCCCCCCCTTGATTTGAACTCCATAGCTCCTAGGAGAGATGTCGAAGATAAACGATCTTTTCTCTTGATAAGGCTTTGGTTAGTATGTATGCAAGTTGTTCTTCAGTTCTGCAGTGATCAAGAGAAACTTATTGTTCAGCAACCATTTCATGTATGAAGTGGTGTTTTAGTTCAATATGCTTGGAACGGTTTTGAAGAAGAACTGGATTCTTACTAAGATTGATAGCATACATATTGTCACACCAGATGATAGTAGCAGAGTTTTGAGGCAGATATTCCAGGACTCTCCTTAACCAAATAGCTTGACATGTTGAGGCAGTAGCTGAGATATAATCAGCCTCAATGCTAGATAAAGCATTTTTTCTTTGAACTGCAACTTACCATTCCACTGCTAAGAGAGAACACATTTGCTGAAACACTCTTGTGATCATCTGCACAGCTGGCCAGTCACTATCAGTTTATCCAATGAGATTGATACCTACCAAAGTGTTTAGTGCTTGCAATGTACCTTAGTATTTGTTTGGCTGGCACCAAGATGCAACTTAGATGGAGTTTGCATAAACCTAGACACAATACCAACAGAATATGCTAAATCAGGTCTGGTTTGTGTTAGGTAAATCAGGCCACCAACTAAACTTCTATACAAGGTTTCATTAGCCTTATTAACCATGTCATCAACCATTAATTTTTCACTTGCATTCATAGGAGTGTCTTCATACTTGCATTCTTGCATCTCAAATTTGTTGAGTAAACTAGTAGCATATTTCTCTTGAGATATAAACACTCCCCACTGTGTTTGTTTTACTTCCAGCCCCAAGAAATATCTTAAGAGACCTAAATAAGTCAATTCAAATACTTCCTTCATGCAATACTTGAAATCTGCAATAGGTTTTGAACGGCTTGTACATATGATATCATCAACATAGAGACATACATACATTACTTCATCCTTACCATTGTTTTCGAGATACAATGTAGGTTCATTGTGGCTCCTCTTATACCCGTTCTTCACAAAGTAATCATCTATTTTGGAATACCAGGTCCTTGGGGCCTACTTCAGTCCATACAATGCTTTTGTGAGTTTATACCTTTATCTTCCTTTCTTGCCACCACAAAGCCTTCAGGCTATTGAACATATATTTCCTCAGTTAGCTCCCCATTAAGGAATGCTGATTTGACATCTAGTTGGTGTATGAACCAACCTAGTTGAGCTGCAACTGAGGAAACAACACGAATTGTTTCAAATCTAGCCACAGCAGCAAAAGTTTCCTGATAGTCTATCCCATGCTTCTGTGAGTACCCTTTAGCTACAAGCCTTGCCTTGTACCTTAATACTTCACCATTTGGCCCACCTTAGTTTTGTATAACCATTTCAGCCCAACTAAATTCTTGCCCAGAGGAAAGATTCACAAGATCCCATGTATTGTTCTTCTCAATTGCATTAAGTTCGCCAATCATGGCAGATTGCCATTCCTTCTTGGATGCAGCATCCTTGTAGTTTGATGGATCTAAGATGGTTAGTGCAAATTGGCAACTGATAAGGTCATCATATTCTGGATCATCCACCTTTTTGTCATGGACATACACCTCACCAAGAGGTTTCAATTTTGGTGGGGGTGAAGGAGAATGTGTGTTAGAACTTTGGGTTGAGCTTGAGGTAGTGGAGGATTGAGTGAAGTGTGGTGAAGGCATGGTTTGAGCTGTGGTTGAAGGAGTGGTAGATTGAGGTGAATTTAGAGAAGGTGAGGGTGAATGATTGATTTGATTTAAGATTGTTTGTGAGGGATTTTGTGAAGATAAAGGTGAGTTATAGAAGTTTTCCGTTTGATTTGAAATGGCTTGTGTCAGTTTGTGAATTGGTATTGTCTGCAGTGTTTTCAATAAGAAAAGGATCAATGTAGTCGAATGTTTGGTTTCCGGAGGTGGTATTAAATTGTCATTTGGATTGCTCATGAAACACAACATCTATGCTGATGAAGAATGTTTTTGTGTTGGGATTATATAGTCTGTTGGCCGGAACTAGATCTTTGATATTGAATTGATATGATAATAACATGAATAAAAAGATATTATGAACACTTTGATTCAAACTGAACTTTGATTGAATGATATAAACGTTCTGATTGTTTCCCAATAAAAATTTATAGATTATATGAACCAATCATAATTGACACTTGTACATGGAAGTAACAAACTTCCATATTGACACATCTAGACCCTAGACTTTACAGACTTGTTTAAGTATAACTTAAACATACGTTTAACTAATTACACTACGACCCTCGTACTTCTTGATGACGAGTGATTAATACTACATAGTCTATAACCATGGGATTGAGATGAATACCCAATGAATATGCACTTCTCAACCTACTATCCAATTTTTTCCTGTTTTGAACTGGTATTAGTTTATAAGCACAACACCCAACACCCTTAGGTGTCGTACAGATGGGTTGGCATTATGCCATGCACCCATAGTGTTTGAGTTGTAAGAGCTTTGGTTGGTGCAATATTGATTAGGTATACATCGGTGGCAACTCCTTCAGCCCAGAAGTAGTTTGACATCCCTTTTTGTTTAAGCATACTTCTAGTGAGGCCCATTATAGTTCTATTTTTACGTTCCACCACTCCATTGTGTTGAGAAGTGTATGGTGGAGTGAGTTCTCTCTTGATGCCATATTCATCACAAAAGGCATCAAATTCATTATAATAGGACTCTCCCCCGTATTCGGATCTAACAACACAAATACTAGTTTGCTTGGATCAACCTCTACACTAGCTAGCAAAAATCACTAGTGAGGACCGAGATCTCCGATTTTGCTTGGTTAGGTTTATTTCCATGAGGGATGAAAGAAATAAAAAAAAAGGAGAGTTTGAATATAAGATAAGGTTAAAAGATTTGACAAAAGGTTGCATTGCATGAGATGCACACACTATATATAGTTTTTGTTCTCATGCATCTTTTATTAATTATTCACGGCCCTTTGGGCTATACAAAACATGGTCTTGGGCCCAAACATACAAATAAACACAAACCGATTAGCTAACATATATAAACGAAAAAGTGAAATCAAATACAAAAGACTAATCACAAAATGGGCCTAACAATCTCCCTCTAGTCTTTAGTATTTGCTCCGTTAGCTTCAGTCTTCAGTCAGTTTCGAACTCGAGATCGAATATATCGTCATCATTTTGAAAGGGCTGCTTCTCAACAAGGGGTCGAACGAACTTCTTGAATGTCCTGACGATCCCGACGAACATCTTCAGCCGTGCACAAGGGTGACTCAAGAAGTCTTGGTAAGTCAGCCTTGCCGAACCCCGCTAGCTCATGCTCATCAAAGAAACGAAGATCATGTGTTCTCTTTCAGTGAATAATAACCTCTCCTTGTTCGTTGTCAAACATCCAAGCTATGAAGTCATAAAGAAAGTCTTCATCAAAGGGCATGCCATGAAAAGTTGGTTCTCCATGTTCATCTAGCAACTTATACCTCCATCCCTAGCCGGCCTCTTGGTGATGGGGTTGACTTCTTTTGACTTGAATGATCTAACCGGATTTAGAGAAAATTTTGGGTAGTCGTTCATCCATTCATGGCTTAAGAATCGCTTAAACTAGCCTTCAACTGTGTTCTCGTCTTCGCCTTGACCGACCGTCTTTCTGAAATAGTTCATGTCAAGGATAGACAAGGTGTGCATATCTTTGTAAGTAAGATATGTTAGGTCGCCATTGGCACGACGAACAGCCCAACTTTTGTTGTCTTTATGCCATTTCTCATAGATGATTGGAGCGGGGTCATGGTACGGCCTCGATCTCCATCTCATGCTCGCCATTCTGCTAACACTGTAATGCTTGATGCACTTTCTTGACTTTCTTTTAGCAGGCTTGGCAGCAGGAGTAATAGCTGGCTGTTGAACTGCTGATTCTTCAAACAAACTTTCCGGAGTGTCTGGATTAGATAAGTAGTTGATTACATCGTCGCTATCATTATTTCCTTCCGCGACTTCTTGAAAGAAGTGAGCTAATTCTGCAAAAGAATAAACATTAAAAGCAGAGGCTATTTCAGCCTCTTCTGCAGCATCGGTCTCACGGGTTTTTCGAGCCTCACTTGGCGGATCTTCTTCATCCAACTTATTTTCACCGGTGGCATCACCATTGCAACTAGCATAACCACTTCCATCACCATCACCATCACGAGCTTCATCAAAGCTATCATACTCATGTTCATCGTCATCATCATATTCATCATCTTCATCCTCATTCTCATCATCATCACCATAACCATCTTCATCATCATCTTCACCATCACCATTTCCATCATCACCTCCTTGAGCTACAGGTTGTTGTGGAACAATGGGAACCATATCACTTACTTGTTCTCATGTAGTAGGTACAACAAGTGGGGAACTTGTAGAACTGACCTGCCCAGTTGTTGTGGCAGTAGTAACTACAAGTTCAGTACTCACTATGGTTCCAACAACCTTCAATGGCTCATCTTAACTGGTTTTCGTACTAGAAGCACCTTCACCCGCATCTTTCCTGGTTTCACCACTATACAGGAAACCATGCAGCTTTCCTTGAGCTCTTACCATCTCGGCATCATCGACTAGTTTTGCAAGAGTTGTTCTTCTTTCATCACTCTGCTCAGTCCTTGGCTCATTTACATGCAGGAAGCCACGGAAAGTGTCCATCAAATGAGTTCTTAAGTTATTCACATCTTCGCCAGTCAAGCGCGTTACCTCCATAACTTCTAGATAACGGTTGACCAAGGACTCATTTACCCGATTCTGATTGTTGTTATAATCGTGTTGATCTTCAACTTCTGCTTCAAGCTGCTCAGTCATGTTCCACAACCTCACACTTTCACCCATCAATCTGTCCACGTCCCTAGAAGAACTGGACCCACTTTCTAACAAACCGACTCTTGAGCTCAGACGCTTAAAGTCTATCCACACTTGGTTAAGTGTAGAGTCTAACTCCCTTCTAAAGTTATTTGCAAAGTTGGAGGAGGGAAGATCAGACTCTAATCCGGAGATCTTTGACTAAAGCATCTCAATGTCAACGTGCTTCTTTGCATTTTTCAGAGAGTTTTGGTTAATAAACTCTTGTTGATTGTTGATTCTTTGCTGCAAAGTCTGGATCCATTCCCGTTGACCCACAATCAAAGCATGATCCAAGTCTCTTGGCTCTTGTAGTTCAGCCATTCTTAAAGCCAGCGCGTCACGTTGTCTTGTTACTTCTTCATTGATTACTTGTTGATCATTAACGAACTTGATCAACAAGAGCTCACGTTTAGCTCTATTCTCATTTGCTTCTTCCAGTGCTCTAATCCTATCGAGGATAGGATCTCGATACACTGGAGACTTCTTCACTTTCCACTCGAGAGAGGAGTGGCTGCTATGATAGGGTTTTTAGTGTTGAGGGTGGTTCGGTTGATATGGTTGATTGTGGTGTGGTTGGGATAAGCATGGTTAAGATTTGGGTAGGAAATGATGTTGTTATGGCTAGGGGTAGGCTAATTGGATCGCTTTTGGTTACTAAGGTTGATGTGGTGGTTTTTGATGGGATGTATGGTGTGAATGTGGAGGTCCAAAAGATTGTTCCTCTAATTGGTGAAGTAATTTGATATGTGGGAGAGGTAACAGGTATTGAGGTCCAAGGTGGTGATATAGTTTGGGATATTGGTTCGGTCTCGGCATGGGTAATCAAGGGCAAGTTTTCTAAAATTGAGGGTAGTGGTTCGTCTAGTCTGCTAAGTGAGGTTTCGGGTGGTGTGATAGGTTCGTCTCTAAGTGTTGGGGTTTTTGATTTGGGCTTGGTTTTGATTTTGGTTTTGAGTATGATTCTGGGTTTGATCTTAGGTTGGGTTTTGGATGGAGGTTTTGATTTGGTTTTGGTCTGGGTTTTTGATGAGGTTGTGGTTTGGGCTTTGGTGAACCTAATTTGTTTGGCTTGAAGTCTTTCTATGGTTTTGGACAAGGAGGTGGGTGATCTTATGAGAGGGTCGGCTATGGTGGTGGTTTGTGTTGTGGTCAAAGGTTTGGAAGCTAAGGATTCACTAATCATAGTTGCAGTCGAAGAAAAACGTACATTTAGGGTAGTCACTTTGGGAGACGTAGGCTTCTTGGAGTCCTTTGTCCTCTTTAATCTTTTCAATGGACGCTCTGGCTCCTCTTCCTCTGTGTCAGTAGGAGAAGCAGGCTTCTTTGATGACTCACCAACCTTTCCTTTCCTTTTATCATGTTTCCCTTTTGACCGATGTTCACCCTCCACATCCGTTTTGGGTTCAACCTTAGCAGTCTCAGACACATCCTGTTAACTGCTATCTCATCACTATCAGTTTCACTCTCAGGGAACTGACCAATCTTGACTCCAGGCTCATCACCTTTATACTTGTATAAACTTCTCCCAATAGGCTCAATGATAGCCTTTAAAGCAGATTGACGAACCATCTTCACATGATGAGGCTCGGATGGTTCAACAGCATATCCTTCATCATCTACTTTGTTCATGTATACTGTTTAGGGTGTGTTAGGGAGCAGGTAATCCAAAATCAACTGTACAAATCTTGGATACATCATTTGTCGATTAATGGCAAGTACATTAAGTTTCATATACTTGAAGAACAACCTTGAGTAGTTGTACTTCTTGTTGTGTGTCAAACACAACATTACTCCTACCCAGTCAGCATTCAACTTATCAAAACTCTATTTCTATGAAGATAAACAGTTAGCAACAACGTGAAGAGAAGCTTCCAGTATATGGGAAGATGCTTCTTCTCACAAGTGCTCCACTTGATATCATAGCCAATCTCTTCAAGATATCCCGCAATGTCCTCCTTTGAAAATGCTGTGAACGGATCTAAAACATTGTCTTTAATCTTTAAATCTCTTCTAATGACTTTCTCATTCACCACAATATTCTGACCAACCACTTTTAATTTTATCTCAGTCCCTTTCTTTGTAGTTTTGGCCTTCACCAAAAGTTGTTCAACCCAAGTGCTATGAACCTCTAGATCAGCAGTTATACCATATGACAATGGGCATTTTTTTAATTCTTTGATCATAGAGATGAACACTTTGTACTTTCTTTTATTTGGTATTTTTAAGGGACAATAGCTGTTATGGTTCTATAAGAGACACAATAGAAACATTAGTGTTGATAATTGAGTATTAAAGACACACAAAAGATAAGAAAGATAAGATTAAATATACTAAAAATAAAATAAAAAATAAAATTAAACTTCAAATAAATATATGTTTGAAGATAGATTGTGAAAATTTTCGAAGTCTGAAGTAATCTAATCGAATGCGAAAAGGATCCAACAAAGTGTTCAAGTCTGAAGTGATCTAATCGAATGATGAGTTGAGTGTGAAACATTTAAGAATTTTACAAGTATAAACTAATCTAATTGAGTTTTAATGTGATAGAATCTAGTTATAAGTTAATATAACCGAATATGCATTCGATTAAGATAATTTATAGTTTAGAATAGATTAGACTAAAGATCAATTAGTAAAAGTATACAAGTGTCATTTGGTCTAATCGAATGCAAGTTTTAATCTAATCTAATGATGATCTAATCGAATCGAGTGGTCATTCAATTAGATTAGATATTCAATTAGATTCGACTATAATTCTTATTCGATTAGAATTTTCTTGGAAGATTTTTCAAGTCATTTCTAATCGAATGAACATTCGATTACTTGGTACTTCAACATATTATATCCTTGATTGATTTTCTAATCGAATTCCCATTCGATTACATTGCCCTTTGACAAACTTTAAACTTAACTTTTTTAATCTAATGAGGGTTCGATTACTTTCCCTTTGTCAATTTTCAGTCACCAAAAGGTTTCCTAATCTATTGGGCATTCAATTATTTGGTCTTTTAGCCAGATTTCCATCCAACTCCTTTCTAATTGAGTTAATACTCGATTACTCAGTCCTTAAACCAATTTGCATCCCCAGCAAATTCCAATCGAATGTATATTCGATTAGGATAGATTATACCATCCGATTAGAAAAGTTTAATCTATTATAATTGAATACAACATATTTAAGTAGAACCCTGGAATATTCAAACTACATGTATTCACACATCTTCATCACTTCTGGGTTTATACACATCTGATATGAGTTTTTGGGTTAACACGACCCATCTTCAAACAACTTTTATGGGTTACCCCAAACAGTCTCGATAACCCTAAAATATAAACAACTATCCAAATCGAGAAAAAATAATCTATTAAATAAACAATAACGATCCTAATGATATCGTGAACAACAATACAACATCAATCTTAACGGAAAACATCATATAATATCCCAATAGGGCATGAACAGTCCCGTTGGAGACTGTTCATGAGCCCAGAAACATGAACAAGATGAAATTAAAGACATAATATATACCACTGGATCAGGGTTCATCTTGATGATGATTTAAGTATGATAATAAGTGCAAATTTGATTTTGGATCTGGGTTAGATGAAGATTAAGGCGGTGGAAAGGTGAGGAAAAGCGAAAAGGTAGAGAGTGAAAGTGAGAGTGGATAAGATTGGTTTTTGAAATAATGAAAGATATTTTTGGTTTATAGGGTCAGCCTATCTCGCGATAGGGTTAAAACATCTCGATTTTTAAACGATTTTACACTCTCGGCCCCAAAACTTCTGAAAATATTTACAAATTTAGACCTGCAAAATATTTACCCTCTCGAATCCAAACACTTAAATATATACAAGATATATTTTGTTGAGTCGACACTTAACAAATTTTGCAACAAGGACCTTATTAAAAATACATTAACCATTTTAAAAGACACACTAATTAAAAGATAAAATAAGTAAACAATATTAAAAAAATAAAAAAAAAAAAACAAAGTAGAGAAAATAAAAATTAAAATTTACTACATAATTAAAAAATTTTATACGTAAGCAAAACAAAAGAAAAACTAAAAGTAAAATTAAGATAAATTTGAAGTAAAGATGAAATTAATATTATATAAATTATATTAATTTTAAAAATAAATAATTTACATATTACAAGAAATGCATATTTTTGGTGAGAAAGATCTCGACATGGAATTAAATTATCTATAACGTCCTAGATCGTACTTCTATTTGGATATTATTAGGCAAAAAACCCAAAGTCGATTGTAGATATATTTTGTTCACTTTAAACTTAACAAGTATTTTGATGTCATGTGATATGTTAAGGTATTTATTAAGGACGACAATTATGTGGTCCTCTTTTAATCCAACAAATTACAAACTATATCATACCTCCGACATGGTTTGTGTTTAGCGGTATCACCTCGAATTGACTCCGACCCCTGATGATTGATCAAAACATTTTGAATGTTTATTTAAACTTTTTGCAAATTTTCTTTTCAAACAATAAAGGTTGAACCATAAACTTACTTGCCATACGAACTTACAAACCTTCATATAATGTGTTTAGGCCTTACTTGATTGCCCCACGCTACGTGGTTCTAAAATACCCCCTTTTGTTTGACAATTTATCAACATTTTTATTGTTGGATTTGAATACTATAAGTATTTTTGCAGTTTTTCTACTTTAGCATTTTGATTTTTAAAAATTATTATTTACAACAATAATAATTTTACGGTGAAAATCACTATCGGGCTCGTGTACGACTGATTAATAACATTTTTGCCTTCATCGATATGACTTATATTGGAGTCGACAACCCTTCATAATAGTGTAATCACCAACATTGGAGGAAATTTAAGTTATCTATGACATTTAATTATTTGTCAAACCTATTTACACATCAAGCAATGATCTTGTTGGCTTTTGATATACTTTTTTCATGTGCTAGGATCATTAGTGATAATTTCTTATCATCTTCCAAAAGATCGGATCAATTTCTCAAAATTTTATAAGCTTTGATTATCCGACTCCCTCTAAGTGGGAGTTCCCTCTAAACGAGATAATATCTTTTTTTTAATGTATTTTATGATTTTATTAATAAAATATAAAATATACAATATTCTTTTGAAGTCAAATGACTTAATTTTGTTTTTCTTAGAAAAAATGAAAATATTTTTGATGAGTTAAACCTAACTCATTTTCTTCCACTAAAATTTTCACATATTAAAAAATATTTACAACTTTTATATAAAAATAGATAAAAATATAAAAATAAAATCAATTTTAAACAAAAGAGATCATGCCCAAAGAATCGACAACATACAAAAATCAGGCACGATTAAAGGCTTTTGTAAACAGATCGCAAAGTTGTAATTCGTGTCAACCCGTTCAATTGTGACAAGTTTCTGGTCATAACAATCACGAATGAAATTCATTTGGATGTCAACGTGTTTTGTCTTTGAATTTTGAACCGGGTTTTTAACAATACAAACTGCTGCCTCATTATCACGCTTAATGGGTATGTTAAAGAAATTCAAACTGTAATCCAGCAGCTGATGTTGGATCCATATCACTTGTGAATAGCATGTAGAGGCGGCAATGTATTTTGCTACAGCGGTGGAGGTGGACACGGTGACTTGCTTCTTGCATTGCCAAGAGATCAACCAGTCTCCCAGGTTCTGATATCCATCCGATGTTGACTTTTGATCAAGATTGCATCCCCCATCATCACTATCGGGGTAACCATGCAATACTAAAGGTGAATCTTTGGGATACCAAAGACCTAAGCAAGGCTTTCCCTCTAGATATCGAAAGATACGCTTAACAACAACCAAGTGGGATTCTTTTGGATTTCAAGGGAACATGATTTCTGATCTGCTGGAAGTGAGATACATCGAGGACCCAATAATTGATCGACAAAGATATTGATCAACTGGATTTCCCGATGTCTGGAGCTAGCGCATGTCTGGTAACAATAGGTGTGAGAAAAGTAGTGAAATCCTTGAAGCCAAATTTCTGGAGAATGTAACGAATGTATTTCTCTTGGTGTATCAAAATCCCGTTTGTCTTCTGTTCGGTCATCAAAATAATTCATCTCAAACCGTTTTTGCATGAACTCGGAAAACTCTCTACACAGTTTATCAGATGTTGATGCAAAGATAATGTTGTCAACATAAACTTGGACCAGGATCTGATCTTTCTTTACATCTTGATAAAGAATGTTTGATCGATAACGCCTCTTCTGTAGCCATTTTCCAGCAAATTAATGTGGCATACCAAGAACTAGGTGCTTGGTGAAGACCATAGATAGCTTTATCAAGACGATAGACGTGATTTGGATGATCAAGATCCTCAAAACTTGGTGGTTGCTTAACATAAATTTCTTCCTACACGTTACCATACAAGAAGGCAGTCTTCACATCTATTTGATATACTTTGAAGTTCATGTTTGAAGCATAGGCCAAAAAGAGACGAATCGCCATGCATAAGTTTCATCGTAATCAAGACCACCATGTTGAGAGAAACCTTTTACAACCAATCTTGCTTTGTTTCTTATAGTCACCCATTTATCATCATTCTTTTTCCTGAATTCCCCTTTGGTCCCAATCCCTCTCTTTTTATCAAGCATCTTGACTAGCCTCCATACATGGAGCTTCTTGAACTGCAACAGCTCTTCTTTCATGGCTTCAACCAACGAGTTTACCTTTAGAGCTACCTTATAGTCCATCGGTTCTACATTTGAAATAAAACAAGCAAAAAGACATATGTTAATGTTACATTATTTGCTCCTTGTTTGATGCCAGCAGATAGAGAGCCAATGATGTTCTTTGTGGGATGATTCCTGTGACTGGTCAGTTGAGAAATATCATCAACAATGGTGGCAGGTTTTGCTTGATTATTGACCGACAAATTCTCTATGGGATGAAAAATATGGGGAGCATTGATATGGACATCGGTGACTGATAGAATTATATCGGGTTGATCAACCAGATGTTCTTGAGCTCACCCTAAGGAACAACAATTGCATTGATAAGAGTTGATGAAGTATTGTCAGAATCACCAACAGGAGCAGCGGCTTGAATTACTTCTTCATGAGAGGAAGGTGTGGCAACTGATTCTACCACGCTTGGAGCTGCTTGAAAATCTGCCACAAGTTAAATATGAGACTGTTCCACATTTTCGGCAGACTGAAATGAGTCATGTGAATGGGTGTCAGGTACATCTTTGACTTCAACCATTTCAGATGAATCAGCATATTGAGGAGCAGGATTATTAATGACTTGAGATTTTCTTGCAAGGGATCAGGTGGTGGTGCAACAGGAGGTACTATTATGTTTGAAGGTTAAGAAGGTAGACTCACTTCAAATAAAATATTGATAATGGATTGCATCAATAGAGGCTCGGGTAAAGAAGGTGGAACTTGGGTGTTTGCAGGTGGTGGAATGTACATGCCAAGAAACTATTTGAACAAGTCATCATAGTCAAACAACCAGTTGGGTCCCGTGCGAGCATCAGTAGTTTTAAGCTCTTGCTAGTTAACATTGACTGATTCCAGAAGAATCAGCTTGGTCTTCTTGTTATAGGCACGATAAGCGGTTTTGTTAGCAGCATATCCAACAAATAACACTCATCCACCTTTTTCAACAAATTTTGGATCAGCCTGAGCACCGGTGTGAAGCAGGTGCATGGAGATCAAATTGCCCTGAAGTAGTTGACTTGTGGCTTTGTCTTGTAGTAGACGTCGAAGGGAGTTTTCTTCAAGCGTTTGTTGATGATCACACTATTTTGAATGAAGCAAGAAGCATTGATTGCTTCACCCAATAAGAACAAAGGAAGTTTAGAATCTTACAACCCCATTTTGTTCTAGCAGCTTCAATCAATGTTCGTTTTTGAGGTTTGGAAACCCCATTTTGTTGTGGAGTATAAGGTGCACTGAAATGACATTCTATACCATTTGAACTGCAAATGTCATCCATAGTTCGATTGCAAAACTCTGTTCCGTTGTCACTTCTTATAAACTTCACTTTTTTATAAGACTACCTCTCCGCAATAGTAATGAACTTGATCAAAAACTGTGAGATTTCATCCTTGTGCCCAAAAAGGAAAGTCCAACTGAAACGAGAATAATCATCGATAATCAAAAGACAATGGGCTTTTCAGCCGATTGCCAATGGATGGAAAAGACCAAATAAAACCATATGTAACAACTGAAGAATGGAATCTATCGAATTGATCGTCTTGGACTTATGATGGAGCTTATGTTGCTTACATTTAGAGCATGAAATACATTTTTCAATGCAAGAGTAACTTTTAACAGGCACCCCTCACATTCTCACTTTTGACCGGTTTATTCAAGTTTTTAAAGTTTACATGGCCAAGACGTCTATGCCATAGAAATGAGTCATTCTCTGAGGCCTTAGATATTAGGCATGAAGCAGTCCTACGTGAGTAAGAGATATTCATGTCCAATATATTACCATCATTATGCCTAGGTGTACACACCAAAATCCATTCTTCTGGGACTTTGAAACCTGGTTTAAGAATCAAGCATCCATTTTCCGTGAATAATTTAAAGTACTGTCGATCACAAATTTGTGATACATTAAGCAGATTTTGTTTCAGTTGCTCCACCAAATTGACATCATCAACGTCAAGATCCCATTCGACACTCTTCCTCTTTTTGTGATGTAATGATGGAGGCCCAAGTATTGAAGAACGTGCCATGTTATATTTGGAGGCTCATTATCGTGCTTCCAAAGGTGGCCCACGAAAACGGGCATAACTTGGCCCACGAAGCTCCGTTATGGGCCTTTTATGTTTTTTTGTCGGTTTTTATAACTTTTTTTTTGGGTTTTTGTTTTGCCCATGGCCTTTTTTGGGTCCATTTCGTAATAGAATCCTATTTATATGATGTTGATGTAATATGGATGGTCAAACGTGAATTTTAAAAATAAATATGTTTCTCTTTACTTTCCTTGACCTTTGGTGGGAATTGGGAGTTTTGGTGAAGTTCATCACGGGTATTCACTGAATTAACGTGGTAGATCTTTGTTACATTTTACTGCTGCATCAGTTGGTAACAGAGCTGAATTCCTGGCTCAAAAATGCCTCCAAGGATAAGCAGACCAATCGATGAGGTTTACGAACGAGAGTTGGAACAATGATTTATGGAACGGGTGGAGCAACGGTTGGATAAAGTGGTCGATCAACTCACTAATCGAATGGGTGACTTGATGAATTGTAGAAGGCAGGCCCCTTGAAAACAGGGAGGGGCGTGAGTTTGAAAATCCATTTTTTTGGTAGTGATGGTTCGTCTCCCGAAGAGGGGTATGAGAGGGGACCAATGCAATAACATGGAGATGGAAACCGGCGTTGGGATTCTAGGATCTGAACTGATAGACTAGTTTGGATTCGGAAGGGTTCGTTGATTGGTTGGGTATTGTAGAAGAGGTGTTTGAATTCCGAGAGGTTCTTGAAATAAGCGGGTACCTTTGATCGCTACCAGGCTACGTGGGAGGGCGTCAGCATGGTGGATACAATTGAAGTTGACATGAAATAGACTCAGGAAGTCACAGATCGTGACATGGGACAAGATAAAAAAATGTTTGCAGACCAAATTGTTGCCCCACAACTTTCAACGGTTGATGTATCAACACTTGCAGAATCTGAAGTAGGGATCCAGGTCGGTTGACGCATATATGACCGAGTTTTACCATTTGGTTGCTCGTAATGATATACAATAAACCGATGAACAACTTGTTTCTTGGTATATTGGGGATTTAAGGGTTCAGATCATGGATTCTGTAAACCTTTTTATCCGTTAACAGTCTCCGAGGCGCACCAATGGGCATTGACTTTTGAAAAATGAAATCGCCATGTGGGCGGTTCGTATTCACCAGCCCCTGCTGGGAAAGTTCGGGGTCGGGTGGTGGGGGACCTCGTGTCATGCCTAGTCAGCAGAGACCGGGGGTTAACAACACCGGGTCAACTTCTAAGGGCCAGTAGTAGCAGGTGAAGTGTTTCAAGTGTGGTGAGACAGGCCATCGGCAAGTTGACTGTAAACAAGCGGGTAAGAGGCATTTGTTTGTTGAATTTGACGATAAACAATATGTAGAGTATGAAAAGGGCCTAGAGTATGATGTAGAACCCGAGTATGAGGAAGAGGTTGTGACCAGTGATGTGGGGGTAAACTTGGTGGTCAGGCGCTCATGCTATACACCAAAGGCTGATGGGGACGAATGGCTTAAGCATAACATCTTCCACTCCATATGTAGTTTGCACGTTTGTTATCGATTCTGGAAGTTGTGACAATCTGATTTCTAAAGAGGCAGTCCAAAAGTTAGCCTTGAAGACGGAGAGTCACCCGAAACCTTATAAGCTTCAGTGGCTTAAAAAGGGTGGTGAGGTAACGGTCTCTAAGAGGGCCCTTGTTTCTTTTACTATTGGTACAACATATAAAGATGATATTTGGTGTGATGTGGTTCCTATGGATGTGTGCCACTTGTTGTTGGGTTGACCTTGGGAGTATGAACGATGTATAGAACATAACAGGCGGTCCAATTCTTATAGCTTCTTGTTTGGTGGGATGAAGATAACTCTTGTTCCTAGCAAGCCCAAGCAGTTAGCCACAAAGCATTCAGGTAACCTGTTGACCATTAGTCAGTTAGACGACGAGTTGGCGGAGACTGACAGTGTTTTTGTTTTGATAGGGAAACCGGTGCCCGAGGAGGTTGAGATTCCTGAAGCTATGATTCCTTTACTTGAGGAATTTTCTGATGTTTTCCCTGATGAATTGCCGGATGTGTTGCCACCTTTGCGTGACATCCAACATCATATTGATTTGGATCCTGGTTCACAATTGCCCAATAGGCCACATTACAGGATGAGCCCGAGAGAGCATGAAGAGTTGCATAGACAGATTGAGGAGTTGATTTCTAAGGGTTATGTTCGTGAAAGTATGAGCTTTTGTGTTAATCCTGCTTTGTTATCTCCAAAGAAGGATGGCACATGGCAGATGTGTGTTGATAGTCGAGCCATCAACAAGATTTTGATGAGGTACATGTTTCCTATTCCTCGGCTTGATGATTTGCTTGACCAGATTAGTGGTGCTACTCTTTTCACAAAGTTGGATTTGAAGAGTGGTTATTACCAGATTCGTCTTAGACCTGTGGATGAATGGAAAACTTCCTTCAAGACTCGTGAAGGGTTGTACGAGTGGTTGGTGATGCCTTTTGCTTTATCAAACGCGCCTAGTATTTGTATGCGTGTGATGAATCAGTTGCTAAGGCCTTTTATTGGGAAGTTTGTGGTGGTCTATTTTGACGATATTCTTATTTATAATGCTTCTCTCAGTGAGCACGTCGTGCATGTCAGGAAGGTTTTGGCCTTACTCCGTAGAGACAATTTCTATGTAGCAACAAAGAAATGTGTGTTCATGACCCCTAAGGTTTTGTTATTGGGGTATGTTATTTCTAGTGATGGGATACAGGTGGATGAGTCTAAAGTAGCAGTTGTTCAAAACTAGCCAACTCCTACCACCATTACTGAAGTCCGTAGTTTCCACGGGTTTGCTTATTTTTATAGACGGTACATTCCACACTTAAGTTCCATTATGGCCCCTATTACAGACTGCATGAAAGGAATGACGTTTGTTTGGGCAGATGGGGCAGAGTTAGCTTTTCAAGTTATTAAGGAAAAAATCACTACGGCGCCAATTCTGGTATTGCCTAACTTTTCGCAAGTTTTTGAACTTCATACTGATGCCTCGAAGGTTGGGATTTGGGGGTTATCAGTAAAGGGGGTCTACCGATTGCTTATTTTAGCGAGAAGTTAACAGGAGCAAAGTTGAGATATAGTACTTATGACTTGGAGTTTTATGCAGTGATCCAAGCTGTAAAGCATTGGCGTCACTATTTGTTTCATAAAGAGTTTGTTTAATTCACTGATCATGATTCTCTAAGGCATATTCGCACGCAAGACAAGATGTCTCATAAACAAGGACGTTGGTTAAAATTTTTTGAGAAGTTTACTTTTGTGGTCAAACATAAAGATGGTGTTTCAAATCGAGTTGGTGATGCCTTGAGCAGGAGGGAAATCTTTTTGTTTTTGTGAGAGTCAGTGTGCTGGGGTTGGATGTTATTCGTGAGCAGTTAGCCACTGACGCATATTTTTCAGTTGTGTTGCAGGATGTGCAAGCGGGTCAAAAGTCAAACTTTCTTTTGCATGACGGGTTTTTGTTAAAGGGAAATCAGCTATGTATTACTGACTCCAGTCTTCGGTTGAAAATCATTCAGGAGTTACATGGGGAGGGTCATGTTGGTCGTGACCGTACTTTACATTTAGTGCAGTCTTCCTAGTTTTGGCCTACTATGAGGAAAGAGGTAGATCGTTATGTTAAAAGGTGTCGAATTTGCCAAGTCTCAAAGGGTGTGGCTACTAATTCGGGGCTTTATATGCCTTTGCATGTCCCTTCACAGCCATGGACTGACGTATTGATTTTGTGTTGGGGTTACCTCGGACTCAGAGGGGTAACGATTCGATCTTTGTTGTTGTTGATCGGTTCTCTAACATGGTGCACTTTATTCCTTGCAAGTAGACGATAGATGCAGTTAATGTGGCTCAGTTATTCTTTCGGGATGTCTATCATTTGCATGGTTTACCATATTCTATTGGTTCTAGTTGGGATACTCGTTTCTTGAGTCATTTTTGGCGCATCCTATGGAAAATGGTGAACACTCAGCTTAAGTTCAGTAGTTCCTACCATACTCAAACGGATGGGCAAACAGAGGTTGTTAATCGGTCACTTGGTAATCTTTTACGATGTCTTGTGGGTGATCATGTGAAGTCTTAGGATCAAAAGTTGTGTCAGGCGGAGTTTGCTCATAATCACAATCGAAGTACTAGTTTTAGCCCGTTTGAGGAGTTCTATTCTGCTAAGCCCCGGGGTCCTCTCGATTTGATGTCACTTCCTGTTCCGGGTTCTGTTCCCAAGAAGGTACAAGATTTTATGACGGGGTTACATGAAGTTCATACAGCTGTGAAGGAAAACTTGGCCCACACTAATTCAAAGTACAAGCGAGCAGTAGACCAAAGGCGTAGGCAAGTTGATTTTGAAGTGGGTGACTTTGTGTGGGCTGTTTTAACTATAGATCGTTTTCTAGTTGGGGAATATAATAAATTGTCAGCCAAGAAAATCGGGCCAGTAGAGATTTTGTAGAAAATAAATTCAAATGCCTACCATCTGAAGTTACCAAGTCATATTCGTTGTTCGGATGTTTTTAATGTCAAAAACTTTCTACCGTTTCATAGGGATTCGTCGGATGATGAGGTCGCTGCAGATTCGAGATTGAATTTTGTCTATCCAGGAGGCCCAAGTATTGAAGAACGTGTCATGTTATATTTGGAGTCCCATGATCGTGCTTCCAAAGGTGGCTCACGAAAACGGGCATAAGTTGGCCCACGAAGCTCCGTTTAGAGCCCATTACTAGTAAAAAATGTCTCCTAAATAAAGTTATGGGCCTTTTTATGTTTTTTTGTCTGTTTTTATATTTTTCTTTTTGGGTTTGTGTTTGGCCCATGGCCTTTTTGGCCCATTTCGTATTAGAAAGCCAATTTATATGATGTTGATGTAATATGGATGGTCAGACTTGAATTTTGATAATAAATATTTTTCTTTTCACTTTCCTTAACCTTTGGGTGGGAATTAGGAGTTTTGGTGAAGTTTATCACGTGTATTCACTGAATCAACGTGGTAGATCTTCATTATCATTTTACCGCTGCATCATGTTACCACCCACATCTCCATCGAAAGAAACATGTCCACAATTAAACGGTTTAACATCGAATAGCAAGGACTCGTCTAACGTCATGTGTTGGGTGCAACCACTGTCTAGATTCCAAATACTGTTAACAGACCTTCTTTACTAACCCTACACACATTAGCAAACTAATTAGATATGGGTTCCCAAGACTTAGTTGTCTCGGGAAGGTCAACCACAGTATGACCATCTTTTATTTTCATGTCGTGAAGTATGAAGTCTTGGGATGTGTTAGAATCAGAAGAACGGTCCTTAGGAACCAATGCAGATGCAGGTTTCCTGGTTTTCGAAGATTTTATGGATTGCCTCCTTCTTGGTTTTAAGACAAAATCCTCAGATTTTTTAATATTTGGATTTCTTTTCTGGTTTCTTTTTTGTGAATTCATTGCGTTTTCAGTCATATAATTCCTTTTTGCTCTTTCCTTTTTGGTTATCCAAAAAGGTGGTTAACTGGTTTTCTTATTCTTGGATCTCACACCTATTTCACTGGCAGAACTATCAGATTGATCATTTCTGATTCTTGGGTTAGGTGTAACCCTCGAACGGAATTGATTAAATTGACTGTTCATTTCTCTTTGCTTTCTATGCTAGTTCTTGCAATGTCTTGCAAGGTGAGATGGGTTACCACAAACAAAACAAAGTCTTTTTCTAGTATCCTTATAGAACACATCAGAACTAGAACTATGATATACAGGTTATCTGATAGAAGTGTGAAAAAGGTGATGCATTGTAAGGAACAAACAGGTTATCTGATCTATAACCCCAATCATAAAAAACATTTAACTAAAATGAGTTAATATAATCTTGTTGATAACAACCATAATAGCTATTATCAAACTTATTGTATAGTTGAGGATGATTAAATTAATTTGTAGATTGAAAGAAAGAGTTTCAGTGAGGTGGAATATATTTACTTGAGGTACTAGGCTTTTCATTTTCAAAACTATTTGTTTTATTTTTATCTTTCTCAAATTTACAATCTTTTGAGGAACAACTTACATTTTCTTGAATGTTTCTATCGCTAATAGTTTCATCAAATATGGTTTCACAATCACTATCTAGAAACGGAAGCATCATTTTCATTCAACTCATTAGGAGAAGTGCCAACATCAACACTCTCACAATGTATATAATTGTTCAAAATGTTTTTCAAAGTATTATTATTACAAACCAGGTGAACAACAGATTGTTTTAGATTCACACTTGAATTAAAAAGTGAAATTAAAATCTTTTTATCTCCATAACCCTTGTTCGTTTCCACACACTCAATTTCTTCTACACGACCTGCCGAAGAAGATGAACTAATTTGGAGAATTAGATCAACTGTCTTGAGGACAGTAGGAATAATGTCTTTGGTTTTGGCATGTGTCCAATACCATAGACCATCTCATCCTCAGGTGGGGAATTGAAACTAAAATGAGGTAGGCTAATATAATTCTCATTAAACGGAGGTGGAACAGCAGTATTATCATAGCCTATTCCCGTCTTTTGTCTCACCTCAATATGTGCCCCAATTATTCCATTAAGCTTATCAGAAGCTAACTCAAAATTTGTCAACGGCTATTTTCCGTTGAGCCAAATCTAACTCTAACTTCTCAACTTTTGCATTTAATTCAACAACACGTATATCATTATGTGCAGCTAGTTTATCATATTGAAAAAGCTTTTCATTAAGCTTAGCCATGTCATTATTTTTAGTTTTAATCCTAGTGGCATAGATCTTTTCTCCTTTCCTAAGATCATCGTTCTAGCACTTAATGCTAAGATTTTCATCTATAAGGGAAACATTATGATTTATATAGTTCATAACTTTATCAGTACAAGCTTGTGAGTAAAGTTTGTGTACCTCGGGAATGACAAAGGTAAGTGGAGGTGTTCTAGCAATAGGCTTGATGAGGTGCTTGCTTCAATTGTGAAGGCCATTCTAGAAAATGTTAGGGGACTCTTTAGCTGTTCAAATTGGTCATTTTCCCAATCTGGTTGAGTTGCTTTCAGCTGTTCGGGTTATCATAGCCTTTATGCTTGACTCGAAATTTCCCTTGAATGTGCTTCCTTGACTAATTCTCGGGACTCTTGACTTCGAGGAGTAATTCGGAACGGGCTTCTTGTCATTTCTTTTTCACCTTCATTATCAAACATCTCGGTGATCTTGATGCCATTAACAGCCATAGGTGGTTGGTGCATTCTCTTGCAAAGAGGCATGATTCGTTGCAGTTGAGCAACATAGCTTCTCTTTCTCAAACCAATCTTCTTCCCTCCGAATCTTTGAAACTGTTCTTCCCATACATCTTCATGAAATTTGATGCTCGGTGAACAGCCATGGCCACATGGTACTTGATGTCCATTTTCCCGAGATACTTCTTGTTGATCCGGGAAGTTATCCTTGTTCAAAAGAAGAAAGAAGCAACTTTCCTTGTAAAAACTCCTCATGGCTTGCCATAAAGGCATGAAATAGTGCCACATTGGAGTCATCAGCTGAAAGAGTTTGAGGAGCAGAATGAGCTTGACTGCTTGATGGTTTCTGGATCCCATGAGCTTTTAAGGCTTGAGAAATGGCTTTGTCAACAATGTCTTGGACGGAGCTTGAACTTGAAGGTGCTTAAGGTGCAACAGATATCTTGAAGACAGAATTAGCAGTGTGAACAGTGGGGTGTGCTTGGCTCAGAAATACAGTGCTTATTCCTGATCCAGTGGATATCATATCTTGATTAAGAGAACTGATATGATTTCCCATTCTGAGTTTGTCATCCATCTCAAATGACTTGATGATTGATATCAAATCAGCAAAGGGAGTAATTTGGACGTTTGTTGATTGTGATAACACTGTTATTCCATGTGTATTGAAGGTAGTTAAGAAACTTGTCGTTGATTAACCGATTCACATTACACATGATTGAACATGTTGAACTCAACTTTCAACAGTCCTTTTCTGCTATTCCTCATCTCAGTATTTCCCTCGAACTTGCTAACTAATTCATCCCAAAGACCCTTGGCAGTGGTGTAATTTCTCAAAGTTTAAGCAATTTCACGTGAGAGGAATACACTAAAAACACCAAAAGCTTTATGATCTTCACTAAACATATTCCTGTCAATGTCATCATAAGCAGTCACGGGTTTAGGAACTGAGCTATTAGGATTGTTAGTCATAGAGTGTATGGACCTTGCTCAAGGGGTCTAAGAAGATTATAATCAAGAATTCTAATGTAGTTCGTGAAACACCATTTGAACTCTTCAAAGTCATTATCCCAATTCATAAGCTTAGGAGGCTTAGTTGTAGTTCCTGCCTCATTCTCAAAAATCAAGTAACTTCTAACTGCTTCATTTCTAACCTCTTCATTTGGATAAGCCATTGCTTAAACAACTCAAGATCAAACACAAGAACAAACAGATTCTGCTTGAAACACACAATTATAAAGTAATCGAATGTTGA
Source organism: Bidens hawaiensis (assembly GCF_021521415.1). NCBI lineage: Eukaryota > Viridiplantae > Streptophyta > Magnoliopsida > Asterales > Asteraceae > Bidens > Bidens hawaiensis. Next base: position 353,788 of record NW_027491772.1, read on the forward strand.
AGTAATCGAATGGAAAGTAATCAAATGGTTAAAGTAATCGAATGGAAATATAATCTAATCGAATGGTTTGAATCTAATCGAATAAGATACTTTTCTAATAGAATGGTATAATCTAATAGAATGGTGATTCGATTCGATTAGACTTGTTTCTTGAATTCATTTCGATTAAACTGATATTCGTTTAGAATGTAATTTGTATTCGTTAGATTAACTTTGTAATTCTATTAGATTACAGAACACATTCAATTCGATTAGAGACTCGATTAGATTATGGTTGTACTTAGGGAAAGTAAAAATGTACTTTCTATCACCTCTTTCATGATTTCCTTTTTAAGGTTTTCACCTCAATCACTTTGACCTTTTATGGATCTAAGAAACATCCATACTTTTAACACTTTTTAAACACCAATCTTGAATTTTTGAATCTTCTTACACTTGATTCTCTACAATTATCACACAAACATTAACCCGAAGCTTGAAAACTTGGAAAATTTGACCTTTTTAAACACTTTATCTTCACTAGAAGAACCCCTAACCCACTACAAAGCTTGAAAATCCGTCTTCAACACAAACAAGACCAAAATCAAAGGTTGTGACCCAAGATCTACAACTGGTAGAGCCCGAAAGCTCTGATACCAATTGTAGGTCCCTTGTTCGGATCTAACAACACAAATACTAGTTTACTTGGATCAACCTCTACACTAGCTAGAGGAAATCACTAGTGAGGACCGAGATCCCGGATCTTGTTTGGTTATGTTTATTTCCATGAGAGTTGAAAGAAAGAAGAGAGAAGGAGCGTTTGAATATAGGATAAGGTTAAGAGATTTGAAAAAAGGTTGCATTGCATGAGATGAACACACTATTTATAGTGTGTTCTCATGCATCTTCTATTACTTATTCACGGCCCATTAGGCTATACAAAACATGGCCTTGGGCCCAAACATACAAATAAACACAAACAGACTAGCTAACATATAAAAACGACAAAGTGAAATCAAATACAAAAGACTAATCACAAAATGGGCCTAACACCCCCTCTGTCAGATCTTAGAACTTTAATGGTGTACTCACTTTGTTTCTCAACCATTACTTTGAATGACTTGAACCTGTTAAATGCTTCTAATTTACTTTTAACAAAATAAACCCAACTCATGCGAGTAAGATTATCAATGAAAAGCAGGTAGTAGATACTTCCTCCCATACTAGGTAGTTGCATGGGTCCACACAAGTTTGTATGGATTAACTCCAACTTCTTTGTGGCTCTCCAAGATTTTGATACTAATGATTTACAAGATTGTTTCCCAAAAACGCCCATCACATGAATCAAGTGGTTTGATATTTGGTAGACCAATTACCATTCCTTTGTTGTCACACCCTCAAAATCCACTAACGGAGTTTTACCGTCAGAGGGTGTGAACTGGCAGGATCGGAATCATTAGTTATAACCAAACCAAAGAAAACGTTTAAATGAAAAATAAGTGCGGAAGCGTAAAACCTTAATTCAAAAGTTGCGTCACGCAGGACGACTTAAAACCAAATGTAAATGTTAAAATTAAGTTTGCAGAGTAAGATGTTTAACAATTAATGCATGCTCCTAAACCGCGCGCCCGCCTCGGCTACCTGAGAATAACATACTAAAAGGGGTCAACACGAGGTTGGTGAGTTCACAAGTTATATAAGATAAATCGTTTAGCGTTTGAGTTCAGCGTTTTCGTTAAGTGTTTTGCGTAACCACGTTACGGCGTTTAAAAGTTTTGCGTAACCACGTTACGGCGTTTAAATGTTTTGCGTAACCACGTTACGGCGTTTAAGTGTTTTGCGTAACCACGTTACGGCGTTTAAGTGTGTAACCACGTTACAGCGTTTAAGTGTTACCAGATAATGTTATGTCAAATTATATATCGATAGGTAGCTAATCTATACAACAAGTATTACTAAGTGGTTCGAGACCGAAGCTGACTGTTTATCAAGTGCCCGTCACCAGGTCAACCCAGACCATGGTAAGTGTTAGCCAAAATTACACCCACTCAACCTCCAGTTGAGCTTAGCGTCGGGTGGGGTTTGTCAAACCCAGTAGTACTACTCAACAGTGACTCGCTATTCCAAATATTAACCGGTTCGATGCGTGGGACTTCAAGGGTTACGTGCCGCTTAGCCTCTACAAGTGATATATATAATTTATAACAAAATCTTAAATATGTGTTTATCTCAAAAATGCGTTTATCGGAGTATGTTATCTCCCCCAAGTGAAAAACGTTTGAAAACAGTTCAAAGAGCGGGGTAAGTGAACTCACTGTTTGCGAAGAATATTCCAAATTAGATCACCGAGTGATGCGCGTCGTAGAAAACTCTCTAGCGTTCTAAAATAACAAAGAGATTTTCTAAGTATCGGAACGTTTAACGAGTCTCTAGACTCGGCACATAATACCTATGCACGTATCATGTTTCGTGTTTCGTTTGTGAACCGTGTGTGATTTAAACAAGTACAATTGTGATACGATACACGAGTGAGCAATTACTTTCGTGTCATGTATTAATAACATACTTACAAGCAATTATTCCCGTAAGGGCATTTTGGTCAACAAACAAAGACTAACTAACCATTATTCCCCATAAGGGCAATTTGGTCAATTCATGGCAATCAAACTAGCAACTATTCCCCGCAAGGGTATTTTGGTCAAAATACAACAATTATATAAAAACTATCATATTTCATGCATTCCTACACAACTCAGCAGCTAGTTTCATTGTGACAGAATTTCTACTTGAAAGATTGTACTATTTCACCGATCATATCATCTCAATTAATTCACCAAAAATCACCACTGAAACATACATGTCTTAGGTTTCCAGAACATATTTTATATTATTTTTATTCCATATAGATTTCTCATAATGATCAAAACACTACAGTAAACTCATATCAGTCAGATTCATGCACAACAGAATGTTATTTGCAATTCCCGGTAAACGAAAAATCCAATAAATGCAAGACCACTTGGGTTTGGTTCCTAACTCAGTGAGTCAACTTCCAGAAGTGGAACCAACCCAATTGGCCTCGTAGTTCATGAGATATAGAATTTACAATATAACCTAACAGCAGGTCTAACAGCTCAGCTTTGCATCACGTTTTTGTAAAATCATAAAAGTATACTTCCACTTATCCAAAAATTACGAATTTATACTTTATAGAAACTAGACTCAACCTAGTTTACTGCAGTACCCACAATCTCAATCAATTTTCACGTTTACACTTCGTTACAGTCAGTTAAACATCGTATATATATTCTGTCCAGAATCTGTTCACATCAAAACTCAACATCATAACAATCTATGAACTATCGTGCATCCATATAACCCTCTAGACACCATAACTACTATCCATGCATATAAATCACACCATACATACAAGATTAGGGTTTGTGTTTTAATTCAAATCAAGAACAACAATCAATCATGTATCAATATCAATCTAGTTATCACTTTATCATCAAATCAATTCAAGAATCACATGAACAATATAACACCTAGAATCGGCCAGCTAGGGTTTGTTATTAACCCAACAAACATCAAATTCAATCAACAAGGATGTGAAGGATGATCAAATATACCTTCCTAGCACTTAGTTCTTGGATCAAAGACTTGAATTGATGGTGTATGTGGGTGTTCTTGTGGACGGCAGCCGTGGAGAAGGGAGGTGAGAGAGAGCCGATCGGAACTTGTAGGTTAGGGTTAGGATAATAATAATAGTTAGGGTTAAGTTAATAATATATTTATAGATATACAAGTTACATTCTAATCCCTCTACTTTCCAAGTGTTGTTTTTTTCTAGAACATTCTATCATACTTGCACAATAAGTTAACATGACCATAATATTATCACATAGCACATAATCCTAACACATAGTAATCACATAGTTCGTGTTTTGACGTTTGTCGTTTATTTATCAACTCGTTTGCGTTTCGGTGCAAATCCCGAAAGACTACTACACATGTAGTAAATGTTAAGCGTCATTTAAACCCTAGTTTAAATGTAATGAAGTATGCGTTATAGATTCAACGATCTTTAAAGTTTGAATTAACGGAGTTGAGTTAACGAGGTTAACCTGGAATTGACGATTGTCACATCATTCCCATGTTAAAGAATTTTCGTCCCGAAAATTTGAGTCAAGTCGTGATGAGAGCCTGAAAAAGTAAGATGAAAAATTTTCAGTTTGTCATATCATCCCCTAGTAAAAAGAAATTTCGTCCCGAAATTTAATTCATACCTTCGGTGATGTTTGACGGTTTGCCGGGTTTCGCGGTTTTCGGTGTTTGGTTAGCCCTTCAAAAAGGTGAGGATACTTTTTCATCATTTGATCCTCGCGTTCCCACGTGAACTCCGGTCCACGTCTCGAGTTCCAACGAACCTTAACGATTGGAATTTTGCTGTGTTTGAGTGTTTTGGTTTCCCAATCCAAAACTTCGACTGGTTCCTCAATGAACCGTAACTGTTCATCAACTTGCAGTTCCTCCAAAGGGACTACTTGGGTTTCATCAGATAGGCATTTCTTCAAATTTGATACGTGGAATACATCGTGTACGCCACTGAGTTCTGTTGGTAGGTCCAGTCGGTACGCCACCGGACCAATGCGCTCAGTTATCCGGTACGGACCAACATACCGTGGGTTGAGTTTGTTTCGCTTACCAAAGCGAACTACACCTTTCCAAGGTGAGACTTTGAGTAACACCCGATCGTTCACTTTAAATTCGAGAGGTTTTCGGCGCTTGTCGGCATAACTCTTTTGGCGATCCCGTGCTGCTGCCATGCGATTTCGGATTTGAACAATCTTTTCCGAGGTTTCGAGTACCAGTTCTGGACCAGTGATTTGGCTGTCACCCACCTCTGCCCAGCAGAGTGGTGATCGACACTTCCGTCCGTACAGCGCTTCAAACGGCGCTGCCTTAATACTTGCGTGGTAGCTGTTATTATACGAAAACTCTACCAAGGGTAAGTGGGGTTCCCAACTTTTTCCGAAATCTAAAACGCATGCACGCAACATATCCTCCAGGGTCTGAATAGTCCGTTCACTTTGCCCATCCGTCTGAGGATGGTATGCTGTACTCATATCGAGACGTGTGCCCAGTGCGCTTTGCAGCGACTTCCAAAAGTGTGAGGTAAAACGAGAATCTCGATCGGAAATGATCGAGACAGGCACTCCGTGTCTAGACACCACTTCTTTCATGTATACTCGAGTCAGTCTTTCCATTTTGTCCGTTTCCTTAATCGTTAGGAAATGTGCCGATTTAGTCAACCGGTCAACGATCACCCAGATGGTATCGCATCCCGTCGGTGTCTTAGGCAAACCCGTAATAAAATCCATTGAGATGTGCTCCCATTTCCACATTGGGAGTTCCGGTTGTTGCAGTAGACCAGATGGTTTCTGGTATTCAATCTTGACTCTGGCACAAGTCAAGCATTTGCTCACGTAGGTGGCAATGTCGGCTTTCATGTTCGGCCACCAGTAAAGTGCCTTTAAATCATGATACATTTTATCTGAGCCAGGGTGGATAGAATATCGGGACTTGTGAGCTTCGTCCATCACTAGAGTTCTCAACTCTCCGTATCGTGGAACCCAAATCCGGTTCTCAAAATATCGGACCCCGTCCGATCTGGTTTCAAATTGCTTGTTCATGCCCCGCATGAGTTCCGATGGAAGATTTTCATCTTTCAAAGCTTCCAGTTGCGCATCGCGAATCTGATCGGGTAAGCTGGCATGAATTGTGAGTTGCAATGCTCGCACTCGTCTGGGTTTATCGGTTTCCTTTCTACTGAGGGTGTCGGCCACTACATTGGCCTTGCCAGGGTGGTACTTGATGGCACAATCGTAATCCTTAAGCAACTCGACCCAACGACGCTGTCGCATGTTCAGCTCCCTTTGATCGAAGATATGCTGGAGACTCTTGTGGTCGGTGTATATGGTAAACTTGGTACCGTACAAGTAATGCCTCCATATCTTAAGGGCAAACACCACAGCTCCGAGTTCCAAATCATGGGTCGTGTAGTTCTTCTCGTGAATCCGTAGTTGTCGAGAGGCATAAGCTATAACCTTCTGGAGTTGCATTAGCACACAACCGAAACCTTGTACCGATGCGTCACAGTGTACCTCAAAATTCTCCGTTCCCTTGGGTAGGGCTAGAATAGGGGCACTACAGAGTTTGGTTTTCAACAGTTGAAAAGAGGATTCTTGCGCGTCACCCAAATTGTACTTAGTACCTTTGTGAGTCAAAGCGGTGAGGGGTTGAGCAATCTTTGAAAACCCTTCAATGAAACGTCGGTAGTAGCCGGCCAGTCCTAGGAATTGCCGCACCTCAGTCGGGGTCTTAGGTGCTTCCCAGTTTTTGATGGCCTCTACCTTACCGGGATCGACATGGATACCATTTTCGCTGATCACATGCCCTAAAAAGTGAACCTCGCGAAGCCAAAATTCGCATTTCGAGAGTTTAGCATACAGTTGTTCCTTCTTCAATAAGTCCAGAATTACCCTTAAGTGTTCCTCATGGTCAACCTTGTTCTTGGAGTAAATCAGGATATCGTCAATAAATACAATCACAAACTTGTCGAGGTACGCCTTGCACACTCGATTCATAAGATCCATAAATACGGCTGGCGCGTTGGTTAGGCCAAAAGGCATAACCGAGAACTCGTAGTGACCATACCGTGTTCTGAAAGCCGTCTTTGAAATATCTTCTTCGCGCACTCTCAACTGGTGGTAACCGGAACGTAGATCGATCTTCGAGTAGTAACTCGATCCCTGAAGCTGGTCAAATAAATCATCAATTCGGGGTAAAGGATAACGGTTCTTGACCGTCACCTTGTTCAATTCCCGGTAGTCGATGCACATTCGGAAAGTCCCGTCTTTCTTTCGAACAAACAAGACAGGGGCTCCCCATGGCGATGAGCTAGGTCGGATAAAACCTTTATCCAACAAATCTTGCAACTGGGTGGACAACTCCTGAAGTTCCGCCGGTGCGAGCCGATACGGGGCTCGTGCTATGGGTGCTGCACCGGGTGTCAACTCGATTTGGAATTCGACTTGACGAATAGGATGGAGTCCGGGCAAATCCTCCGGGAAAACTTCCGGAAAGTCTCGCACAACCGGTATGTCTTCAATTCGTTTCTCCTCCGCGGGTTTCTCAACAATCTGCGCCAAAATTGCCGGATGACCCTTTCGTAGATACTTCTGTGCTTTCATAAGGGTGATGATGCTGTTGGTCATGCCGCTTCTCTCGCCTCGGACCGAAATGATCTCGCCGGAAGGGGTGGTAATATGGACTATTTTATCATGGCATATAATCTCCGCTCGGTTCTCGGATAACCAGTCCATGCCGACAACGACATCGAAACTACTAAGCGTAAAAGGAATAAGGTCGATGTCAAAAACATGACCTGACAGTTTCAACTTACATCCCGCAAGTATATGAGTTGTTACTACAGTTTTACCATTAGCTAATTCAACAGGAAACTTAGCGTCTAACGGGGTTGGAGTAAGGTCTAAAAGTTGGCTAAAGGCTTTCGACACAAAACTCCTATCAGCTCCAGTGTCAAACAAAATAGAAGCAAAATAATCGTTTACAGGGAACTTACCGGACACCACATGCGGATCATTGCGGGCTTGACCCGATCCAATCACAAACGCTCTTCCTTTGCCATTTCCTCCACCGTTACTGCCACTTCCATTGCCCCCATTGTTGTCATTATGTTTCAGCTTGGGGCAATCCTTCCGGAAATGACCTTCCTGTCCACATTCAAAACATCCCTTAGTCGTCATCGGTTGCTTAGGAGCACCCTTTGCCGCAAGGTCTCCTCTACATTCTTTCGCTTGGTGACCTATCTTTCCGCATCTTTGACACTTGACACGGTCACACTGGCCAACATGATGATAGTTGCACCTGTTGCACTTTGGATACTTCCCAGCATATCCGCTCGAAACCTGCCCGCTACCGTTGTTGTTGGAGTTGTTGTTGTTGTGATTCTGAGTGTTAAAGCTCCGGGTGAACTCGGGTTTACGGTAGTGTTGTTGCGGTGGGAGGTTCGAGGATGAAGATCTGGTGTTGTCGAACTTTCTCTTCCCGCTGTTCGGGTTGCGGTTGTTGTTACTGTTGCTGACGTGGTCATTACTCGGGTTGTCACGGGCTTTAACAGTCGAACCCCTCGGTGGTAACGCACCCTGGGTCACAGCCTGATCCGTCAGTTTGTGAGCCAAACGGATCGCTTGTTGGATCGTGGCTGGTCTGGAAGACGTCACCATACCCTGAATCTGTGGTGCTAACCCATCAATGTACATCTCTATTCTCTTGCTCGGCGGATCCACCATCCGCGGACACATCACAGCCAACTCGTGCGAACGGGTAGTGTAAGCTTCGATTTCCGAACCCACCATCTTCAATGACCAAAATTCCGACTCCAACTTTGAAATCTCCTCCCTCGGACAATACTCTTCTCGCATCATGTTCTTGAACTCCTCCCAGTCCATCGCGTTAGCCAGTTCCATCCTCCGGTTCTTCTTCAGGTTCCTCCTCGGGATCTTCCTCGGGATCCTCCTCAGGTTCCTCTTCGGGATCTTCTTCAGGTTCCTCTTCAGGCTCTGCCTCAGGCTCGGCCTCAGGCTCTGCCTCGGGTTCGGCTGCGTTCTGAGCAATCTGCATTTGTAGGATATCGCAACGCTCTAACGCTATTTCGGTTCGGGTCCTTGCTTCTTGGAGTTGCTCTTTCAAGTCTATCATTTCGGCTTGCATCTTCATCATAACCTTCGTTTGTTGATCACTAGCCCCTTGCATATCCTTCATTGCCGCCGCCATGCGGGCAACCTCCTCCTTATTCTCGGTTTCGTCTTTTAACAATCTGGAAACGTTCTCTCTCGTGTAGCGCATGTAACCCACATCACGCTCCAAACATGAAACAACGGCTGCGAGAACTCTCTCTACAGGTTCGGTTATGGGTGGTAGGGTGTTGGGATAAGCAGGGTGGTTCGGGTGTGGCAACGGGGGAACTTGTTCACGGTAGACCATACGTCTGATCATGTTAGGGTACCAATCCCAGCTAACGTTGTTTTCGTAAAGGCTTCCGGATAGGCGGTACCTCTTCGGTGCGGGAGCTGCGAGTTCCGGGACTACGCGGGGTGGCGAGGCGGTAGGTAACTGAGGTTCCTTCCCGTGAGCATGAGTCATCGGATCGGACGATGATGAGGATGGCGTCGACATCTCTACAGGTAAGCCGTGTATGCGCGCGCGTATGAGCGAAAGAGGTAAGAGATAAGATTACAAGACTACACAAACCTATGCAGTGCGTATTATTATAACTAATGGGTCGTCGCGGTTATAGTCTAGTATGCATGCAGTTTCTAGTTCGCTATAACCAATGGCTCTGATACCAATCTGTCACACCCTCAAAATCCACTAACGGAGTTTTACCGTCAGAGGGTGTGAACTGGCAGGATCGGAATCATTAGTTATAACCAAACCAAAGAAAACGTTTAAATGAAAAATAAGTGCGGAAGCGTAAAACCTTAATTCAAAAGTTGCGTCACGCAGGACGACTTAAAACCAAATGTAAATGTTAAAATTAAGTTTGCAGAGTAAGATGTTTAACAATTAATGCATGCTCCTAAACCGCGCGCCCGCCTCGGCTACCTGAGAATAACATACTAAAAGGGGTCAACACGAGGTTGGTGAGTTCACAAGTTATATAAGATAAATCGTTTAGCGTTTGAGTTCAGCGTTTTCGTTAAGTGTTTTGCGTAACCACGTTACGGCGTTTAAAAGTTTTGCGTAACCACGTTACGGCGTTTAAATGTTTTGCGTAACCACGTTACGGCGTTTAAGTGTTTTGCGTAACCACGTTACGGCGTTTAAGTGTGTAACCACGTTACAGCGTTTAAGTGTTACCAGATAATGTTATGTCAAATTATATATCGATAGGTAGCTAATCTATACAACAAGTATTACTAAGTGGTTCGAGACCGAAGCTGACTGTTTATCAAGTGCCCGTCACCAGGTCAACCCAGACCATGGTAAGTGTTAGCCAAAATTACACCCACTCAACCTCCAGTTGAGCTTAGCGTCGGGTGGGGTTTGTCAAACCCAGTAGTACTACTCAACAGTGACTCGCTATTCCAAATATTAACCGGTTCGATGCGTGGGACTTCAAGGGTTACGTGCCGCTTAGCCTCTACAAGTGATATATATAATTTATAACAAAATCTTAAATATGTGTTTATCTCAAAAATGCGTTTATCGGAGTATGTTATCTCCCCCAAGTGAAAAACGTTTGAAAACAGTTCAAAGAGCGGGGTAAGTGAACTCACTGTTTGCGAAGAATATTCCAAATTAGATCACCGAGTGATGCGCGTCGTAGAAAACTCTCTAGCGTTCTAAAATAACAAAGAGATTTTCTAAGTATCGGAACGTTTAACGAGTCTCTAGACTCGGCACATAATACCTATGCACGTATCATGTTTCGTGTTTCGTTTGTGAACCGTGTGTGATTTAAACAAGTACAATTGTGATACGATACACGAGTGAGCAATTACTTTCGTGTCATGTATTAATAACATACTTACAAGCAATTATTCCCGTAAGGGCATTTTGGTCAACAAACAAAGACTAACTAACCATTATTCCCCATAAGGGCAATTTGGTCAATTCATGGCAATCAAACTAGCAACTATTCCCCGCAAGGGTATTTTGGTCAAAATACAACAATTATATAAAAACTATCATATTTCATGCATTCCTACACAACTCAGCAGCTAGTTTCATTGTGACAGAATTTCTACTTGAAAGATTGTACTATTTCACCGATCATATCATCTCAATTAATTCACCAAAAATCACCACTGAAACATACATGTCTTAGGTTTCCAGAACATATTTTATATTATTTTTATTCCATATAGATTTCTCATAATGATCAAAACACTACAGTAAACTCATATCAGTCAGATTCATGCACAACAGAATGTTATTTGCAATTCCCGGTAAACGAAAAATCCAATAAATGCAAGACCACTTGGGTTTGGTTCCTAACTCAGTGAGTCAACTTCCAGAAGTGGAACCAACCCAATTGGCCTCGTAGTTCATGAGATATAGAATTTACAATATAACCTAACAGCAGGTCTAACAGCTCAGCTTTGCATCACGTTTTTGTAAAATCATAAAAGTATACTTCCACTTATCCAAAAATTACGAATTTATACTTTATAGAAACTAGACTCAACCTAGTTTACTGCAGTACCCACAATCTCAATCAATTTTCACGTTTACACTTCGTTACAGTCAGTTAAACATCGTATATATATTCTGTCCAGAATCTGTTCACATCAAAACTCAACATCATAACAATCTATGAACTATCGTGCATCCATATAACCCTCTAGACACCATAACTACTATCCATGCATATAAATCACACCATACATACAAGATTAGGGTTTGTGTTTTAATTCAAATCAAGAACAACAATCAATCATGTATCAATATCAATCTAGTTATCACTTTATCATCAAATCAATTCAAGAATCACATGAACAATATAACACCTAGAATCGGCCAGCTAGGGTTTGTTATTAACCCAACAAACATCAAATTCAATCAACAAGGATGTGAAGGATGATCAAATATACCTTCCTAGCACTTAGTTCTTGGATCAAAGACTTGAATTGATGGTGTATGTGGGTGTTCTTGTGGACGGCAGCCGTGGAGAAGGGAGGTGAGAGAGAGCCGATCGGAACTTGTAGGTTAGGGTTAGGATAATAATAATAGTTAGGGTTAAGTTAATAATATATTTATAGATATACAAGTTACATTCTAATCCCTCTACTTTCCAAGTGTTGTTTTTTTCTAGAACATTCTATCATACTTGCACAATAAGTTAACATGACCATAATATTATCACATAGCACATAATCCTAACACATAGTAATCACATAGTTCGTGTTTTGACGTTTGTCGTTTATTTATCAACTCGTTTGCGTTTCGGTGCAAATCCCGAAAGACTACTACACATGTAGTAAATGTTAAGCGTCATTTAAACCCTAGTTTAAATGTAATGAAGTATGCGTTATAGATTCAACGATCTTTAAAGTTTGAATTAACGGAGTTGAGTTAACGAGGTTAACCTGGAATTGACGATTGTCACATATTCTGCGATATTGTTTAGTATAGAAAATTACAAGTTAATCGGTCCAAATCATAACGTGTTCCATGTAAATGTTGTCATGCTTGATCTGGATCATGCACTTTAAATTGGATGATGTGTATTTTTTTCCCAAGCTTATGTATAATTTACTTGGTGTGGGACGGTTGATGAGAAAGGAATATTCATTATTATTTGATGATGGCATACATGTGATTAATTGTAAAGCCACTAATGTTGTTCTCATGACAGTCATGATTGTCAACAACAATCCAATTCTTTATCCAAATCAGACTCTAGCACCAAACTATGGCACTCCAGGTATGGTAATTAAAATTCATATGGGCTAAAGTTACTACATGACAAATATGACAAACTGAAAATTTTTCATCTTACTTTTTCAGGCTCTCATCACGACTTGACTCAAATTTTCGGGACGAAAATTCTTTAACATGGGAATGATGTGACAATCGTCAATTCCAGGTTAACCTCGTTAACTCAACTCCGTTAATTCAAACTTTAAAGATCGTTGAATCTATAACGCATACTTCATTACATTTAAACTAGGGTTTAAATGACGCTTAACATTTACTACATGTGTAGTAGTCTTTCGGGATTTGCACCGAAACGCAAACGAGTTGATAAATAAACGACAAACGTCAAAACACGAACTATGTGATTACTATGTGTTAGGATTATGTGCTATGTGATAATATTATGGTCATGTTAACTTATTGTGCAAGTATGATAGAATGTTCTAGAAAAAAACAACACTTGGAAAGTAGAGGGATTAGAATGTAACTTGTATATCTATAAATATATTATTAACTTAACCCTAACTATTATTATTATCCTAACCCTAACCTACAAGTTCCGATCGGCTCTCTCTCACCTCCCTTCTCCACGGCTGCCGTCCACAAGAACACCCACATACACCATCAATTCAAGTCTTTGATCCAAGAACTAAGTGCTAGGAAGGTATATTTGATCATCCTTCACATCCTTGTTGATTGAATTTGATGTTTGTTGGGTTAATAACAAACCCTAGCTGGCCGATTCTAGGTGTTATATTGTTCATGTGATTCTTGAATTGATTTGATGATAAAGTGATAACTAGATTGATATTGATACATGATTGATTGTTGTTCTTGATTTGAATTAAAACACAAACCCTAATCTTGTATGTATGGTGTGATTTATATGCATGGATAGTAGTTATGGTGTCTAGAGGGTTATATGGATGCACGATAGTTCATAGATTGTTATGATGTTGAGTTTTGATGTGAACAGATTCTGGACAGAATATATATACGATGTTTAACTGACTGTAACGAAGTGTAAACGTGAAAATTGATTGAGATTGTGGGTACTGCAGTAAACTAGGTTGAGTCTAGTTTCTATAAAGTATAAATTCGTAATTTTTGGATAAGTGGAAGTATACTTTTATGATTTTACAAAAACGTGATGCAAAGCTGAGCTGTTAGACCTGCTGTTAGGTTATATTGTAAATTCTATATCTCATGAACTACGAGGCCAATTGGGTTGGTTCCACTTCTGGAAGTTGACTCACTGAGTTAGGAACCAAACCCAAGTGGTCTTGCATTTATTGGATTTTTCGTTTACCGGGAATTGCAAATAACATTCTGTTGTGCATGAATCTGACTGATATGAGTTTACTGTAGTGTTTTGATCATTATGAGAAATCTATATGGAATAAAAATAATATAAAATATGTTCTGGAAACCTAAGACATGTATGTTTCAGTGGTGATTTTTGGTGAATTAATTGAGATGATATGATCGGTGAAATAGTACAATCTTTCAAGTAGAAATTCTGTCACAATGAAACTAGCTGCTGAGTTGTGTAGGAATGCATGAAATATGATAGTTTTTATATAATTGTTGTATTTTGACCAAAATACCCTTGCGGGGAATAGTTGCTAGTTTGATTGCCATGAATTGACCAAATTGCCCTTATGGGGAATAATGGTTAGTTAGTCTTTGTTTGTTGACCAAAATGCCCTTACGGGAATAATTGCTTGTAAGTATGTTATTAATACATGACACGAAAGTAATTGCTCACTCGTGTATCGTATCACAATTGTACTTGTTTAAATCACACACGGTTCACAAACGAAACACGAAACATGATACGTGCATAGGTATTATGTGCCGAGTCTAGAGACTCGTTAAACGTTCCGATACTTAGAAAATCTCTTTGTTATTTTAGAACGCTAGAGAGTTTTCTACGACGCGCATCACTCGGTGATCTAATTTGGAATATTCTTCGCAAACAGTGAGTTCACTTACCCCGCTCTTTGAACTGTTTTCAAACGTTTTTCACTTGGGGGAGATAACATACTCCGATAAACGCATTTTTGAGATAAACACATATTTAAGATTTTGTTATAAATTATATATATCACTTGTAGAGGCTAAGCGGCACGTAACCCTTGAAGTCCCACGCATCGAACCGGTTAATATTTGGAATAGCGAGTCACTGTTGAGTAGTACTACTGGGTTTGACAAACCCCACCCGACGCTAAGCTCAACTGGAGGTTGAGTGGGTGTAATTTTGGCTAACACTTACCATGGTCTGGGTTGACCTGGTGACGGGCACTTGATAAACAGTCAGCTTCGGTCTCGAACCACTTAGTAATACTTGTTGTATAGATTAGCTACCTATCGATATATAATTTGACATAACATTATCTGGTAACACTTAAACGCTGTAACGTGGTTACACACTTAAACGCCGTAACGTGGTTACGCAAAACACTTAAACGCCGTAACGTGGTTACGCAAAACATTTAAACGCCGTAACGTGGTTACGCAAAACTTTTAAACGCCGTAACGTGGTTACGCAAAACACTTAACGAAAACGCTGAACTCAAACGCTAAACGATTTATCTTATATAACTTGTGAACTCACCAACCTCGTGTTGACCCCTTTTAGTATGTTATTCTCAGGTAGCCGAGGCGGGCGCGCGGTTTAGGAGCATGCATTAATTGTTAAACATCTTACTCTGCAAACTTAATTTTAACATTTACATTTGGTTTTAAGTCGTCCTGCGTGACGCAACTTTTGAATTAAGGTTTTACGCTTCCGCACTTATTTTTCATTTAAACGTTTTCTTTGGTTTGGTTATAACTAATGATTCCGATCCTGCCAGTTCACACCCTCTGACGGTAAAACTCCGTTAGTGGATTTTGAGGGTGTGACAGAATAATATTGTAAAGGATTAACAACACATTCACTTATAAGCCCTGATATATTGATATAACAACTTGAGTACCAAATCAGAACTGTTGCCAAAACTGTTACAAATAATGAACATGAAAGCCCTATATATACTTCTACAATACCTACGCATAAGTCATGGTCAATGTATAAGACTTATACGACTGTGTAAGTCTTATAAGGATGATTGTGACTTTACGCTATAAGTAGTTTACATAATTGACAATTTCAGCCCTTTACAAAACAAACTATATTACATAATAAGCCCATAAGACCTAGCATTAGACATTAATGCTCTAACACCATCTTTCTAGTTAATTCTAACTGTATGAAGGATCAATAACAAATTAGATCTCTAGCTAGTCAGATCATCTAGGTTTATGGCATTGAGATCCTAATGATGAGAATAATAATAAAAATGAGCACATGTTGTTGTATGAATGTTTCATGTGTAATCGTGGCTTTAATCTTATAATTTTAATATAATAATGACTTAGAAGTGAATAGTGACTCAGGGCCATGCATGAAGATCTCAAATCTCTTGCGTTTTGGGCATCAACACAACTAGACAAGATCAATTTAATCAGTCTCAATACAATTAAATTAATGTCCAAACTACCATTTATATGATTAAACTCTAATCCCACCAATTATATGATTTAATTGGAGAAAGTAACTTACAAGACGGTCAGTTTGATCAATATCCAAACAATTAAATTAATTAATGTCCAAACCCTAATCCTACCAATTATGTAATTAAACTCTAATCCTATCAATAATATGATTTAACTGGAGAAAGTAACTAAAAAGACTCGAAACCACAAATGATTCTAGTCAAATGAGTTGTATATGATAAACAAAGAACAAGTATGCAACAACGATGATTCTCTCTCTTTCTATTATATTGAATTGGATACATGATTGAGACACAATAGATCTCTTAAATAGAGGAAAGAAAATAACCTAAACTCCATAGAATACTAATGATTCTAGTCAAATTTGTTGATATTATGATAAACAAAGAACAAATATGCAGTACTCAAGTGACACCAAAATATATAAAATTTTTAGCATATAGCATGATGCCAAAAATAAACAAAATTTCCCCCGGCTAGAGGCTTAGTTAGAATATCAACATGCAGAACTTTTATGTTGCAGTACTCAAGTGACACCAACCCTTGAGCAACCATTTCCATGATGAAGTTATGTGTCAATTCTATATGGTTTGACCTAACAACTAGCCACAAACGGATTTATTCAACATATTTTTATTACCATCTTATAAAAAAGGTTTGTTACCACGAGTGCCTTATTGAGAAAACAATTAACCTAAACTCTAAAGAATAGGTAAAAACCTAACAACTAGCCACAAACAGAGTTATTAAACATATTATTACTATCTTATAAATAAGAAGTTTGTTGCTGCAAGTGCCCTATTGGGACACTTGGCGATGTAAGGCCCCATTTTGTTATTAGTCTTTTGTATTTATTTATGTCGTAAACGTTGTATCCTAGTTAGCTTGTCAGTTTGTTTCTTTGTATGTTTGGGCCCGATGGCATGTAAATCATGCTCATTGGGCTGTTAAATGACATAATGGTGCATGAGAACATACACTATAAATAGTGTATGTCTCTCATGCAAACATAACTTTTTGGCAAAATATAAACCTTGTCCTTTTACCAACTCTCTCTCTCTCAACTCCTCTCTTTCTTTCTACTTAGGGTAATAAACCAACCAAACAAGATCTGAGATCTTGGTTCCTCACTAGTTATTTCTGCTACCTAGTGTTTAGATTAATCCAAGTAGACTAGTTGTTGTGTTGTTTGATCCGTCCATAGGACCTACAATTGGTATCAAAGCTTTCGGGCTCTACTAGTTGCAGATCTTGGGTCACAACCTTGGATTTTGGTCTTGTTTGTGTTAAAGACATGTTTTCAAGTGTTCTTGTGGGTTACGAGTTCATAAAAGTGAAGAAAAGGTGTCTACAAGTCTAAAAAGTACAAGTGTTCTTACTTCGGCTTTGATATTGTGTACTTGTGTGTGTGAATTTGTGTGAAAAAGTGCTCTAAATACAAGTTTTTGGTTTGAAAGTGTTAAGAATGGATGTTTCTTAGATCCAAAAGAGTGTTGAAGAGATTGATGTGACTTTCTTAAAAAGGAAAAAGGTGAAAAAGTGAGCAAAAAGTACAATCCGTACTTTCTAAAATCTAATCTAATCGAGTTGAAGGTTATCTAATCGATTCACAAAGTAATCGAATCGAGTTTCTTAAGGTAATCTAATCGAGTCTAAGAAGAAGTCTAATCAAATCTCAAAAGAAGTCTAATCAAATTCAGAATCTATTCTAATCGAGTCACATTCGATTGGATTAGCTCATTTGATTAGTAGAATCTTATTCGATTTGATTGATATATTCAATTAGATTACAATGAGATTCGATTACATTGCAATTCGACTACTTTGAACTTGTATCTTTTCAACAGATGCTATTTGGACTAATTTGATCCTAGAGTTTGTTTAAGCCATGACGAATGAAAATGAGGAAGTTAGCAGTTACATGATCTTTGAAAATGAGGCTGGAACTACAACTAAGCCTCCCAAGATACTAAGATAGGATAACGGTTTTAAAGAATTTTAATGGCGTTTAAAATACTATATTAGAATTATTGATTATGGACTTCTTAGACCCATTGATATTGGTCCACATATTACCATGACTACCACTACTGATAGCCAAGCTCTTAAGCTGTGACTGCTTATGACGATAATGATAGGAAGATGTTTAGTGAAGATCATAAAGCATATGGTGTTCTTAGTGTTTGCCTCTCTCATGAAATTGCTCAAACTTTGAGAGATCACACCACTGTTAAAGGCCTTTGGGGTGCCTTGGTTAATAAGTTTGAGGGAAATACTGTGATGAGAAACAGTAAAAAGGGCATGTTAAAGGGTGAGTTCAACATGTTCAACCATGTGCAAGGAGAATCGGTCACAAGCCTCATTCATATATTTGAAACATTGATTACCAATATCAAGAGTGTAGGTATTGACTATGACCAAATTGAAATTAATGACAAGTTGTTAAACTCCCTTCCTTACACCTGGAACAGTAGTGTGGTCACTATCAAGAGACAATGAACCT
Source organism: Bidens hawaiensis (assembly GCF_021521415.1). Lineage (NCBI taxonomy): Eukaryota > Viridiplantae > Streptophyta > Magnoliopsida > Asterales > Asteraceae > Bidens > Bidens hawaiensis. The sequence continues at coordinate 372,341 of NW_027491772.1, forward strand.
TCAAATCACCACTCTTGCTGATTTGACATCCATCATCAAGTCATTTGAGATAGATGACAAGCTAAAAATGGGTAATTACATTAGTTTTCTCAACCATTCTGGAATATCTACCGTGTTTGGAGTTAGCATATCTTTTCTTAGCCATGCACACCCCAGAATTCATGTTGTCAATGGGGTTAAAACCAGACAACAAGCTCATAACTATGCTTTCAAGACCACTGCAACTCTTCAAGCACCATCAAGTTCAAGCTCATTCCAAGATGTAGTAGATAAAGTCGTTAAGCAAGCTTTGAAAGCTCATGGGATCAAGAAACCCACAAGCAGCCTATCCTACTCTGCTCCTCAAACTCCTCATATTGATGACTCAAACATGGCACTGTTTCATGCCTTTATGGAAAGCCACAAGGAGTTACTTCAAGGAAAGCTGTTTCCTCCTTCATTTCAACAATGAGACATTCTAAAGATCCATAAGAAAGATCTAAAGAAGATGGACATCAAGTATCATCAGATGGCCATGGTTGTTCACGGGGCCTCCAATTTCATGAAGATATAAGACAAGAACAGCTTCAGAGACTCAGATGGGAATGGTATTGGTTTTGATAAAGATAAGCTCCGATGTTACAACTGAGACGAGACTGGGCCCTTTGCTAGGGAATGCACAACTCCACCCTAGGCTGCAAATGACATCAAAATCACTGAGATGTCTAACAATGAGAGCATGAGGAGAAGTGATAAAAGACCTATTCAGAGCTACTCCTCAAAATCAAGAGTTCCAAGAATTGGTCAAGGAAACACATAAAAAGGGATCTCCGAGTCAAGCTCAAAGGCCATGATAACTAGAACTGCTGAAGGAACCAAGCCAAATTGGGAAGGTAACCAATTTGAAGAGCTGGTCATTTCTCTAAACTTTGTTAGGATGGCATTTGCACATGAACTCGGTACATTAAGCCCTGCTGCTGAAACACCCCCATTTGTCTCTGACATTCCTGAGGTACACAAACTTTGAACTCAAACTTTTATTGATAAGGTTAAGAACTATAGAACTCATAATGCTGCCATGATAGATGAAAATCTTGGGTTTAAATAGCAGAATGATGATTTTAAGAAAGCTGAAAAGATATTTGCCACTAGGATTAATACTCATAATAACGATATGGCTAAGCTTAATGAAAAACTTTTTCAATCTGATAAACTAGCTGAATTTCAAGAAAGACGCCTTGTAGAGTTAAACGCTAAAATTGAGAAGCTAGAATTAGATTTAGCTCAAAGAAAAATAGACTTTGAAATATTTGAGTTACCATCTGATAAACTTAATGGAATCATTGGGGCACAGTTCGGGGTAAGACAAAAAACCGGTATTGGTTATGATAAAACTGCTGTTCCACCTCCATTTAATGAGAATTATACTAGCCTACCTCACTTTGGTTTCAATACATCACCAGAGAATGAGATGGCTTATTGTAACAATCCTGATTTTAGGGCATAATTTTTTTCTTTTTTTTTCATAATTTTGTTAGTAATTGATTTATGAAATACCATTTGCTTGACTGCAAACCTAGGATAACATGGAATACAATTTAGAACCTGTTTCACACTAAATTTGTTTATAAAAGTAACATGCCCATATAATAAGACCCAAACAAATTACATAAACGTGACACCATACATTAAGACTACATAAACCCATCATAAATATATATGCCTCCCCCTATCTAATTGATCCTTACCACAACATAGGTACACATTTATAAAACTAGAACGCTAATAATTTGTATTATTGTCTACGAGTTCAAATTACTCTTTAATGCACATACATATTATGTAAAATGGTGTCGTTCTATTCTACATACAATAATAATATATTAATAATTATGTACCGTTTACCTTCACAATTTACATAACTATTAATAAATTAGTGTCACAATTAATAATATTGGTATAGCTATTGAAATAAACTACTTAAATACTTAAGTGCATGTATAACCTAGTAAAATGCATATATTTTTAAAAGATAACAAACTTAAATCATATTTGTATGAGATAATGTCAAATATATAAAAACACAATACACATGCTTCTTATTTGTTTTCTATTTACCTTCTAGATGATAGTTGACTTAGCAAATATATTACAAATCTTGCAAGGATATCCATAAGACAACTTCTTGGACTCTTCAATATCTTGAACAAACTTACACTCCACTCTAAGATCTACATAATCTACCAAATCTTTCACTCTCTCTCTCTTAGATTCTGCCAGCATTCTAAAGTCAATTTTCGAGACCCAAATCTCACTCCAAACTCAACCATATGAACCCACCCATTATTCTTCTATAATAACCTTCAATCTCCTCCCGAAAGATTCACACCGGCCTCACTTCATTTTAACAAGATTTCAACCTCCAAATCGACTTTATGTCAATACTGCGCAAGAACCGAAACTGCAGTGATACTATTAATTTGTCATCCTGTTTAAGGTATCAAATGAACTCCAAAATCATTGATTCTTTTTCCCACATCTAATGATTTCGATAATATTTATTTTGGTTAAATTCCCTGGTGCATTTGATGACCATAAATGACCCGAAGTCTGTCCAAAATAGTCACGAGTTCCAGAAGCATCATAGGTGAGTTTGCACTTTTGTTGTTTTGTGAGTTCAAAAGCCTTTATGCACATTGAACTCTTCTAAACTCATTCTTGGCCAAAACCCGTCAATCACAGCCAAAACACACCTTTGAACCCCTAAGATTAACTAGAATCAATCAAAGTAGAAGCCGTTAATCAATCATGGGAAGTTTCATGCTCCTATGTGAGTCCTCTGATCCTCTCTCGGTTGCTGTTGTGTTCTGTCAAAACGAAGACCCGAAGCACCCTTAAACTAGGTATCACACCTACATACCAATATTATAAGTTTCATACTTCTAAGTGCACGTTTGGTTTGTAATCATTCTTAATCTTGTTTTCACGTAATGTAATAAGCCTCTTGTGACCCTTGTTCTAGGCATACTTCAACCCCACTGAAGCCCCATAGCTGCCTTCAACAATGTAAACCCGATGCTCGACTTGTTTCCTTAGAAATTCATGTTTTCTACTAATATTGTACTAAACCCTTATTCCATCAAAATCCATGAAATTCACAGATGTTTGGACCCTCTTAAAGCCCTCTACTTGTGTGTGAAATCAATACTAATACAAGGTACACGAATCCTAACCGAAAACATTCGTTAAATACGTCTATTATTGAGTTTTACACATCATATAGGCACAAATGATATCTATAACAACAAAAACATTATAATTGTTAAAATTCCAGTAAGCTAATCACTCTAAACTCTACATAATGGTCCTTTATACAATACTAATACAAGGTAAGCTTGAAATCCCGTTTTATACAACATTAAAACTGTAAAATGAAATTGAAAAATGCACTATTTTACTAGATACACTAAAAGTAAATTCTTACCGTCAACTTAAAGTATATACTAAAAGTAAATTCTTACAATCAACTTAAAGTATATAATAGGTATTAACAAAAAGAACTACCTCAATCCGACTTACAAATCAACCACACGGTAGAAACCGATAAGATACGTTAAAATTCATAACCATAGGAAACATTAATAAACTTGAGACCTGAGTTTTCCTAAGTTTATATCTACTATAAATATAAATAAAAATGTGTTTATAAGTAATTCAAGTATTTGGATAATAGTTATTATAATTTTTACCGATTAATATAACCGTACAAATACCGTAAACCGGTAAAAATAGTTAAGGCCAAACCTAAAAGTCTAAAGATACTAAAGATTGTATTACTACAAATTATGAATCTTATATAAAAGAAATTTAGGGGGAGGTTTAGATAAACATTTTCTAACTAATGCTCTTAAAACCACATAATAAATAATTTAGGGTCAAAAGACGTTTCTAACACTTTTTACACAAACGCAATATTTCAAGTAAATTACACTTAAAAGCAATATATAATGTTTTCCTACGTTTTAAAATGATAAACTATATTTGAATTGCATGATTACACTTTAACACGGTGTCTTCCTAAACCGACAACTATAAACGTATATTTCCGAGCTACGTATTTTCTATTAAAATACTTAAACCCAAAATATATAGTTTTACATTTTATAACCTTAGGTAATTTAAAAATTAAAATTACTAATTATGTTGATACCAAAAGCTATATACAAAGGGACTATTTTTACCAATATCTTAAAGACATACTCTAAGTAATAACATAACTAGAAACCATACTCACATGGCCACTTAGTATAGATTAGTATAGCCTACAAATACGTTTTGCAAAACCGACCATTGACCATTATTTGACCAAACGTAATAACCGACACTAAGACGTAAAGTATTATTGTTATTATTATTATTATTATTATTATTATTATTATTATTAACTAATATGTGTGAACTATACATTTAATTATATATCAATCTAGCATGAACCTTAATCATAGTCTCTTAAGACGAAACTCAAACGTTTCTAATTAAGGAAACTTTGTTCCTTCACATATTACTAATCGGAACCGTAATCCACAATAACCTCAAATAATATAACATTAACCTACTTGGGTCACGAGCACATATAATATGATGCATATTACGTTAGTGACATGTTATATGCATTTAGGAATATCTATGACTTGGAGCCGTTTCCCGCATAGCATACAAGGTTCTTTAGCGTTTTATCTTCACGCATATACATAGGCCAAAGTGAGTTCATGCACTATCCTTTTTCATAAATTTTTGGGTGGATACATGCTTCTATATGTTTTTAAACTTATTGGTGTATTATTAATCAAGATCGATTTAGTTGCCTTAAACAATCCCTGGCTTCGTAGCACAATCATTAACTCCGAAAGGAGCCACAGGATATATGGGTAGTACTATATGGGAGACCCCGCACACAGTGGGCCTACATCATGGGACGACCACCCGCTGAAAGATAACTTGTATATCTTGTGACCTATATCCGCGCCATTTGTAACTTATGTTGGGCAGATATACGTGTAATTTGACCCATAAAAATAAGGGGTATGGGTAAGGGGTATTTATTTTAGATGTTCACGGGTCGTGACACAGGTTTGATTGTGAAATTGCTTAATGTGCACCATACTATTTAGATCATTTTTATTTAAATGTTTCATAACTTAAACTCACCAACTTATTAGTTGACTCAATTATTTTAAGCATGTGTTCATGTACTTTTTATTCGGATATGGAGATTTAGAGTCTTAGACAAGAGCTCGCTTGGAGATAGAAGATAGTTTTAGAAGACTTATGTCGAACCATAGAGCGTGACCCGAAGAAGCTATGATGGATAGTAGAACATTTTCACTTAATTAGATGGTAGTTGAATATTTACTTTTGTAGTTGTATTAGACATTTGATTGTAACTTTGACCTAGTGTCTTTATATAAATATGTTACCTTATTTCCGTTGTGTTTTGGTTGGTATTCAGTCGTCACGTCTAGCCCCCTAGTCAGGATGTGACAGATTGGTATTAGAGCAAGCGGTTTTAGCAAATTAGGTTTCCTTAGTGATTCCTAGGCTTTAACCGACAACACCTTAGGGACCCAAATTATTAAGATACCGACATTGCTTAGGTTTTGACTTTCTTTTTGTACCTTAAGAAAACCTTAGATTCCTAAGCCTTGATTTCTAGGATTTGTACGGATAGGTTACAAACTTTAGTTGGTAAGAGTATGTGTATACCTAGGATGATCACTTTTATAACTTGTTGCACACACAAATAGTTCCATGACATAAAAAGTTTGGTTGACAAGAAAACTACAAATCCAAAAATAAAAGCACACAAAATATGACTACAATGGGAGAATACTAGGATGCTCTGTGAGGTGAAGTAGAAATTATGGTCGCGAACATAATTGTGACTTTACAGGCATACGAGCATTCTTGGAAATCCTATTGGGTCACCTTATGTTCAAGGATTATCAAACACCAAAGTTAAAATAAAACTAATTTGAACATAAAACTCTAATCATTACCATTGACAAAATATATTTATTTTTTTTCATGAGCTTATTTCATTATTGCATCATCTTGGAATCGGAATTAACTCCCTTGTCATTGTTTCAGTGAGAATATTTTTTTTAGAAATTAAAAATTATATATATATAAATATATTTCAACCTATTCGAATTCTCATTTAAAATATATTAGGACTCCCTCTTGTAGCGTTTCTACAATCATAATACTTCCTTTGTATATCGGATCCAACCATATTATCTTTGAAAACAAGTGTGTTGATTTTCAAGCGTGTAAGTCTTATTCCAACACCACCACACCCCTAATCAAACTTCCACTAAAATCTCATACCATCTCGAAGATGTTGATGAAATTTGGAATATACCTGGTACAAGCACCCGTCAACATGGAACATCAAAGATTATCTCGTCTCTTATATCTATTTAACCACATGTCATGAAGTAGACCTCTTGGTGCTACCTTTCCTTAGCTTCTTTCCATACTAGACACACTTCCTTATCACTAATTGATATCAATCTTCCGCCACCGGCTATCATTCTCATAGTTAATACAAGTTATCTCTAATTCCATGTTTGTTTGTCGTTCATTTTCTCTTGTGAAACTTCCCAAATTGCTAATGCATCTCCCTCTTGAGTTTCCATCACACTACTAAAGACACTTAATAATTCACGTACCTTGAAAATATTATATTACGAAAAGAAAACATGCATATATATATATATACCGATCAAATTTATGTTTTGAAAAGTGGTAAAACATTACTGCTATTATCACTACTATGTTTATTACTAATATTTTTACTCCTACTAAGTATTACTTTGGATATTATCATCAACCTGATTATTATTTATATTAAAAATATAAATGTTATTGGTAGTATTACAATTTTTGACATTGTTTTTATTGTATACTTAACATTAGTACTTTTGAAAACTATATCATTATTTCTATTAAAACCGATTTAAAGTTTTACCATTGTCTTTTACTAACAAAAAAAATAATAAATAAAAACAGAAATAAATTTTTAAAAGAAACTACTGAGATTAATACCATTTTGCGAATCAACTTAGTTTTTAACCATGTTATAACTATGAATTTTTTTTCATATAACCATTAATAGTCAAGGTTATCTTTATATAAGGAAAATGAATTTTTTTTATCGCTTTCGTTCGCGAAATTATCTTTTCTGTTACTAACATCTATTTTAGTATTATAATTCTGTTAATAATTATATATGAAATCCTCCTTGTTGAATAAAGCTAGATTGAAACCCGTTACTTTCAAAATATTACCAAATTATAAGCTACATTGAACCGTGCATCCCTTTCCAACATATTCGAGACCAACAAAATATGCAAGGATGTTTATCCTTTTCACATACAGCCATTTTGACTTCTCCATTACATATTTGTTTCCTGTTTCTTGACCGATACATGGCAAGTTACTTTCCACAGCCTACCATCCATGAAGACAAGCCCGGAATGATGCTAATTTTATCACTAAACAATCAACGATCACAACTTTTCCAAATAAACACATACCATAGTTCCTATAATGTCTTGAAATAAATATTGACATCTCCGGAGTTATATAAACGATCCCCTACTCGAACATCATTTCCCATCTTGACATCGAATTTCTGTTGTTAATATAATACTTAGTTCAAGAAATATTTTCTTACATAAACTTGAAACCGACAATTAGTGCCATTCTACACCGAATATGTGTTTCCTAAAGCTCCAATCTTTAAAGCCTTTATGTCGACCCTTATAACGGATTTGGAACTCTCTATGACCCCAGCCTTGTAGGCTTGACCGTAGAACTTGTGATTCATGGTGGTACCGACTAATCTTTAGACATCCAACAAATAAATCTCCTTTAATATCAATTTCACCTTTCTCTTGCTCCATCTAAATTCTTATGCATTGAACTCAAAAAGCCCGAAAGTCCCCTGATTGGCAACACCTTGAAGCTTTGTTATCTCGCTGTTAAACTTTTGGTATCTTCATGAAGGACTAGCCCTAGACAATTAAAAAATGACTTTACGACAAAAGCTATAATATATATATATATTGTTTAGCAAGCCTAGACCAACCATAGGGACTTTGTTTTAACAAATTGATTTTCCATATCATAATTGTCTGTCCCACTAACTAGACAACCATCGTCAACTTCCACATAGGCATTTGATCCACATTATGAAACTTATAAAGACGAGTGTCATTTCAAGAATTGTGCCACTTCATTAAGGTTGATTATCTTACTCAACAAAGGTATCGATAAGCTTTTGATCAATATACAAAATTCACAAATAAATAACTATCTATTCCCATCTAATACCTACTCAAACTCCATTTCTATATTTCTACCATAGTCCGAATAAGCAAGCATTTATTATTGATTGCCAACTTTTGCTTTTAAAAATCCAGTTTGAAAACATCAATTCTCTACCAAGCGACTAGAAACATTCATAGTTTTCAAGATCTCTAACCGTATTTCAGATAAATAATCTACATTAAATTTCGAGGATGAAATTTCTTTAACAATGGAAGAATGTAACAAGCCGGATTTTAGGGCATAATTTTTTTCTTTACAACATAGGTACACATTTATAAAACTAGAACGCTAATAATTTGTATTATTGTCTACGAGTTCAAATTACTCTTTAATGCACATATATATTATGTAAAATGGTGTCGTTCTATTCTACATACAATAATAATATATTAATAATTATGTACCGTTTACCTACACAATTTACATAACTATTAATAAATTAGTGTCACAATTAATAATATTGTCATAGCTATTGAAATAAACTACTTAAATACTTCAGTGCATGTATAACCTAGTAAAATCTATATATTAATTATTAAAAGATAACAAACTTAAATCATATTTGTATGAGATAATGTCAAATATATAAAAACACAATACACATGCTTCTTATTTGTTTTCTATTTACCTTCTAGATGATAGTTGACTTAGCATATATATTACAAATCTTGTAAGGATATCCATAAGTCAACTTCTTGGACTCTTCAATATCTTGAACAACCTTACACTCCACTCCAAGATCTACATAATCTACCAAATCTTTCAATCTCTCTTAAATTCTTCCAGCATTCTAAAGTCAACTTTCGAGACCTATATCTCACTCCAAACTCAACCAAATGACCCCATTCTTCTTCTATAATAACCTTCAATCTCCTCCTGAAAGATTCACACCGGCCTCAGTTCATTTTATCAAGATTTCGACCTCCAAATCGACTTTATGTCAATACTACGCAAGAACCGAAACTGCAGTGATACTTTTAATTCGTCATCCTGTTTAAGGTATCAAACGAACTCCAAAATCATTGATTCTTTTTCCCACATCTAAAGGGTTCGATAATATTTATTTTGGTTGATTTCCCAGGTGCATTTTATGACCATAAATGACCCGAAGTCCGTCCAAAATACTCACGAGTTCCAGAAGCATCATAGGTGAGTTTGCACTTTTGTTGTATTGTGAGTTCAAAAGCCTTTATGCTCATTGAACTCTTCTAAACTCATTCTAGGACAAAAACCTTCAATCACAGCCAAAACACACCTTTGAACCCCTAAGAATAACTGGAATCAATCAAAGGAGAAGCCGTTAATCAATCACAGAAAGTTTCATGCTCCTATGTGAGTTCTCTGATCCTCTCTCGGTTGCTGTTGTGTTATGCCAAGACGAAGACCCGAAGAACCCTTAAACCGGGTATCACACCTACATATGAATATTATAAGTTTCATACTCCTAAGTGCACGTTTGGTTTGTAATCATTCTTAATCTTGTTTTCACATAATGTAATCAGCCTCTTGTGACCCTTGTTCTAGGCATACTACAACCCCACTTGAAGCCCCATAGCCGCCTTCAACAAGGTAAACCCGAAGCTTGACTTGTTTCCTTTGAAATTCATGTTTTCTACTAACTATTTTACTAAACCCTTATTCCTTCAAAACACACGAAATTCAATGATGTTTGGACCCTATTGAAGCCCTCTACTTGTGTGTGAAATCAATACTTATACAAGGTACACGAATCCTAACCGAAAACATTCGTTAAATACGTCTATTATTAAGTTTTACACATCATATAGGCACAAATGATATCCATAACAACCAAAACATTATAAATGTTATAATTCCAGTAAACTAATCACTCTAATATGTACTTAATGGTCCTTTGCTTGAAAACCCGTTTTATACAACATTTAAATTGTAAAACGAAAGTGAAAAAATGCACTATTTTACTAGATACACTAAAAGTAAATTCTTATTGTCAACTTAAAGTATATACTAAAAGTAAATTCTTACAGTCAACTTAATGTATATAATAGGTATTAACAAAAAGAACTACCTCAATCCGACTTACGAATCAACCACACGGTAGAAACAGGTAAGATACGTTAAAACTCATAACAATAGGAAACATTAATAAACTTGAGATCTGAGTTTTCCTAAGTTTATATCTACTATAAATATAAATAAAAATATGTTTATAAGTCATTCAAGTATTTGTATAATAGTTATTATAATTTTTACCGATTAATATAACTGTACGAATACCATAAACTGGTAAAAATAGTTAAGGCCAAACCTAAAAGTCTAAAGATACTGAAGATTGTATTACTACAAGTTATGAATCTTATATAAAAGAAATTTAGGGGGAGGTTTAGATAACCATTTTCTAACTAACGATCTTAAAACCACATAAAAATAATTAGGGTCAAAAGACGTTTCTAACACTTTTTACACAAACGCGGTATTTCAAGTAAATTAAACTTATAAGCAATATGTAATGTTTTCCTACGTTTTAAAATGATAAACTATATTTGAATTGCATGATTACGCTTTAACACGGTATCTTCCTAAACCGACAACTATAAACGTATATTTCCGAGCTACGTATTTTCTATAAAAATACTTAAACCCGAAATATATATTTTTACATTTTATAACCTTAGGTAATTTAAAAATTAGAATTACTAATTATGTTGATACCAAAAGCTATATACAAAGGGACTATTTTTACCAATATCTTAAAGACATACTCTAAGTAATAACTTAACTAGAAACCATACTTACATAGCCACTTAGTATAGACAAGTATAGCCTACAAATACGTTTTGTGAAACCGACCATTGACAATTATTTGACCAAACGTAATAACCGACACTAAGACGTAAAGTATTATTGTTATTATTATTATTATTATTATTAACTAATATGTGTGAACTATACATTTAATTATATACCAATCTAGCATGAACCTTAATCATAGTCTCTTAAGACGAAACTTAAACGTTTCTAATTAAGGAAACTTTGTTCCTTCACATATTACCAAACAGAACCATAATCCACAATAACCTCAAATAACATAACATTAACCTACTTATGTCACGAGCACATATAATATGATGCATATTACGTTTAGTGACATGTTATATGCATTTAGGAATATCTATGACTTGGAGCCGTTTCCCGCATAGCATACAAGGTTCTTTAGTGTTTAATCTTCACGAATATACATAGGCCAAAGTGAGTTCATGCACTACCCTTTTTCTTAAATTTTTGGGTGGATACATGCTTCTATATGTTTTTTAACTTATTGGTGTATTATTAATCAAGACTGATTTAGCTACCTTAAACAATCCCCGACTTTGTAGCACAATCTTTAACTTCGAAAGGAGCCACGGGATATATGGGTAGTACTATCTGGGAGACCCCCGCACATAGTGGGTCGACATCTTGGGACGACCACCCGCTGAATGATAAATTGTATATCTTGTGACATATATCCGCGCCATTTGTAACTTATGTTGGGCAGACATACGTGTAATTTGACCTATAAAAATAAGGGGTATGGGTAAGGGGTATTTATTTTAGATGTTCATGGGTCGTGGACACAGGTTTGATTGTGAACTTGCTTAATGTGCACCATACTATTTAGATCATTTTTATTTAAATGTTTTCATAACTTAAACTCATGAACTCACCAACTTTTTAGTTGACCCAATTATTTTAAGCATGTGTTCAGGTACTTTTTATTCAGATATGTAGATTTAGAGTCTTAGAAAAGATCTCACTTGGAGATAGAAGATAGTTTTAGAAGACTTATGTCGAACCATAGAGCGTGACCCGAAGAAGCTATAATGGAAAGTAGAACATTTTCACCTAATTAGATGGTAGTTGAATATTTAGTTTTGTAGTTGTATTAGATATTTGATTGTAACTTTGACCTAGTGTCTTGATATAAATTTCTTAACTTATTTCCGCTGCGTTTTGGTTGGTATTTAGTCGTCACGTCCAGCCCCCTAGTCGGGGTGTGACACCTATGGTATTGGACATGTGCCAAAACCAAAGACATCTAATCCTCCTTTCTCCAAAACTATTGATCCCATTCTTCCGTCAGTTAGCCCTAATGGTAGTTCATCTTGTTAGACAGGTGTGTTGAAGAAAGTTAATGTATGGAAACGTACATGGGTTACGGAGAGAAAAATATTTTAAATTCACTTTTTGATTCAATTGTGAATCCAAAACCATCAGTTGTTAACCCTGTCTGTAATAATATTACGTTGAAAAGTATTTTGAATGATCAAGTACTTTGTAAGAGTGTTGATGTTGGCACTTCTCTTAATGATTTGAATGAAAATGATGTTTATGTGTCTGATAGTGACTACGAAACTGTATTTGATGAAACTTTCAGTAATATAAATGTGCAAGGAAATGTGTTTGTTGAAACACATGTACCTTGCTGTTATCAAAGATTGTAAAGTTGAGGGAGAATATAATAAAAGAAAGTGTTTTGAAAATGAAAAGTCTAGCACATCAAGTAAATATGTTCCATCACATAGAAACTATTTCTTTCAATCAACTAATCAATTTAATCATCCTCAATTATATAATCACTTTGTTAACAACTACTATAATTGACATAAAAAAGATTATGTCAATTCATTTTATTCAAATGTTTTCTATGATCGAGGTTACATATTAGATAACCTCTATGCTCTTTGTTCAAGCTTCACCTTATTCACCACAACATGTATATCATAGTTCTGATGAGTTCTATACGGATACTAGAATAAAATGATGTTTTGTTTGTGGTAACCCATCTCACCTTGCAAGACATTGCAAGAACTGGCATAGAAAGCAAAAGGAAATGAATAGTCAGTTTAGTTAGTTCCATTCTGAGGCTACACAAAGCCCGAGAACAAAAACAGATCAATTTGATAGTTCTGCCAGTGAAATAAACGTGAGATCCAAAATCAGAAAACCAGTAAACCACTTTTTTGGATAACCAAAAAGGAAAGAACAAAAAGGAGTTCTAAGACTGAAAAGTCAAAGAACTCACCAAAAAGAAACCGGAAAAGAAATCCAAAGAATGAAAATCTAAAGATTTTGTTTTAAAACCAAGAAGAAAACAATCCAGAAAAACTTCTAAAACAAGGATACCTGCATTTGCATGGGTTCCTAAGGATTGTTCCTCTAGTTCTGTCACATCCTAACACTTCATAACGCGTAACAAGAAAATAAAATTTGGTGACTTTGTGGTCGATCTTCCCTAGACAACTAAGTCTCAAGAACTCATGTCTAATTAAACTGTTAATGTATGTAGGGTCAGTAAATAAGGTCTCTCAATGGTATTTGGTGCCTAGACAGTGGCTGCACCCGACACATGACGGGAAATGACTCCTTACTATTTGATTTTAAACCGTTTGATGGTGGGCACGTTTCATTTGCCGGAGACGTGGGAGGAAACATCACCAAGAGGGGAAGAGTGTCAAATGGGATCCTGACATTTGATGACATCAGTTTTGTGGAGCAATTGAATCACAATCTGCTTAGTGTCTCACAGATATGTGATCAACAATAATCCACGTTATTCACAGAAAATGAATGCTTGATTCAAAAATCAAGTTTCAAAGTCCCTGAATAATTTACTCGGATATTGATGCGTACTCCGAGGCACATTGATGCTTATATATTGGATATGAATAACTCTTACTCATGTAAGACCGTGTCATGCTTAAAATCTAAGGCCTCGAAAAACGACTCATCTCTATGGCATAGACGTCTTGGCCACGTAAACTTTAAAAACTTAAACAAATTGCTCAAAGGTGAGCATGTGAGGGGATTGCTTGCAAAACTTTCTCTTGCATTGAAAAATGTATTTGTGCTCTAAATGCAAGCAGCACAAGCTCCCTCACAAGCCCAAGACTGTCAACTCCATAGATTCCATTCTTCAACTATTACATATGGATTGTTTTAGTCCCATCCATCCATGGTCCATCGTCTGAAATGCCCATTGTCTTGTGATTACCGATGATTATTCCAGATTCATTGGACTTTACTTTTGGGGCACAAGGACATAAGGATGAAACCGCTCTCAGTTTTTGATCAAGTTCATTACACTTGCGGAGAGGCAGACAGACAAAAAGGTGAAGTGTATCAAAAGCGACAACGGGACATAGTTTTGTAACAGATTGGTAGAAGACTTTTGTAGTTCAAATGGAATAGATCGCCAATTCAGTGCACCTTACACTCCACAACAAAACGGAGTTGCTGAACGTTGCAACTGAACACTAACTGAAGCTACTAGAACAATGTTGTTGGATTCCAAACTTCCACTGTGCTTATGGGGTGAAGCCATCAACGCTACGTGCTTCATTCAAAACTGTGTGATCATCAACAAGAACTTGAAGAAGACTCCCTTTGAATCTACTACAAGACCAAGCCACAAGTCAACTATTTTAAAACTTTTTGATGTCCATCACTTTACCTATACGAGTGCTCAGTAAGATCCTAAGCTTGGTGAAAAGGTCGATGAGTGTTACTTTGTCGAATATGCTTCCAACTAAACCACTTATTGTGTTTATAACAAGAAGACTAACCTGATATTAGAATCTTTCAATGTTGACTGCCAAGAGTTTAACGCTACTGATGCTCGCATGGGACCATACTGGCTGTTTGACTATGACTACTTGTTCAACCAGTTCTGTGGCATGTCTACTCCACCACCTGTAAACACTCAAGTTCCATCTTCTCTACATGAACCATGTGGATGCAATATATTATCAACAATTTGTCTGAAGTAAGTCTACCTACTCAACCATCCAACAGAGTTGTACCACCCACTAGTACCACCATTTGTTCCCCAACCAGAAAATAACATTCAAGTTGTCAATAGCCCTGCTCCTCAATCTGCTGATTCAACTGATTTGGTTGTTGTCGAAGAAGTATCTAATTCTAATTCTGATGACTCGCTCATGTCCGTTGATAATGTGGAACAACATCTAACAGAACCTGCATCAGATGTTCAAGTAGCACCAAGCGTGGTAGAATCTTTTTCCATGCCTCCCTCTTAAGATGAAGTTGTTCAAGTTGCTTCTATAGATGACGAACATGCTGCTGGTGAATCTTACAACACTGCATCAACTCCGGTTAATACAGTTGTTGTTCCTTATGGTGAAAATCTCTCGGATTAACAAATTCCTTAAGAACATGCAGTTGACCAGCCTGGCTCTATTCAGTCAGCCAATGATGTTCTTATCAATGTTCCTCGCATATTTCATCCCATTGAAAGTATGTCGGTTGATCTTCAAGCAAAACCTGTCACACTTGTACATGTTATACCTCAATTTCTCATCCATCGAAGTCATCCCACCGAAAACATCATTGGTTCTCCTTCTGTTGGCATCCAAACAAGGATCAAGTCTGGTACTATTTACAGATGTCTTTTTGCTTGTTTTATTTCACAGGTAGAACCGAAGGACTACAAGGTAACTTTGAATGAAAGCTCGTTGGTTAAAGCTATGCGATATGAGTAGTTACAGTTCAAGAAGCTCAACGTTTGGAGGCTAGTCAAGAAACCTAAGAACAAGAAAGCTATTGTGTATTTAGGAACAAGAAAGATGATAAGGGGTGATCGTAAGAAATAAAGCAAGATTGGTGTTAAAGGTTTCTCTCAACATAAAGGACTTGATTACGATGAAGTATATGTTCATGTTGCTATGTTTCTAGCCTACCCTTCTTACATGAACTTCAAAAGGTATCAAATGTAAGTGAAGACTGCCTTCTTGTATGGGAAAGTAAAGGAAGAAATATATGACAAGAAACCACTAGGTTTTATTATCCAAATCATGTTATCGTCTTGATAAAGCCCTTTATAGCCTTCACCAGACACCCCGTGCTTGGTATGCTACAATAGCATGACATCTATTGAAGAATGTCTATAGAATAGGTGTTATCGATCAAACACTCTTTATCAAAAAGGTGAAGGATGATCACATTCTGGTCCAAGTTTATGTTGATGACATTATCTTTGGTTCCACATCTGATAAACTGTGTAGAGAGTTCACGCAAGTCATGCAAAGCCGGTATGAGATGAACTCATTAGGGGAGATGGCCTTCTTTCTGGGATTTCAAGTTGAACAAAATCAGACGACATTTTAATACATCAAAAGAAATACGTTCGTGACATCATCCAGAAATTTGGGTTCAAGAACTCCACTCCTTTCCTCACTCTGATTGCTACCTGACTAGTGCTCGCTCTAGATTCATCAGGAAAAACAGTTGATCAACACCTTATCGATCAATGATTGGCTCACTGGCAGCGTGCTAAACATTATGTTCCATGTCTATCAGTGTGCCAGATATTAGTAAGATCCAAAAGAATCCCACATGACCACTATTAAGCGTATCTTTCAGTATCTAAATGGAAAGCTTTGCTTATGTCTTTGGTATCCCAAAGACTCCCCTCTAGTACTGCATGCTTACACCGATAGCGATTATGGGGGATGTAATCTTGATCGAAAGTCAACATCGGAGATAGATTCGATTAGACTGGTTTATTATTAGATAAGATTAACTTCATAATTCTAATAGATAAGTTAATACTTAGTAATTAGAGTTGTTTGCACTTGTAAACTTTCTTAAACTTATCCTCTCAACTAAAGTGGAGCTTAAGCCAATATGATTAGATTACTTTGCACTTGGCAGATTCTTGCCATCTTCAAACAAGTTTGGACATTTTTTTTAAAATTAAATTTTATTTTTAGTTTTATTTTTATTTTTTATTTTTATTTTATTTTCCTTTATTTTATTTTTCTAGTTTTTACTTTCTTTGTGTTGGTAATTTGTAAATTATATAATCTTATAATTTTAAACTCATTTATCAATAATTATGTTTATTTTGTGTCTTGTCGTAGCATCATAGCATGTTATGTCCTTTGGAGCTTCAAAAGAAGAGAAAATACAAGGTGTTCACTTCAATGATCAAGGGTTTGCAAACATGTCCACTTATGTTTGCCGTATCTACTGATCTCAAGACTCATGACCCATGGGTGGAACAATTTTGGAAGAATGCCAAGACAGAAAGGAAAGAGACTATCATTACATCAATAGTGGCATACCAAAGAATAGTGGTGAATAAGGAGGTTATTAGAAGAGCCTTGCAGATCAAAGTCGGTGCTGGTGATCCGTCCACTACATTCTCAACAAGAGAAATTGCAGGGTATCTTCGGAAGATAGGATATGACATAGAATGGAGAATGTGCGAGAAAAGACATTTGCCTTCCTACTAGAAACTCTTATTCCACGTGGTTGCCCATCGATTGTCTTAACAAAAGGGAGGATTTAACAAACTTAGCATTGACTGGGTTGGAGTCATGTTGTGCTTGACTCATAAAAGGAAGTAAAACTACCCCAAGTTGTTCTTCAGGCACATGCAACTCAATGTACTCGCTAAGAAGCGAAGGTTGATGTATCCAAGATTCGTGCGGCTGATTCTGGTCGATTTAATACCAAATGTTCCAAGACCCGAATATCCATAAGAAGTTGATGAAGAATGAGAAGTTTTTGAATCATCTGAACCTCATCATGTGAAGATGGCTAGAAAAACTGCATTTAAGGCATTGATTGAGCCGACTGGGAGAAGCGTGTACAAGTACACGTGTCAGGAGCCTGGGTCATGTTTGGTAAGTTTGCCGAGACCGAACCTGAAAGTGATGAGACACATGTTGTTGAAGATCTAGATAGTGGGGACGATGGTGACAAATGATGATCATGATGGTGATGGAGTTGATGAAGAATAAGAGCAAGATGAACCTGAGGCAGAACCTTAAACACATGAAGCACATGAGGCCACTGAAGCAAAAACTGATGTTGAGGGTGAGCACCAGACAAAAAGGCTTCACAACAAGGCAAAAAGAAAGTCTGGTGAGTCATCAAAGGGCTACTGAAGAAGAGGAGCCCGAGAGCCCTCTAAAGCGTTTTAAGCGGATGAAAGATTCCAAGAAGTCTTCTTCTGCAAAGGTGCCTATAATCAAGGTAATCTTTTGTTGGGTCTATTTTGTTTGGTTTGTACTTAGTTTGTGTTTTTTTTAGTATGTGTCTTGTATGTATGTGTAAACTGAGATCATGGTGATCTCGGTGGTCTTAGGCTTGTTATGGGCTAGGTTGTAGTTCCCCTATATATAGACATGTTATGTATAGGGTTGAGGTTGATCGTTCACTTCATATTGTTGAACGAGTTGGTGTGTAACAAGTGCTTAAGCATTAAACGTGAATATAGGTATGTTTTAAAGCATCCTTGGTGTTATTTACGTATTCTTTGTCGTTTGTTTTGAATCATCTCATGTTATATTCCGCAATAACATAGAGATTGTTGATATCATATTGAAAGATCCGTTCTTAGGACTTACAATTGGTATCAGAGCCTATTGACCTCTAGGCTCAGTTGTGATATCAAACGATTCAAGACATATTGATTCATTGGCTTTATTGGTGATTTTGGGTTTTGGAGTGTTTTTTCAATGAACAGTGTATCGGAGAAGAGTAGGTCTTATTTTTTGTTATAGAATTGGTTAATTTGGAAACAAATTTTAATCCCACAATTCACAGGATTTAGTTGGTTGTAAATCTAAACCAGTCAATCTCCTTCTCGGGTACTTTAGAATGTTTTCGGGGTAATTTAAGGGTTCTCGGCCTTGCTTCATCGTTTTCGGTCCAGTTCAAGTGTTCTTTGATAGTTCTCGGTTGAATTTCAGAGTTCTTGGTCATTCAAGGTTTTAGATCATCAAGTGTTCTCGGTCACAGTTGTTTTATTTTCTCTGTTCTCGATTAAAGTTTGTTTTCAGTCGATATTTGTGTATTCTGTCAAACTTTATAATTCTCGACTAAGCTGCACATGGGCTGATATATTGGGCTTTGAAAAATTACTTGGACTCAATTTACTGGACTATTACTATTACTGTTTAAAATGGAACAAATAACAAATGGTAATGGATCATTAAATGCTACACTACATCAAGAGCTGAACTCCATAATGGGAACTGCTACTCGCATACCTTGTCCGTTGTCTCATGAGGGGTTTAGCGAGTGGAAGTTCATATTTGAGAAATACTTTAAAATGAAAGATTCCAAGGTTTGGAGAAGTATTGTTAGAGGTCCTCAAGCTATCACCTATCAGCGTGAAAACTCTGAGGAAGTTGTGTGAAGCCTGTTGAACTATATGAGGATGTTGATTTTGAGAAAATGGAAGAAGATGAAAAGGCACTTTCAGTGTTAACTATGGCACTTTCACCTATTATTTCCTTGGGATTTAGAGAACTACAGTCTACTAAGGCACTATGGGAAGCCTTGATTGAAGTGTATGAGGGAAATGAAGACATGAGAAGGAGTCGTCAAGATCTGCTGCGACAAAAGTTTAACATGTTTAATCACGTTATGGGAGAGTCGTCGGAAACTCAGCTGCACATGTTCATAGCTCTTGTGACTGAGATGAGATCTGCAAACATCAATCTAACCGTAGCTGAAACAAACAATAAGCTGGTAAACTCTTTACCCCAAAGTTGGGATATGAATGTGGCAGTAATTAAGAAAACAAAAGATCTCAACAGGCTAACACTATCAAAAGTTATGGAAATCCTCAAGGCTTGTGACATGGATGACAAGCAACGTGCCATAAACTATGAAAACTCCTTCAATGCAGCTGGCTACAGTATTGCTTCCAATAATGCACTCATTTCACAAGACGGCTTCTCAATGTTCAAAGCTATTCAGGGATAACAACAGTTTCAGCCTAAAAACAATTTTTCAATGTTCATATCTGCTCAGGGTCAATTCTCTCAAGCTTCACCCCAACCAGCTCCAGTGTTCTTTTCTAAACCTACTCAACCACCTGCTACTACCATTAAACCTCAAACATTTGGTGCCTCTTCTAGTCAGGGTTCCAATCAGATTTATTCAATCTCAAAAGAAACTCAAGAAAACATTACTTTGATGGCGGGGTTCATGAAATGCTACAACGCGTTCCTTGTTGGAGATTTGGTTCAACTAGTAGTAGTTGCTGAGCTTAATCAGATTTATCCTGATGATGTAGAAGAAATTGATATTTCTTGGAAAATCGCCATGCAGTGTTTCGTGCTAAGAAATTTACTAAGAGAACTGACAGAAACAATCAAATAATAAGAATGTGGGTTTTAGCAAGGATACTCTAAGGTGTTACAATTGTCACGAGTCGGGTCATTTTGCTTGTGAATGCACCAATCCAGCAAAGGAGGGAAACATGGAAAGGGCGCTGGTACTAGTGGGAAATGCTAGAGGAGAAAGTGGGGCGAGTTCAGGTGAAGGTGATTATCCTGGACTGTTCAGATGGCTGCTCTCAACATAAGTAATCAAACTGCTAATTTTGCTCATGTTGAAGATGTTGAGGAAGAGAATACTGCTGAGGAACAAGTTAAGGAGCTTCAATTTGCTTTTATGGCTTTCACTTCTTCCAGCTCATCTGTGGTAAGTTCTCAACTATGTTTTCAAGCTTGCATTAATAAAGTAGATCTCAAAAATCTCATAATAGTAACTTGCTTAGAGAAATGCAATTAGTAAAATCCTAAAATTATAATCTCAAGAAAAATGAAAGAGCTTTCAAAGATAAAATAGAAGCACATATCAAGGATTTTTCTAAACTCAAATCAGATTTTAGTTTAAAATGTTGTCACCATCTATATGCCAAACATAAAATTGTTGAATTAACTGCTGAACTAGAAGCCTCTAAGTTAGAAATTTCAAATCTAACTAATAAATTTAAAAGGGCTAAACTAGATTTTAGAAAATTTGATGGTTCTAGTAAAGTAGTCAATTCAATGATTAAAAGTCAGTTATGGTGGAAAGAAAACGAGGGTGAGGGTATAGGATATAGTCTCGTACCCCACCATACAATGACAACTACACTAGCCTTCCTATTACCAAAGAACAAGAGGAAAGGATTAAAGACATGTAGTATGGTAAACCAGCTAAAAATGATAAAGCTCTTTCCAACTCAGTAAACACTACTGCGTCCACTTCAGTAGTGAACGATTCTAATATGTTTGCTCATGTGCAAATAAAGTAATCATTGAGGATTGGACTGATGAGGATGATTGATTCATGTGTTTCAATTAATTAAGACATTAATTTTGATGTTTCTTTAAAATTACATGTTTTAAATTCTTTTATTCTGACTTTTTGTGTGGGCTCTGATTTTAGGAGCAAAGATAATTGTGTGGTTGATTTCATTGAAACTTTGAATTCTGGTAATGTGGTTTTTAATAAGTTTAAAAATTTTTAAAATTTAATAAATACTCATTTCCTAAGTTTGCTAAACATGGATGCTCTAATGACAAACAGGGTGACAAACCAAACAATGTGTCAAGAAGCAAACATCAGGCAAAGCAAACTGGTCCACACAACTGGTCTAGACAGGTAGTTGATGACAATAAATTCCATATAAAACGTCAAACTTGTTTTAATTGTGGCACTTCTGATCATATTGCTAGAAATTGTCAACACGGTCCATATGTGCCATACTATGGATTTTATAAGAGGAATATGCCTCGTAATACCTATCGACGAGATTTCAGGTATCACCAGGCTAATCCTCTGACAGTGATTGGAATAGAAACAAACCTGATAGGTTTAGTCCTCATCAGACCAAGCCTAACATGTTTCGTAAAGGTGGTAGAAACGGTGCTTCGGTCTCAAAAACGAACACGGCTTCTAAACCAAAACCAGAGACCAAGTTATCCATTCGTACAAATAATGTCAAATCATTCAACAGTAGACATGAATGGTTGCCTAAGTCTCCAGTGAAAGAGGCATCGAATTCCATATTAGTTGATTGGAAAGACATTTAATGGCAACCCATGACAACCTTAGATGAATCAGGTTCACCCAGTGTTACTATGGACCGTGTACCAAAAACTAACTGATCTCGCACATCGTGCAGGAACAGCTATGGATGACTATCATCAGACCTTCGTATGTTGATATTGGAAGTTCTAGGCACATGACAGGAAACATTACCAGGCTACATGACATTCAAATCTTTAACGGTGGGTATGTTTCCTTTGAGGGGGAAGGGAAGATTACGCAGAAGGGTACTATAAGTAATGGTGTTCTAAAATTTGAAAACTTTAATTTTGTTTCTGAGTTGAAGCACAGTCTGCTGAGTGTTTCGCAGATCTGTGATAAAGGTTTCTCAACTCATTTCACTAATAAAGTGTGTCTAATTTTAAAACCTGGTTTCATTATACCAGATAACTGTATTCTTGTTTGATCTCAAATAAATATAATGCTTATGTGATCGACATGAATAAAAATGTTCCTGAAGAAATAACCTACTTATTTTCAAAAGTGTCAGAACATATTGTCATTTTTTGGCATCGTCGTCTTGGTCATGCAAATGCTAAAAATTTAAATCGTCTTGCTAAAAATGCCTTGGTGCGTGGTTTACCTGTCAAAGATTTTGTGGCTATTGAGAAATGTGTGGCATTTTCCTTGGGTAAACACAATCTCAAATCTCATAACCCAAAACTGATTAATACCATTTCATCAGTGGTTCATTTATTGCATATGGACCTGTTCTGTCCAGTTCATGTTTTGAGTCTTTCTTGCAGCTCTTATTGTCTTGTTATTACTGATGAATATTCAAATTTTACTTGGGTGTTTTTCTTATCAAATAAGAGTGAAACTACATAATTGATCAAAAGATTTGTGGTGCTTATGGAGAATCAGGTCAACTTAAAGCTGAAGGGCATTGGTTGGGACAATGGCTCGGAATTCAAGAATGCTATATTGAACTCTTTTTTTGCAGAGAAGGGGTACTTTGACAGTTGAGTTTAGCTCGGACACCGCAACAAAATGGTGTCGCTGAACGAAGGAACTGGACTCTTATTGAGGTGGCAAGAATCATGCTGTGTGATTCAAAGCTGCCATTATTCTTCTGGGCAGAGGCTGTTAATACGGCATGTTATGTTCAAAATTGTGTGTTGATCAACAAGTCACAAATGAAGACTCCATATGAGATCGTCTATGGTCACAAGCCCACAATTGCACATTTTAGGGCGTTTGGTTGTCCGTGTACTCTATTAAAAAATCTTGAATCGACTCCTAAATTTGGGGCCAAAGCTGATGATTGTTGTTTTGATGGGTATGCTGGTCGTACTGCCTACAGAGTCTACAACAAATCAACCAAGCAGATAGTAGAATCGTATGATGTACGTTGGTTGGAAGAAATGAGACCGATGCTCGTGTTGGTCCCGACTGGTTGTTCGAATATAATGAACTCTTCAAACCCTTCAATGTGTTTCCAGTCATCGATACAGAAATTTCGGGTGCCGATGTGTTACATTCTGAGAAAGAAGATTTACCTGTTGTTTCTCATATATCTCCAATTCTGGATGAGACCCCTTAGAATCATCCGATACCACTCACCCTTTATCAGACAATCAACACGAAAAGGTTACCGAAACTGTGTCTTCACCAACTTCTGCAGAAAAAACTCCAATAGTTGAGGGGGAGAGTCCTATTCGTCAAATTTTCGGAAGTACCATATGTCATTTCTAATGAATACATTGCAAGCACCTTGTACTCACACAGTACGGCGACATCCGGATGGAAGAACCCTCTCATAGAATTCTTTGAAGATATATCAAACTTACCTTCCACTAGTTCTGTTCCTGAGCAATAAATTCCATCAAGAATTCAGCGAGATCATCCAATTGAGAATTTCATAGGTCCTCTTGAAACTGGTGTGTCCACCAGAAGTCAGACCATATACATCAACAGTTGCTCGTTTTCTTGTTTCATCTCTCAGATTGAGCCGAAGTCAGTGGAAATGACACTTCAAGAACCAAGCTAGGTGGATGCTATGCATGAGGAATTGAATCAGTTTGATAAGCTCAAAGTTTGGAGATTGGTTGAGCTGCCCGTAGGAAAGAAAGCATCGGATACAAGATGGGTTTTCCAAAACAAGCAAGATGACACTGGGGTTATTGTTCGGAACTAGGCTCGGCTCATAGTTCACGGTTTTCGTCAGGTTGAAGGTTTTGACTACACTGAAGTGTATGCTCCCGTAGCTAGACTTAAAGCCATTCGGATTTTTCTGGCATATGCCTCGTTCATGGGTTTTACAGTTTATCATATGGATGTGAAAACCGTGATTCTGTATGGCGAAGTTAAGGAGGTGATTTATGTGGATTAGCCACCGAGTTTTGTTGACTCAAATAATCCTACTAATATCTACAAGTTAGATAAGGCAATGTATGGTCTTCATCAAGATCCTTGGGTGTGGTATGCAACCTTTACTACTCATCTTCTGGGTCATGGTTACAAGAGAGAAACCATTAATCAAAATTTGTTCCTTAAAATCATTAGGAAAGTTTTGATTCTGGTTCAAATTTACGTGGATGACATTATCTTTGGGTCTACTAGTACTTAAGTGTTCTCTGAATTTGAAGAGGTGATAAAGAAGAGATTTGAAATGAGTTTGTTGGGGAATTGACTATGTTTCTAAGGTTGCAGGTTCGTCAGAGCTCGATGGGATTTTGTTGCATCAAGGAAAGTATGTTGACGATATGCTTGCGAAATTTAAATTTCATGACTCCAAGAGTGCGACAACTACTATGGCGGAAACACCTCTTATGTCCTCTGATCCAGAAGGGAATGCCGTAGATCAAACTTACTATCGATCGATGATCGGGTCCCTGTGTATCTCACTACAAGTCACCCTGACATCATCTTCGCTGTCTGTCAATGCACCTATTTCTAGGCTAACCCTAAACTCTCTCATGTAATTGCTATTAAAGGTATTTTTAGATATTTAAAAGGGCAACCGAAGCTAGGTCTTTGGTATCCCAAAAACTCATATTTTGATCTTTATGCTTTTGCTGATAACAATTATGGTGGAGATGATATTGACAGGAAATCCACATCTGTTGGTTGTAGTTCTTGGGCGATCGTCTCATTTCATGGCAATGAAAGAAACAACAAACGGTGTCCACATCCACTGCCGAGGCTGAATATTTTGTTGTGTCAGCCTGCTACTCACAGGTTATGTGGATGCAACATCAATTGCTGGATTACGGTTGGAATTTCTTGACACCCAATCTTTTGTGACAATGATGTTGCTATTGCTATTCAAAATCCAAGCACATCGATATTAAAATTCATTTTATTCGTGATTGTTACGACCGTAAATTAATTAATCTTGAACAAGTTCACACTGATAATAATGTAGCGAACTTATTTACAAAACCGGTCAGAACAACCAGACTTAATGTGCTTGTAGGATTTCTTAAAATGCTTTGTTTCAAGGATTGAGTCTCTTTGAGGTTAAATTTGTGCATATTTTATAAATTTGCACAATTTTAGGGGAAAAGAACTAAAAATTTCCAACAGAGTTTGTGTGTGTTTTGTTTAAGAAAATTAAAAAAATTATTTATTCACTTTTGCTTAAAGTTATGTCGGTTGCTCAAGTTTAAAAGACATATACTTGTATATGGTTGGTCCTGTCATCTACTTGTAGATTCACAGGATAGCCATTCACCTAAAGACTGAAAGCATCTGGGGCGATTGTGATGTGTTTTGTTTGAATTTCTTCGCTTAAAATTATGTCGATTATTCTAAGTTTGAGGGACACATATTTATTGATGTGCTTGGTCCTGTTAACCAATTGTGGACATACAGGATTTCCATTCACATGAGAACTAACAGTGACCGGGGTGACTAAATTTTAAAAAAAATATCTTATGTAATTATCTGGGAAATGATATGATTATTCAGTTAACAACATTTTAGAAGCTTCAAAATATTTTCAAATGAAAATCCATCCAACCTTTGGAAAATGATAGGTAAATTGATTTTGTGTGCCCAATGGGTGAAGTTATTAAGCTTAAAAGGCTCTAGAACAGTCATTGATTTACATGTTAGCTTTCCATGATGCGTAAAATTTGAAGTGATATAAACTAAATATGAGTCATTTTGAAGAAATGTGCATGTCTCCACATACATCTCTCTGAATGATATGCAAAATAGTAATTACCCAGTCATACACAAGTCCGTTAGTGTCTTGATCTCCAAAAATATTATGTCATTGTTTTAAAAATAAAAAATAAAAAATAAAATAAAATATGAGTAGTATATATAATATTGTATTAATAAATGTTGGTTTTAAAGCTTAAAGGGTCAAACTAGAACTACAAGGGTGAGGTTTTTAAATCTGCTTTGATCATGAGGTTTTTAAATATGTTTTGATCACCCTTAATGAAAGGCATGTAAGTTCGGAGGGCTTGTAAGTCCAACGTTCAACCATAAAAGCTTAAAAAATCTCTTGTTATCTATAAAAAGTTTTTGATCAAGCACTATGGAGTTGGAGTCAAATTAGGGTGATCTGGGGAAAGCCAAATACGTTTTGAGAAGATATAGGAGGCATCACAGATGCATGAGTGAGTCCTTCTAAGATTTATGCCAAAATTGAACCTAACTCATATCACTGACGCAATAAAAATCATGCTAAGTTTATTATACCTGCTATCAACCTGTCTTCTTATGTCATAATAACGCTGAACATGAATCTTTGTGAAAGCACCTTAATCAATGTGATTCCATGTTCGGATATTTTCATAAAGGCGACGGTTTTATCAGATTTTAAATTTCAACCCAAAATTTGCGTAATTACAAGAGGACTAAGTGATTCACCTTGTTTTGATTACTGTTTTTGGCTTTTATTTTATTCCATTTATTTTATTTTCACTTCTTAATTACTCTTGTCAAAACAGATGCTATAAGAAGTCAATTTTTAAAACCATGGATCAAGCGTGTGTTGGGCTTAAAGCCTTTTTCAGTTTATGTGACATTTAAGTTTGGTTTAAACCTAGTGTCTTGGGCGAGCTTCCTTTAGATCTGGGCCCATCAGGATTCTCGCCCCGTCTGGATATATTTTACTATAAAAGCCTTGGATCTGCATTATTGAGATCACTTTTCTCAAATCTCATATCTCTCAATAATATCTTCGGCCGAAAACCCTTGACCTCCTATGCTAATCAAGATTAACCAGCTCTTGTGTTTCGCATTATTTTGTGATCTTCATTCATTATCAGGTAAAGGAACAATAAGAACAACATGTTCGGTTTATTGGGTGTTTGATTGAGACTTGCTTGGTGTTCATATGATAGACTCTAATTAGGATGTATATTTGATGTGGTTAAGATCTATGTTGGAATTTATTAAGGGTACTTGCAGGTTTTGGTTACCAATGGTGATTTTGGCCAAATGGAGAAGACGACCAGATTTCAATGGGAAGTTCAAAGGGATCTATCTCATAAAGTTTGACCAAGAACATATGGTCAAACTATGAGTTCTCGGTTGATTTCGTTGACCGAGAACTCCCTTCGTTTCGTTGACTGAGAACTCTTGTTCTCGGTGAGCCTGGACAGAAAACTCCAATCTAGACCGAATTCTGTGGACAGAGAACATTATCTTGGACCGAAATCTATTTGTGTGGACAGGAAACTCTCCCTTTGACCAAAATCCCTTATTAAATTATTAAATCCATATTAATTAACATTAATGATCCATATAATATGTTTTATCATGTTTGGTCCCTAATGTCTTGTGAATTCAATATGTGTCCTCAAAATTTTATGATATTTGATTAAGTGAAATGAATGCATACTGACTTGACTCGTTCGTTGCAATAATGGCTGATCAAGCCCCATTAAAGTTCGTTGGTACTCACAACATAGCTGGATGCTTGTATGATCCACCGATGGCACACAAAGAGTTTAAATCCATGATCGTGGGACTCAACACTTGCAGGATTTCTCATGCTATACGAGAAACTCCTGTCATATGCAAGAAGATGATCACGGAGTTCTGGAATAATGCTTCTATTAATCAACGAGGAGTAGGTGGAGCTGTTACTATTGATTCCACAGTTCAAAAGAAGCCGGTCGTCATCTCAGAGGCCATTATACGTGAGGTTCTTCTGTTCACCGATCAACCACACTACCCAACGGAATTCTCAATTGATGTTGTTACAGAAGTTACAGTCAGAATGGCTTACGAAGGATCTTATCCTCCGGCTATAAAGAAGCTCTTCCATCCATACTGGAGTTTCCTTATTCACACGCTCTTTACATGTGTGTCAGGCCGCAAAGGAGGACCTGACGAGATCAGCCACATTAAGATGTCGGCTTTAGTTGCTTTGATCATGGACTGGAACTACAATTAATTTAAATTTGTGTTCGATGAGATGATGAGCAACTTGAAGGAAAAGAAGAAGGATATGTTCCTCATGTATCCTAGGTTTCTACAGATGATCTTCGACTCAAATTATCCTAATCTCGTTAAATCTATAGAGACTCTGGATCTAAAGTCTATGGGACCAAATACCTTTGGGCTGGTGAAGCAGTCCAGGAAAGGGTCGAATGTCGTTTACAAAGGCCTTCACGAACGGGTTAAGTTTGGGAAATTTGCTGAAACTGAACTTGTTCCTGTCAGAGCTCAAATTGCTGATGAGCATGTAATGCCTGCTCAGAGACGTACTTCTGTGTTTGAAGTCGTTTCAGGCGATGAGGAACATGAGGATTCTCCAGTACAACACATGAGATTGAACATCAAGTAGCTAAAAACGCTTCTACTGTTGATCAATTGAGGGAGTTTGAGAAATTCAAAGAACAGCTCCAGTCAACTGCATTAAAGCCTCCTCAATCAATTATTGAGACTCAAGATGAAGATACTCCTGAAGAACCAGTTGCCGATCTTATTCCGGAAAAGCGAAGAAACAAGGATCCAAGACCCGACGTGCTGATTACTGAAACTACAACAACAACACAAACAAGCCAACAACCAGAACATGAGTCAAAAACTACTGAGACTCACGTTGATACAAGTCCATTCTCAGCCGAACCTCAAACTCAAGAAAAGATTTTTGAATACATTGCTCATGAGTTTGACTTTGAAGCTGATATCCCATTCTTTGACGAGCCATCATTATCATCTAACCCGATTGGTCAGTCGAGCTCCAGTGCTACTAAGAAAATTTCTTACATTCTTGCGATGCGAGATAATTTTTTGTAGGATAAGGGCAAGGGGATTACTCTTGAGGCTTCACCTGTGGACGTGCAGGCTTTGCAACGTCGAGTCTTTGAACTCGAACAAGATACAGTTGTGAAAGATGTGCGCATCCAGGAACTTGAAACCAACAACTCAGATAAAGATTCTAATATTAAAGAGCTTCAGTCTAATATAGGTGGTCTTACTGTTATGTACTTTGACCTCCAATAGAAACTCATTCGAAAGTTTGGAGATGAATTTAAGAGCAGTGAAGACGTTGCACCAAAGACATCCGTTATTGATCAAGGTGGCAGTTCCAGTGGTCATTCAACCACAAATATAGATGAATCTGAACCACTGGAACAGTATTTCTCTGCACCTCCAAGAACAGGTGAGCAATCTGACCGACTCCAGAAGTAGATTCTTATTATGAAGAACTCTGATCATAATGTTGAATCTTCTGATCATCCAGACAAGTTCATTATTACTTTTAAGAAGGGTTTCTCAGATAAATACGATGATCGATCTGGCATCAGGTCCGGGAGATTTGATATTGATAAAAGTATGTGGCGGGTGAAACGTAAGTCTGGAACCACTGAGTAATATCGAAAGATGAAATATTTTGGGTCTTGGACGAAGGTAGATCTAAGCAACCTCGATAATGCTCCGTTTCATAACCCGAACCATGACAAGAAAGTCACAGACTTCTGGAATTTCTTAAGGAAGCAAGTGGATCATGGATTCCCAAACATGACAACAACAGAATCGTTCTTGAAAAAGCAAAGGGGGTTCAAGACCCAAGGACAGGAAAAACAATGGTGAATGTTATGTGGCCTGCAACAAACAAGGCAACTCACATTTCTGTGCCTAATGCTTTTCCAGATGGGACTCTAGACGATATGGAATTCTGGGCTTATGACAGTGAAACAACTACTATTGTTATACGTCTAAGAAGGGGTCAGTACCGGTTCGTCGATCCAAAGGATTTGCTGAAGCTCAGGAAGAGAGATATCAAGACTCTCAGCACTTTTCAGATTGTTGTTGAACCAATTTTTGAGGCTGCTGCCAAAGAATATACAAGGATGGTAGCATCGATTATAAGGACGGTTGGGCTGGTGGATTAAAGGATGCAGACGTGAACATTATGGAACACAATTAAAAGACAAAGCTACAAACCAAGGGGGATATTGTTGGGTCTATTTTGTTTGGTTTGTACTTAGTTTGTGTCTTGTATGTATGTGTAAACCGAGATCATGGTGATCTCGGTGGGCTTGGGCTTGTTATTGTCTTGGTTGTAGTTCCCCTATATATAGACATATTATGTATAGGGTTGAGGTTGGTCGTTCACTTCGTATTGTTGAACGAGTTGTTGTGTAACAAGTGCTTAAGCATTAGACGTGAATATACGTATGCTTTGAAGCATCCTTGGTGTTATTTAAATGTTCTTTTCGTTTTTCTTGAATCATCTCGTGATATATTTCGCAATAACATAGAGATCGTTGACATCATATTGGAAGATCCGTTCTCAGGACTTACATATTTCCTTCGATTTCGGCAATGCTTACCGAGTCCTTAGCAGCCACACAATCACCACCTACCACACTACCTACTGCATCACCTACCACCACCATAGCTCACCCTCACATTGCATCACCCACCACTCTAGCCCAAACCATAGAGGGACTTAAAGCCAAACATATTAAGTTCACCAAATCCCAATCCAAAAACCCCCCATCAAAATCCCAACGCGTACTCAATCCAAATGCAAATCTAAAACCCCTACCCTTAGAGACGAACCCATTACACCACCCGAAACCTCACCATCTAGGCTACATGAACCCTTGCCTTCCATTCTAGAAAACCTACCCATAATCACCTAAGCCAAAACTGTACCTATCCAACTAACTCCATCACCACCTAGGATTACCACACCTGTAACATCACCCACATACCAATTTACTTCACCAATTATGGGTTCATCATTTTAGACTTCTACATTTACAACATCCATCAACTCACAAACCACCACACAAACCTTAGTAACCACCACTAAACCAATAAGCCTACCGTTATCTATCACTACATCCTCCCCAACTCAAACCATAACCATACCCATCCAAACCACACCACAATCAACCATCTCAACCACACCTCCCCCCATTAGTTAAAGCCCAATCATAGCAGGCACACCTCTGTCTAGCGGCAACTCAAAGAAGTCCCCTGTGTTTCGAGATCCTATTCTTGATAGGATTAAAGCACTTGAGAAAGAAAACGAACCGTGCTAAATGAGATCTTCTGTTGATCAAATTTGTTAAGGATCAACAAGCTATCAATGAGCAGGTGATGAAACAAAGAGATGATCTTGCTACAAGGGTAGCTGAACTGGAGGAGAGCAGAGATCTGGATAGAGCTCGAATTGAGATCAACAAGGTTGGATTGAGAATCATAAAAATGAATCAACAATCAGCAAGAGTTAATCAATCAAAACTCTTTACGAAATGTTGAACAACACGACGAGATTGAAAGGCTCTAATCAAGAGTTTCTAGTCTAGAAGTTGGTCTTCCTTCTTCCTCCAACTTTGCAAACAATATGAGGAGGGAGTTAGACTCAACCATCGATAAGGCAATGATCAAGTTTCAAGGCCTTAGTTCAAGAGTTCATATATTGGAGGGTGCGTCTAGTTTATCTAGGGACGTAGACTGGTTGATGGGTTAAAGTGTGAGGCTGCGGTCAATGATTGAGCAGCTTGAAGGTGAAATGGAGGATCAACGTGACATAAACAACAGTAAGAACCGTTTGGGTCAGAGCTAAAGGTAAGCTGCTAAAGGTAAGCTTCATGGAATCCTATCTGATGTGTCGGGGAAAGAAGCTAGTGGAAGTGGTGTTTGGGTAAGTAACTATGGAGTAGCCAGTGGTTGTGGGGACAATCATGAGCAATGAGTTTTGCACTTGTTGCAACTACTTTGGGTGCACAAGTGAGTGCTCCTACTACTATTGTGATAGTTCCTGTTCAACAACCATTGGTTCAAGGAGGTGATGGTGATGACGGTGACTATGGAGATGATGAGTCCGATGATGATGACTTGGATGGTGATGATGAAGGTGAGCAAGAGGATGATAATAATAAGGATGATGATCCGTTTGACAGTTTTGATGAACAGCGTGATGAGAGAGGTGATGATGATGACAGTGGCGGTGAATAAGGCGAGTCAACAAGACCCGCCAAGTGAAGCTCAACGAACCCGTGATGTTGACGCTGCAGTTGAGGCTGAAATAGCCTCAATCTTTAATGTTTATTCTTTTGGAGATACCAGCTGTAACACCCTGTAACCGCAGCGGAAACGTAAACGGGATGCAACAGACACCTCTGATATCAACCACATTGTTTATAAAGAAAACTGAATACATTAATATACTTCAAATTACATTATCTCATAATTCATTACCGTCTAGGTGATACACACATCATACAATACGATACATAATTCTATGTAATATAATGTATCCTAACATCCCACACGCAAATCTTACACACATCAAGCACTTAGCACGTAAGCAATCACTTCATCTTAATTGTACCTGAAAAGCATGTGAGAAAACGGGTCAACTACGAATAGTTGGTGAGTTTCACAATTCGAGTAAACCATGATAAATCAATATCAAAATATAATATTATCGATGTAATTATGCTGAGCCCACAAGTGAAACCTCTGACTATCCACATACAACCCCGTGGCATACTCCGCCCACGAACCTGCCCCAAACCGCTATGTCTAACATTACGTAGCAAAATATATATAACAACAAAATAGACATGTGCAACTGGCTGGAAAACATCAGCAAATCCATGCCGGACCAGTTGGGTTTGTCAGACCAATAGTACTATTCACACTCTACCGGCTTTCAGTTAATCACTCGTGTTCCGGGGCCTTAGAATGTTAGCAACTCAGACAATTACCATCTTAGTACATTTCCGTACGATTCCGGTACAATAAAATATATATAAATACACGCAAATCCATGCGTTCAGTGTGTACTTAAACATTTCAGTAGTAACATGCTTCCGTCCCGGGAAAATTTTTAAAAACAATTCAGAAAAAGGGGCTCGTGAAACTCACCTTAGCACATGCAAGCAGGTAACAACAGTCATTATTAGTTAACACGTCCAATCTGTAATATGATCCCTACGATCGTTATTATAAAATTATAGTTTATATAATCTTTAACCGTGTTAACCGGTACATCTGGGGACACTGTTAGCCCAGTACTGTGCCTATTCCGGGGGCAATGTTAACCCAGAAACACTTCTCCGGACTCAGATTGTGATATCGTTTAGAGTTCAATAGTCAAAATTACTATTAGTTTGTTTTCCCCGTTTTGCGTGCCTGGCACGGTTATCCGTTTTTAGGTTTCAAAAAAATGAGTTTGGTCACACACGACCTGAAAATAGTGGTTGACTGATAACTTATTTAGAGTTGTGAAATTAGAGCTTGGTTTAGACGCCCCGATTGGCCGCGGGACCCGTTTCCGTCTTTAGTGCTCCGAAAACTGTTTTATCGGATAAAAATTACTCAAATCATACGAATTATTTTTGGATGATTTATATTTAACTCAGTTATATAAAAATAGTTCATTTTTAGGGTTTTTATACACCGGTCAGCTCGTTTAGGCGAACCTTACCGGTTTACACGTTTTAAACCTTAAAAGTTTGTTTTTATTTTCTTTTTAGCACAAATAATTATCCGTTTTGTCTCGGATCTTGAAATTTTGCACAAATCATTTTTTGACAGTGGGGAATTTTATAAAAATATTTCCAGAATTAATTTTTATATTTAAAATTTATTTATCTATTTTTAAACACCATTTAAACACTAAATATGTCGTAAATACCAAACGACCTTAGAAAAATCCCAAATTTTTCATGAATGACCCCTGCCATCCACATAGTCCCCTGAAATTTTTCCAGAACCAAAATCTCTTTTTACATGCCATTTTCACTAAAACCGAGCTAGAAAACCCTAGAACTCGTTTAACCGAAAAGCCTACTTAGACTTCTCCAACGGACCTAAAATTTTGTGTGTGACTTTTACATATTATAAAATTTTGTGTGTGACTTTTACATATTATAAAATTTTTCATGATATTTAACTATTTTTCACCATTTTTAGCCAAAACCGAGCATTAAATTCACCAAATATTCATCCTTTGTCCAAAAATTACCAAATTTTCACAGATCTCATATTTCCATGTGTAGATCATCTCTGTGAAATTTCGTAGCCTAACTCTAAATATACCACAATCTGTCCAAAAACTCATACTTATATAAAAACATAATATACCTTTCGATCTCCGCCACTACAAGCTACAAACTCGTTTTTCCGCCTTATCTACCACTAAATACAGAACCTACAACCAACATACCACAATACCAAGCAAGTTACACTCACAATCAAGCCTCTTACACTATAGTTTCGGTTATTGTTTCAAAACTAAAGTTTTAACCGTAAAAATTCGTTTTTGGTTCGTTTAACTCCTTTCTTGGACCAAGATCCCTTGTATAACCCGTATACATCACTTGATCATGCAAGAATCGGTTTTCATCTTTGAAACCTCATTTTCTTGCAAATAAACTCAAGAAACGAAGATGGAAACGTAAATACTCGACTTTTACCTCGGTTTTCTTGCTAAAAACTCGGGTTTTTAGATGATATTGTGGAGAGGAATTGATGAATCTTGAAATGTTGTTATAAAAAAATGAGAGGTAAGGGGTTATCCCCCCCCCTATACCGATCGGAATTCATGGAGGGGTGGGGTGGGACCACCTTTTCATTTCTAGCCACATGTTTGGATTTCTGAAATCTGGATAACGTTTTGGATAATCTGGTTCAGTTCGTTTTTCGGTTAAATGTTTAATCTGACTTAAAACGAGGCTAAAACGGTCGTTTTCGGCTTAAAAAAAAAGAAATTTATTTAAAACCAATTTAAAACTTTAAAAACTTAAACCATGACATTTATTATCTTAAAACATCATATTATTAATAATTGCGCATCTTTTTCGGCTTGATCGATCGTCTCTTACTCGGTTTGGTATTAAAGGTTTCGTTTAACGTACCGACGTACCATTAAATCAAAAGTTCTTTTTCTGTGCTTTAATTCACTTATCCCGAAGATTTAATACTTCGTAAACATCACTAAATATCATATATCTCGTCTATAATTGAACCCTCGATTCGTTCGGGTTTCAATAACTATCGATCGATTAATCGCATATTCAATACGATGAATTATATATTCACGTACAATCAATACAGCGAACCATGTATTCTCGTATAATTAGTATGGTAATTCATGTACCCGACATTAAATATGACGTAACTATTGTCTACCGGTTAGGGTATACCGGGTTTCGTCGGAATCGTTACACCAGCTTGCCAGTTCAAGAAGTTGTGGAAGAAAATAAAGAAGATAGTGATGACGAAATAAACAACTCTCCTAATCTGGATACTCCAGAAAGGGAGATGGAAGAACCAGCTAAAGAGCATGTTGTCTCTCTACCTACCAAGAAAGCTCAAAAGAAGAAAAAGAAATACAATAAGCACATAGTGTGAGCAAAATGGCAAACTTAAGGTGGAGATCGAAGCCATATCATGATGACTCTCCCATCATCTACGCCCAATGGCACCAAGATAGCAAAAGTTGGGCGATTCGACGTGCAAATGGAGACCTCACATATCTGATCTATAGAGATGCACACTTTGTCCTTGTTCGAAATGAACTACTTTAGAAGTAAAGTGGGTCGAGGTGAGGATGAAAGCACCGTGGAAGGGTGACTACCCAAACTTTCTGTTGAATCCGGGTACGGGTACACAGTTCCAAACGAAGTCAATCCATTTACTGGTGAAAAGAAGAATGGGAGGAGATACAAGATGCCCGAGGAACATGGAGAACCTAACATGCACGGTATGCCCTTTGAAGAAAATCTTCTTTTGACTTCGTCTCGTGGAAATTCGACAATGGCAACGGTGAGGTGATCATTCATTGTGACAACATGCATCACCTCCGCTTCTTCGATGAGCACAAGCCAACAGGTTTATGCAAGGAGAACTTACTCAAGCTATATAAGTCACCCTTGCGCATTGCTGAAGACCATCTTCGAGACCATACAAATAATATTGTTGAGAATCAACAATTTGATCACGGCGATGTGTTCGACTATGAGACCAATTGATGATGGGAGCTGGCAAGCTAAATACTAAAGACTAGAGGGAGATTGTAAGGACCTGTTTTGTTTTTAGTCTTTTTAATTTATTTATGCGGTAAATGTTGTTTCCTAGTTAGCTCGTCAGTTTGTTTCTTTGTATGTTTGGGCCCGAGACTGTGTAAATCAAGCCCAATGGGCCTTTAAATGACATAATGGTGCATGAGAACATACACTATATATAGTAAATCAAGCCTAACTCTCTCTCTCTCTCTCTCTCTTCAATTCCTCTCTTTCTTTCTACTTCGGATAATAAACTAACCAAACAAGATCCGAGATCTCGGTTCCTCACTAGTGATTTACGCTAGCTAATGTTGAGATTGCTCCATATAGACTAGTTGTTGTGTTGTTTGATCCGTCCATAAGCAAGTGATTTCTACCTCAACGCCCGTTATCGATAATGGTCGAGTACTACCAATGCTAGAGATTTACTGATAGACGCCGCCAAATTGGTTCACCTCGATTTTCATAACTATTTATTTGACTCTTTTTTTAATTCTGATAGAATATCACACGTCATCAAAACCAACCAAATTCACGTTGAATTACCGGCTCAATGCTTGAATTATATCACAATATGAATTTTACAGACATGCCCACGCAACACGCCAGGTTAAAATTTAGTTCAAAACAAAGAGAAAGACCCGGACAATTAAGCACTTGCATGAGGATAAGAGAATCACGTGGGCTGCAACTGAGTTTGGATCATTTTTTACCATCCCCCCTTGATTCAAACTCCGTGACACCAACTAAATTCCGAAAATAAACAAACTTTCCCCGAACTAGAGGCTTAGTCAGAATATCAGCATGATGCCGAAAATAAACAAAATTTTCCCCCGCTAGAGGCTTAGTTAGAATATCAGCATGCTGAAATTGTGTTGCAGTACTCAAGTGACATCAGTCCTTGAGCAACCATTTCCATGATGAAGTGATGCGTCACCTCTAAATGCTTTGACCTAACAACTAGCCGCAAACGTATTTATTCAACATATTTTTATTACTATCTTATAAATAAGAAGTTTGTTTCCGCAAGTGCCTTATTGGGAAAGCAAATAACCTAAACTCTAATGAAAACGAAAAAACCTAACAACTAGCCACAAACGGATTTATTCAACGTATTTTTATTACTATCTTAAATAAGAAGTTTATGCCGCAAGTGCCATATTGGGCCACTTGGCGACACCAAACTAGTCCGTAAGTTTTGTTTTTGTTTTTTAGTTTAGTCATTGTAGAAAAAGTAACCAAACCGATCTAACACCATTTTTTAGTTTAGTTCTGGTATAATAACAACATGACAGATTCCGATCAAAATTCTTGTAGACTCGACCGCCTCAACGCCCGGGATCGACAATCGTCGAGTATTACTAGCGCTCGAGTTTTACTAATAGACGCCGCTTCATTGGTTCACCTCAATTTTTATAACTAATTATTTTATTTATTGTTTTAACTATGGTACAATAACGCACGTCATCAAAACCAACAACATTCGCGTTGAATTACCGGCTCAATGCTTGGATTTTAACACATCTGAATTTATTTTGACGTGCCCGCGCTACGCACCAGGTAAAAATTTAGTTCAAAATAAAGAGAAAGACCAGACAATTAAGCACTTTCATGAGGATAAGAGAATCATGTGGGCTGCAACTGAGTTTGGATCTTTTTTAACAACCCCTTGGTTCAAACTCCATGAAACCAACTAGATGCCGAAAATAAACAAACTTTCCCCGAACTAGAGGCTTAGTCAGAATATCATCATAATGCCGAAAATAAACAAAAATTTCCACGCGAGAGGCTTAGTTAGAATATCAACATGTTGAACTTTTGTGTTGCAGTACTCAAGTGACATCAACCCTTAGCAACCATTTCCATGATGAAGTGATGCGTCAAATCTAAATACTTTGACCTAACAACTAGCCACAAACGTATTTATTCAACATATTTTTATTACTATCTTATAATTAAAAAGTTTGTTGCCACAAGCGCCCTGTTGGGAAAGCAAATTACCAAAACTCTAAAGAAAAGGTAAAAACCTAACAACTAGCCAAAAATGGATTTATCCAATTTATTTTTAATACTATCTTATAAATAAGATGTTTGTTGTCGCAAGTTCCCTAATGGGCCACTTGGCGACACCACTGTAATTTTTGTTTTTGCTTTTTAGTTTAGTCCCCGTAACGCATGTAATGGAAACCAATCTAACCATATTTTTTAGTTCCGATATCATAACAAACATGGCGGAAACCGGTCGAATTCCCTGTAGGCTTAGCCGCCTCAATGCATGGGTTCAACAATGGTAGGGTATTACCCGCACTCGAGTTTTTCCGATAGACGTTGCCGCATTGGTTCACCTCAATTTTTATAATGTTTTGTTTTATTTTTTGTTTTAATTATGGTACAATAACACACTTCATCGAAACAAATCAAATTCACGTTGAATTACCAGCTCAATTCTTGGATTTTATCACCACCTGAGTTTTACTGAAATGCCCAGCGGAACACTCCAGGAAAAAATATAGTTCAAAATAAAGAGAAAGACTCGGACAATAAAGCACATGCATGAAAATAAGAGAATCAAGTGGGCTGCAACTGGGGTTGGATAATTTTTTAACACCCCCTTAATTCAAACTCTGTCACACCAACTAGATGCCGAAAATAAACAAACTTTTCCCGGGTTAGAGGCATAGTCAGAATAACAGCATGTTGCAGAAAATTAAAAAAAAAATCCCAAGCTAGAGGCTTAGTTAGAATATGAGAATTGTGAACCTTTGTGTTGAAATACTCAAGTGAAATCAACACTTAAGATGCCATTTTCATGATGAAGTGATGCGTCAACTTTATATGCTTTGACATAACAACTAGCCACAAACAGATTTATGCAAAATATTTTTATTACTCTTACAAATTAGAAGTTTGTTGCCGCAAGTGCCCTATTGGGCCACTTGACGACACCAAACTGATACGTAAGTTTTGTTTTTGTTTTTTAGTTTAGTTAGTGTAACGAAAGGACAAAATGGCAAAAGACATCCTTTATGTTTGCACGGTTTTTCAATAGACGTCCTTTGGCAAACTTAATGACAGAAAACATCTTTTATGTTCAAAAAACGTTGCACGGTTCGTCCTTTTCACTAACGAGGATTAGTTTTTCTCGTTAAATCAAGTCATGTGCACCTCATGTGAGGGCAATTTAGTCTTTTTACCCCCTCAAGGGTTACTTGTGTAATTGAATAAAAGTCTTAGTCTTTAAATAAATAAAAGTTTTTTTTTCTTTAACCATCTTCTTCCCCCAAATGTTTATAACCCACCATTAACATCACAACCAAACACCAGCCACCACCCATCATCACCATCGCATCTAACCTCCCACAAGCACATAACCACTGGTAAAAACCCCTCTTATATAAACCCTTGTCCCGTCAGGAAAATTCATATACAAATTCACCAAATTCTCAAATTCACCTTGATCATAATTATTACCACCACCACCCGATTTCCACCCGTCCGATGCAATTTGAAAGAACATCGCGTCACGAATTCGAGCTTCCGACTCCTATTTCGCCTCTTGGTATTTTAAATCCAACCGTTCTCCTGCGAAGTCTTGGCGAGTCACCGGTAACCCGATTAAATTCAAGAAATTGGTGAATTCTGGGTGCTTGAGGCTCGAAAAGGGAACCGACCCACCGTGTCCGTACACCCAATCGGATAATAACTCCAGTGATGAATCAATTTGCATTTTGTTAGGGTTTGATAAGATAACAATTTGGGGCTTTTAAGCTTTTTAACACTATCTTCAAACATAGCTAAAGCACCCAGATCCTCCTTCCCGCCGGATAACATATACCACATTGCCGGAACTGCACTCGCCGGTTCGATCATGGTCACCGTAGAAGGGTGTTCTCCGCCTGCTGGTGATGAACGGTGGACAGCGGTGTGCCGGTGATGAACGGTAGGGTGTGGGTCGGATCTGGTGGTTGGTGGTGGTGTCGTCAGGTACGGTGATACGTGGTGGTGTTTTGACGGAGATTAACTGGGTCTATGGTGGAGGTTAGTAGACGTCCAGTGGAGGTGATCAATTGGGTCTAGTGGTGGTTGATTTGGTGTGGTGGTGCTGTCGATTAACTTGGTCTCCAGTGGAGGTTAGTGGTGGTGGTTTAAGCACACAGAGAGAGAGGGGGGTAAGAATGGAGGGGGAGAGAGAAAGAGAGAGAGAGAGAGAGAGAGAGAGAGAGTCTTATATATATATATAATGTTTTATTTTTAGTTATTAAATCTATGTATAAATTTACAAATATACCCTCATGTGCATTGCACATGACCAAATTTAACGAGATTATTTAACTGAGTTAGGGTTAAAGGACAAAATGTGATAGAGTTTTCAAATATAAAGGATGTCTTCTGCCATTAAGTTTGCCAAAGGACGTCTATTGATAAACCATGCAAACATAAAGGACATGTTTTGCCATTTTGTCGTAACGAAAGTAATGGAAAACAAACTAAAACCATTTTTTTGTTTAGTTCTGTTATCATAAAAAATAGACGGAACCGATCGAATTCATGTAGACTCAATCGCCTCAGCGCCTAGGATCGACAATGGGTCGGGTATTACCGACGCTCGAGATAAACTGATAGAAGCCGCCACATTGATTCACCTCAGTTTTTATAACCTTTTATTTTATTTTTTGTTTTAATTATGGTACAATAACGCACGTCATCGAAACCAACCAAATTCACGTCAGATTACCATCTGAATTCTTGGATTTAATCACAATATGATTTTTACGGACATGCCCGGCGCAAAGTACAAAGTAAAAAATTTAGTTAAAAATAAAGAGAAAGAACCAAACAATTAAGCACATGCATGAGGATAAGAGAATCACGTGAGCTGCAACTTAGTTTGGATCATTTTTTAGCATCCCCCTTGATTCAAACTCCGTGACACCAAGTAGATGCCGAAATTAAACAATCTTTTACAGGT
Organism: Bidens hawaiensis; assembly: GCF_021521415.1. Lineage (NCBI taxonomy): Eukaryota > Viridiplantae > Streptophyta > Magnoliopsida > Asterales > Asteraceae > Bidens > Bidens hawaiensis. The sequence goes on from NW_027491772.1 coordinate 414,008, forward strand.
CTAGAGGGTTAGTCAGAATATCAGCATGATGCCAAAAATAAACAAAATTTTCCCGGCTAGAGGCTTAGTCATAATATGAGCATGCTGAACTTTTAAGTTGCAGTACTCAAGTGACACCAACCCTTGAGCAACCATTTCCATGATGAAGTGATGCGTCAACTCTATATGCTTTGACCTAACAACTAGCCATAAACGGATTTTTCAACATGATTTTATTACTATCTTATAAATAAGAATTTGTTGCCATAAGTGCCCTATTGGGAAAGCAAATACCCTAAAACTATAAAGAATAGGTAAAAACCTAAAAACAAGCCACAAATGGATTTATTCAACATATTTTTATATCTGTCTTATAAATAAGTAGTTTGCTGCCGCAAGTGCCTCATTGGCCACTTGGCGACATCAAACTGGTTCGTAAGTTTGTTTTTGGTTTTTAGTATAGTCACCGTAATGCACGCAACGGAAACCGATCTAACACCATTTTTTTAGTTTCGGTATCATAAAACCATAAGGGAAATAGATCGAATTACTGTAGGCTCAGCCGCCTCAACGCCCGGGATCAACAATGGTAGGGTATTACCAGCGCTCTAGATTTGCCGATAGACGTTGCCACATTGGTTCACCGAAATTTTTATAATGTTTTGTTTTAATTCTGGTACATTAACGCATGTCACCGAAAACAATCAAATTCACGTCGAATAACCGGCTCAATGCTTAGATTTTATCACCATCTGAGTTTTGCCGACATGCCCGACGGAACGCGCCAGATAATAATTAAGTTCATAATATAGAGATAGTCCCGAACAATTAAGCACATGCATGAGGATAAGAGAGGCACGTGAGCTGCGAGTGAGTTTGGATCATTTTTCAATATCCCCCCTTGATTCAAACTCCATGACACCAACTTCATGTTGAAAATAAACAAACTTTTCCCGTGCTAGAGGCTTAGTCAGAATATCAGCATGATGCCGAAAATAAACAAAATTTTCCCCGGCTAAAGGCTTGGTTAGAATATTAGCATGTTGAACTTTTGTGTTGTAGTACTCAAGTGACTTCAACCCTTGAGCAATCATTTCCATGATAAAGTGATGCGTCAACTCTATATGCTTTGACCTAACAACTAGTCACAAACGGATTTTTTCAACATATTTTTATTACCATCTTATAAATAAGAAGTTATTAGTGCACGGTTTTGCGTCTCTAGTCTTTGTATTTATCTTTAACGTATTTGACATTTTGTTTAATGTAATAAAATATTATTGTTTTAAGTTAGTTCGTTATATGTAAAGTCTAGTTCGCTAAGGATGTTTAGCGAACTAGAATTAAGTTAAGATCTCCCTGATTCGTTAAGGATGCTTAACGAATCAGAAAATGATTCGTTAGTTTATTTATCTGTTTATGTATGTAACGAAGTAGTGTCTAGTTCGCTAGGGGATGTTAGCAAACTAGACCTATCTTCTATTTATAGGTGAACATTGTTCACGTTTAATCTAAGTTTTGAGAGTTAATTAACCAAAGGCTGTCCAATCTCTCTCTCGATCTTCATCCTAATATTATACATACATATATATATATAACTAATACTAATAATAATAACAGATAACATATAATCAAGAGTAATCATGAACTAGATCCGTGTTAGATTAATTACATCTCAGATCTGTGATCTGTGTGAGATTAACGAGATCAATCAAGTGGTATCAGAGCTTTCGGTGATCTTTTACTCTTGAATTTGATAGTTAATTTGTTATTGTTGACGTTTAATTGTTATTTTATGATAATTTTTATAATCCAGTTTGATTTTGATCGATTTGAGGATAATTGATTGAATTATGGAAGGATTGGACTGGATCTGAGGTGGTTAAAGTATTGGTGAGGTATTGTGGATTGGAATTGGATATTGATTTGAGTTTGGATTGTTTGGTTTGGATCTGAGTTTGGCCAATAAACAGAGGATCGTTTTTTGGTCAAATTAGATCTGTGATAAGTGTTATAGTGTTACGAGTTTGATACGAGTGGATTCGTGATCTGTGTACGAGTGTTTTGGTACTTGAATTGTGAGATTTGATTGCGTATTGAGTGTGTATTACGGATTTACTATTCTGGGTTCATGTTCTTCATTTCCAGATTTTTGGAAATCTTCCTTGAAGATTTGAAGATATGAATATTCTAGTCTGATTCGTTAATCTGAACTTGATTCGTTAACATACTTCGTCAATTCGTTAAAGGTTATTATTGATTCGTTTCATCAGTTCATTACTTAATCTGATTCGTGTTCAACAGATTCGTGTGACACGTGGTTACCTTGGTATTTGTGTTATAACAACCTTTGCCACGTGGCATTGGGTGTCAGAGTTTGTTACAAACGGTTGTAACTACCTGATTCGCTATAGGTTGATTCGCTATCAACTGTAGCTTGTTCATTATCTAACTCGTTACAGGAAACATTTTAGTTTTCTAAGCTTGCACTTCGTGATTGGATTATTCAATTCGTTATTTTAACTGATTCGTTGACTGATTTGTTGACCATCTGATTCGCGGTCTGAGTTGATTCGTTAATTATCTGATTCGCTAAAATCATTTCTTGTTCGTTAACATTAATCCTTACTTCGTTAAGGTTTGGTTCGTTGATTACTATTCACAGTTCGCTATAACGGTTTACAGTTCGTTACATTGTTTACAGATTTGTTAACCTAAGTTTACTTTTAATCCTTAAAGTTTCAAACTTTACAAAAATAGCTGGTATGTATGCACTAGCTTCTCAAAACATGTTGATGCAACAAATGTTACAACTTGATATCGAGATAGGTTCACATTCGAAATGTCCTAAGTTGATGAAATTTAGCGATTTTGCTAAATGGGAACCTCGGTTTCGTGCTCATTTGGGTTCCGTTCACCCTGATTGCTCGTATTATCTAGATGAGGTTTATATGGCACCAATGATTGGTGATGACACTACTGGTTTTACTCCTAAAGCTATTTCTCAATATTCACAAGAAGAAAAGAAAGCATTAGAGATCGAAATAAAGGCTTATTCTACTCTTACTATGGTTTTACCCGAAAATATCTTTTATCAAGTGGGTAGCATAAAGAGATATGCTTCCTTATTCCAACATCTTCGTATGAGAAGTATGGGGAACACAACTGAGAGTAAGAAACTGATGCTCAAGTTTCAGTTTCGAAACTTTAATCTATTGAAGGGAGAAACTATTGAAGAGATGATTACACGGTTTAATCACTTAATTGCTGAAATGGACCAAATGAAATTGGAAGTTACTGAGATGGATAAGATTGACACTATTAAGAGTGTACTACCAAGTTCTTACTCCACATTTTTAATGGTTCTGAAAGAAAATAACTATTTCTTGACTTGACTGCCATTGAATTCTTGCAAAATATTGAAGCGAGAGAATATGATCTTAAGTGTCAAAAGTCCTCCAAGGAAAGTCAAGATCCTGCTTTCTATGGTAGTAGGATGCCTCTAAGTTCAACTATATCTCCAATAACTGCATTTCTTACCCAAGCTGCAAGTGAAAAAGAATCAACTATCTTTACTAATCCAAAAGCATGTTTTTACACTGGTGGTAATTCTGGATCATCTGGTGGTTCTGGAAGTTCTACTACTACTAATCCATTTGCTTTATCACCTAGTGTCAATATGAAGGAAGCAGAACAAAATTTTGCTTTTCTAACAGCCTTTATGTCTTCATATGAAAACTTGGTTAGTAGTAAGATTGCCACAAGTGATCTATCTGATGAGGATTAAGATCAGATTGATCCAGATGATTTGGAAATCATTGATTTAAAGTGGAACATGGCTATGATCGTCCGTAAAGTTAAAAGGTTCATGCAGAGGACTGGAAAAGATCTTCCGGCCTTAAACAAGAAATTGGGATTTGACAAGTTGAAAGTGAATTGCTATAATGTCAAGAGTTTGGACATTTTGCAAAGGAGTGTGACAAACCGAAGAAAGAGTATACTGGTCCTCGTGGTCAACATCAAAATTCTTCTACACCATGAGGTAGTGATGCTGAAAAGAAACCATCTACTTCTTCATCACAAGCTTTGTTGGCGGATGGAAATGATTGGTCACAACGGTTACTTCGTAATGAAACTCAAGCAAATCTGGCTATGTTTGGGTTACATAAAGATTGTCAAGATGCAAGTGGAAGTGAGATGTCTTCTGACAACGATTCTGGATCTGATTCTGACGACTCTTGTGACAAACCTCCAACGGTGTTTGCTTGCATGGCTAAGATCAATGAGGTTAGTCATTCTGTCTCTGCTACTTCATCTGTTAAAGTATCATGTGTTGATTGTGAATCTAAAAAACCTAAGTTAGAAGCTTTGAAAACTCATAATGATAATCTACTATGAGAAATTGATTCTCTGAAGGATACTTATCGACCATCTCTTGAAACTCAAATGAGATCTCGAGAAAAGATTGAAGCATTGTCGACAAGTAACCACGATCTCAAGGCTGAGTTATCTGTGAAAATGACAATTAATGACCAAAAGTTTCAAGAAATCCTAAAACATCGTTCAAAGATAACCGAGCTTGAGAATAAGGTTCTTGAGTTGAAGAACAAACTGGGTAAATTTAGAAATTCTTCTTTTCTGTTGAATGAAATTATTGAAGTGTCTGGAAAACATAAGGATTCAAAGAAAGGCATCGGTTTTGTTGAAATTCGGCCACCTTTTCACAATGATTATAAAATTAATCCTTTTACTAGAAAAGAAGAGGATTTGATTGAAAAAGAATCTGTGATTTCTGAAAAATCCAAACCGGTTAAAACAGAAACTGTTAAAACCCAAGTTGCTCCTCAAAAACCTCATGTTCAAAGCAAAAAAATTTTTGTTGAAAATGTTGACAAAGTGATTATTGAGGACGTATTTGAACGTGAGGTAATACACAAGAATAAGAACATTCCAAGTTCTAATCATATTCTTTCCGAGCCTCAAGAATTTGAGGAAGCTGTGGATGGCTCATTCAAGTCTCAAGTGAAAAGGGAAGAAACTGTGAAACCCAAACCAATGAAGGCAAAGAAGTCAAATAAACAAAAGATTTCTGATGAGGACATAATGCGTTTTATTAATCCTCCTAGTTCTAAGCCATCATCTGTTAGAGTTTTCAAGTTGAAAGGAATTGACACAATGTTTACTGAGAAAGACATTCCAATTAGTATCATTAAACTAGAACTGATTGAGAGTGTATTTCACAATGAAACTTCATAGGTTCAAGAACTTGAACATCGGTATGCTCAAGCAAAAACATCAGTTTCTTCTAATCCATTGACTAAAGCTAAGCAAGTTTTAACACATGCTATAAAGATTAAATTTGTAAAGTCAACTGGAACAGATACTCTGAAAAGTTTTTCAAATTGGTCAAACTTAGATTTTTACTTGAAGAAGAAATATGAGTTATCTGATGAGTTTGCTAAGAGGATGACCAAAAATGTGAGCCATCATCAATCTTCTGCATCATTTGTTCCAACTAATTCTCAACATCATCGTGTGGACATGCGAAGTTGTTTTCTTTGCGGTCAGCATGGTCATGTAGTGAGAAATTGTAGTCAGAAGAGTTATCAGAATCTTCATCCTTTTATCAAAGACCATTCCAAACTGGTTCCTTTGGTAAAAGAGTTTCTGAAACGACCTGTGTCATATACTGATGATACTCATATTATGTTTTCTAATGTGAATCCTCGAAAGGTGGTTCATGTTAATGAGACTCATGGTCAAGTGCAACCCAAGTTTATTCCAACTGCACCATTATGAAAGAATGAGAATTCAAATGTGGTTCAAGCAGCTTATTTAAGACGAAAGTCTAAGAAGCCGGTAACTTATTCACAAGTGGATGAACAACAGTTGAAGTCTGTTAAATTTAATGATCAAAGAGAAAACCAAAAGGTGCCCAAGACTGAGGCCTGGGCTGCCTTTTTGAACTAATCAACTTTACTTTGTGTGTAGGGTTCATCCAAGACTGTGTCTGGTGAAAACTGGATAATGGATAGTGGATGTTCTCGTCATATCACTAGGAATCTCGACCTATTAACCAACGTGAGAAATATTCAAGTGGTTATGTAGCGTTTGCTGGGAATTCTGGGGGCATGATCACACAAGAAGGTGAAGTTTCAAATGGTCATATTACTTTTGAAAAAGTAAATTATTGTGACAAGGTGGATCATAACTTATTAAGTGTATCACAAATTTGTGATAAGAAGTACACAACGTTATTTACTGACAAAGAATGTCATATCTTGAAACCGGGTTATGTGATTCCCGAGGACATGGTTGTCATGCGATCACCACGATCAAATGATATTTATGTCTTAAACATGAGCCCTAAAGTATCCACATCGATCGCAACATGTTTTGTCTCGAAAGCAACCGAGAAAGATTCGATTCTATGGCATCGTAGAAGGGGTCACATACATGTTAGAAAGATGAACTATTTAATGGCTAATGATTTAGTGGAAGGTGTCTCTTTGAAGAATTTTAAATTATCTGATCACTGTGTTGCATGCAAAAAGGGCAAGCAGAAAAAGAAGAAACATCCCTCTAAGTTATTAAACTCCATTAATACTCCTCTTGAACGACTTCATATGGATTTGATTGGTCCTGTGAATCGTGCGAGTATTTCTGGGGATTGGTATTGTCTTGTGGTGACTGATGATTATTCAAGATACTCATGGGTGTTATTTATGAGTTCGAAAGATCAAACACCGTTTTTTGTACAAAACCTTATCACCAAGATCGAATCACTATACAAACAAAAGGTGAGGATAATCCGAAGTGATAATGGTACTGAATTCAAAAACACTGTATTAGATTTCTTTTGTGTTCAAAAGGAATTCATCGAGAATACAGTACACCTTATGTACCTCAACAAAATAGTGTTGCTGAAAGAAAGAATCAAACCTTGATTGAAGCTGCACAAACTATGCTCGCTGATTTTAAGCTTCCCGTCCAATTCTGGAATGACGCGGTGAATACAGCTTTCTATACGCTTAATCGGGTTCTAACTGTTAAACGACTCAAGAAGACAAGTTATGAGTTGTTGAATAATCGAAAACCTAACTTAAAGTACCTGGAACCTTTTGGGTGTCCGTGTACAATGTTGAAGAAGGATGCGGGTAAATTTGAAGAAAAAACTATCGAAGGGTATTTCTTGGGATATGCATCTCCAAAGAAAAGGGTATTTAACTTCAAGTCTGGTTGTGTTGAGGAATGGTACCATGTGGACTGTCAAAAGTACACAACTCCTCCTCAAGGGAAAGGTCCCGACTGGATGTTTGAATATGATAGTTTATTTAATTCATTTACTCCATCGACTGAACATATAGACGAAGATCTGGTTCGAGCATACTTTGAAGATCAATTGGCCATTCCAAGATTTTCAAGTTCTAATGATGTTGAAGCTCCATCTATAGCTCCAACTGAGGAACCTCATGTTGCTTCTCCAGCTGCTTTTGATAATGTATCTACTTCTTCTGATGATGAGCAAGTTAATTATCAAGTTATTGAACTTGATAGTGATGTTTCATCTCCTGAGCTTGGTGAACATTACACTAACTTATTTGATAATGTTGTTGTTCCTGATAATCCTACTCTTCAGATTCATGGTTATCATCCACAGGAAAACATTATTGGAGAACTTAATGTGGGTGTTCGTACACGTCATCAAGTTGCTTCGTCAAGTGATAATAATGTATTATGTGCATATGCTGATTTACATTCATCGGGAATTGTAAATCTTGCAAAATTCACTTGCTTTCTATCTCAAGTTAAGCCAACGACGGCTTGTAAGGCACTTGAAGATCCTTCTTGGGTAGAAGCTATGCAAGAAGAATTACAGCAATTTGCACGTTTGGGTGTTTGGGACTTAATTGACAAACCTGCTAGAGTCAAGAAAGTTATTCTGACTAAGTGGGTATTTAAATGTAAGAAAGACGATCGAGGGGTGATTGTCAGAAACAAAGCACGTTTGGTGGTGCAAGGTTTTCATCAGCAAGAGGGTGTTGATTACACAAAAGTATATGCTCCAGTTGCAAGATTAGAGTCGATTCGAATCTTCCTGGCATATGCTGCTTACAAGAATATCAAGGTCTATCAAATGGATGTTAAAAGTGCTTTTCTCAATGGTGAACTACACAAGGAAGTGTTTGTTTTACAGCCTCCTGGTTTTGAGGATCCTGATTATCCTGACCGAGTTTACCGATTAAACAAGGCTTTGTATGGTCTACATCAAGCCCTGAGAGCTTTGTATGGCACGCTCGCCGAGACTGATAACGGCTTCAAACAAGGGACTGTCGACTGCACTTTATTTCATAAAACTGTTGGTGACGATCTTCTCCTAGTTCAGATTTATGTTGACGATATTATTTTTTGGTCTACAAACGACATGTTGTGTAAGGAGTTCGAGAAGTCTATGCAAACAAAATTCGAGATGAGCTTGATGGGAGAGATGAATTTCTTCTTAGGATTGCAAGTTCACCAGTCTGCTAACGGAATCTTTATTCGTCAAACAAAGTATGTGAATGATGTCTTGAGCCGATTCAAATATCTGCCGGAAAAATCCCTTCAACTCCTCTTCCCGTGGGTCATAATTTATCACCGGATGAATTGGAGGATACCGTTGATCCTACCCTCTATCGTGCCATGATCGGTTCTTTAATGTATCTAACGGTTTCTCGCCCTGACATTATGTTTGTTGTTTATCTTTGTGCTAGGTTTCAAGCAAGTCCACGAGTGACTCACCTAGCTGCGGTTAAGAGAATACTTCAGTATTTGAGGGGAAATCCAGACATCAGGTTGTGGTACCCCAAGGATGATACTTTTGATCTTACTGCTTATTCAGACTCCTACTATGGAGGTTGCAAGATCAAATTCAAATCAACGACTGCAGGATGTCAATTTTTAGGAAACCGGCTTGTTTCCGGGCAGTGTAAGAAGCAGACAACGGTCTCCACTTCAACCGCCGAAGCTGAGTGTGTTTCAGCCTCAAGTTGCTGTTCCTAGGTTTTGTGGATACAACAACATCTTCGCGACTACGGTTTGAAGTTTCTTACTACTCCTATTTTGATTGATAATTCTGCTGCAATTTCTATCACAAAGAATCCCGTACAACATTCGAAAACAAAACATATCGAAATTCGATATCACTTTATACCGGATTGCTTTGAGAAGAAGTTGATTGACCTTGAGAAAGTACATACTGACTTTCAAAACATATCGAAATTCAATTTTTGTTTGGTTTAAATGGATTGAAGACCCTTGCTGATATCCTTAAACAAGGATGACTATCTTTATTTTCTGTTATTTCTTTTAAAATTTATTTTGGTTTTAGGGGGTGAAAATCTAGAAAATACAAAAAGATTGTGCTTTTCGTTTGTATAGATAAAATTCAAAAACATTAGAAAATTGAAAAAGACAAAAATATTGTGATTTCTTTTCTTTAATGTTTTTTCCTTTAAATATTTTGAAAAAACAAAAAACATTTTAAAATTTGAAAATCCTAAAAGATTGTACTTTATGGTTATACAAGAAAATTTTGAAAATCCAAAAAGATTGTAAATTTCAGTTTGTACAGAAAAATCCAAAAAACCAAAAAGACTGTGAAGTTTAGTTTGTTTCTAAGAAAATTGAAAAGGACAAAAATATTGTGTTTTTAAAGTATGTATAGAGAAAAACCAAAAAGATTTGTGCATACGTTCGCTGAAAATTATGTCAATTATCTACATTTGAAAGGCATGTACGTGTATATGTTTGGTCCTGACATTTACTTGTAAATGATTGGGTTAGCCATTCACCTGATAATGGAAAATAGTTGGGACGTTCGTTATGTGTTTTTAGATTGTTTTCTCGCTGAAAATTATGTCGGTTATTTAAGTTTGTAAAGCATGCTTGCATGTCTTCGTCCTATTATTCATTTGCTGAATTGATAAAACAACCATTTATTTATAGACTTAAGTTAACTAATGCGATTAAATTTATCTTTATTTTTATTTTATGCTCCTCAAAATTTTGAGTTTTTGAAGCAAAAAGAGAAAATGATAGTACATTGACTATTTTGACTCCAAATCCAGCAAGAAGTAAGCCTAAAGGACTGTGTGCTTAATTGCATTGGTGCATTGGTAAGTCTTAAAACAAACAAGTAGAGTAAAGTATGTGATATAAACATAAAGAAACGTCAAATTGAAAGGGGTGTTAGTCTCTAGAAAAGTCTCGGTAAGGATGGCAGAAATGTAATAACTTGTCATACTCAAGCCTTATACTTGTTTGATCAACCAAAATCAAAATAAAGCAAATAACAAGCTTTGAGTTTCTGGACACTGTGAGTCTCTATGCGGCTTAATCATCTGGGTATTCATATGCCTGAATATTTCATTCGCTTTTAGAGCAAACTCAAAGTCAGTAAACTTGATCACTGTTATACTTCGTACAAATTTCCAAATTACTGACTTGATCAAAATCCGCTGTTAGTCATACATTGTTCCTCCCTTGCGCGCGTCTTAATACCATTAAGAAACGGACCCCATGGGATACAATGAATGTAAGCCAACAAATGGACTCGTGCATATTCACTCATAGTAACAGAAAATCAATGCATTGCTCATAACTTTCTATAAAAACAATTTTTGATCAACAATATAATGGTTTAAGTCAAGTTGGGGTGATATGGCAAAAATCAAATTAAGGTTAAGGCTGATAGTTTCTGATATTCTGCGCTCTAATTGAACCAATTAGTCATATCACAGAAACACTTGAAAGTTTGTTATTAGATTTAAGTGGACAACAATACCAATGACCGACTTAACACCAGTCATAATATCGCTGAAATATAAAACTGTGATGGAAGGGCAATTTGGTCAATATGATTCTCTGCTCAAACTCAACAAAAATACCAAAAATATGTTCTAATTTTGAAATACATATAAAACACAAAAAGATTTTATATTTTTTATTTCGGATTCTTTTCAATAAAATACATTCTTTATATATCTCAAAATCTCAAAAATATTTTTCATCTCGCTTTTACATACTATTTAAATAATTTAGTTATCGGTTTCAAAAAGTGAAACGGTTTTTAAAGTATTTGATTATCGGGATAAAGGTCCTCGGTAATTCTTTTAAAATTAATTTAAATTTTTTAATTCTTTAATTTATTTTATTTAATTCATTTAATTAGTTATTTATTCTTTTAAAATTAAATAATGTTTAATTCGTTATTTATGGATAACGAATTAGGGTATCCTTTAACGAACTACAGTCTAGTTCGTGTCTCTAATTCGCTTCCGCACTCTCTAACGAAATACATCCAATTCGTTATGCATATTTAACGAATCAAGACACGATTTGAATTTTATTTCGTTATACATGTTTAACGAATCAATACACGATTTGAATTTTAATTTGTTATACATATTTAACGAATCAAGACACGATTTGAATTTTATTTCGTTATGCATGTTTAACGAATCAAGACACGATTTGAATTTTGACTCGTTATGTCACGTGTTCAAATAAGGTGAACGAATCAGCTGATTCGTTATATAAATCTCTAACGAATCTGTTTGATTCGTACATAGGGTACATTGGGAAGCGTGTAATAGTATAGAAGACAGGTTACACGAACCGTCCTTCACTATTCATCTTCTTCCTTATACCTAAAGAAACCCTTTTCAAATTTTTCTCTGATTTTTCGACCTTCGAATTTTGAACTTTTGAATACATCAGTGTGTTACTAAGGTATAGATGATCACTTCTATGTGATTTTCGTCAAAAATGACACTGTCTTGATAGGCTAATTATGTAATATTTGTTATAAGGGTTTTATGAGTTTTAAAACTCTGATTTATCTATGCTATACTGTGTTGATATGTTTTATGTATAGGTCATTGTAATCGGAATGCGATTCTGAGACCCTTGGTAGACTTTAATCAATGTTTTGATTCTTGTTTGCTGGGTCGATTGAATGTTTATGTTTTCGGGGGTTTATGCTCTGTTAAAACTCCGAGTACACTTAATTTATTTCTTGGTGTTGAGCCTCAAATTCAACATCGTGTGCTTCTTATTGTCTTTCCGAGATCGTTACGCCTGTTGATTCGGTTATCCAACGAGGATTATGCATTAATTGATACTGGGTTCATGTTATTGACGTTCAGTATTCTTAATCTAATTTTGACTTTGACTATGAGAGTCAAAGATCAAGTCATTTTTGACCATTCGTTAATTTTTAGCGAATTGGAACTATTTAGTGCCCAATTCGTTACTAATTCACACGAACTAGTTTGGCGAATAAGTTAATCAACGAATCAGACTTGAATTCGTTAAATCATAACGAACTGGATTCTAGTTCGTTCTTTTGAATAGTAATTCGCTAAGTCTATTTCGTTAACTATTTACCTGATAGCGAATCAATTGATTCATTACATATTTGTAACGAATTAGATTGTTAATCAAACGAATGACATTTCAATTTTAGTTATTTAATTAATTTTACTAACTATTGTATTTAATAAATCATTGTAATTAATCATATATCCCAACGGTCTACACGCGTCGATACATCGATTACACAAAAAATTAAATACACCATCTATAATACGATACATCAACATGAAATTGATACATTAAATATAAACTTTACTTATCACTGCTAAATGCATATTACATTTTCTTTTTACTTATAATCGTTTATATTTATTTAGTGAAATAGCTGATCAAATGGATCAAGAACCACCCGTTGCTCCTCAAGAACAAGAACAACCACAAGATCAAGAACAACCTCAGGAACAAGAAGAGGTCCAATTGTTGTCCTTTGACAAGAAGCACAACATCTATGCCTATGTTGATTCAGACGTTGCTGATGAAGCTCTGTTTGGGGCTATGTTAGCTTTTCTACGTCGTTCGGTGATTCATTATGCTATAACTGCCAAACCTAAGGTTTTTCTGAGTATTATTAGGCAGTTCTGGAATATTGCTGAGTTCGTTGAAATCGAGAATCATATTCGAGCAAGTGAGTTTGATAAGAGGTTAATCAAGTGCCTATTTACAAGGGTATTTTATGGTAGAAATATTGACGATTCTATGTTCAACAAGAACGGCATGTGCCCACCTTTCAAGTATCTTTTACACGTACTGATTCATTGCATGGGTGGTCGTAAAGGTGGATTTGATGAGTGCCGTATCAGTTTGCAATCGGCTTTTGTGGCTCTTATTCTCAACAAGCCATTCAACTTCTCGAAAATGGTTTTCGATCATCTGAAAAAACAAGTTCAGCAGACAGATCAGAAGAAGAAGTTCTTGATGTATCCCCGATTTCAACAACTGATAATTCAAGATCTTATTCCAAACTTGGTGATTGATCGAACGTTAGTGAATGATATCCTTGATCTAGAACACATGAAAGCTGACACGGTGCGTAGAATGACGATTTATCATAAGGAGAGGCCACGGGACAAACGGATGATTGGTCATATCATTAACCCTGATTATGAATGTCCTCCCGAGGATCGCTGGATCCATGATGACTCGGATTCCGAGCGTGAGGGAGGAGAAGGTGGGAACGATGGTGATGATGGAGATGATGGTGGTAATGAAGGTGGAAATGGTGGTAATGGTGATGCAGCTCTGAGAGAACAACAGGCTACCCTTGAAGCTGCGTTGGCTGCTACCATTGCAGCTCAATGTGAAAGGAAACGAAAAAGTAAAGCACCAGCTTCTGAGGCTCCAGCAAAGAGACGAGTATCAGCTGGAGCTGGTGTAATTATTGGTGTGCCACCATCTCTTCCTACAATTCCTCAACGCCCGGTTGTGCCAACTACTATTAGTACTCTGGCGCTTACATTGACAACGACGATGGTACCTCATGAGCAGTTGGGTATGATTCCACAGATGGCCTTAACTGAGATACCGATGCCTTCTGCTACACCTTCTACTGTTCCTCCAACATCGTCAATGAGGCCTCCTCCACCTAGTGATCTCTCATTTATGAGAATTACAAGGCCATAGGGACCAATCCAGCCTGTTCATCCATCTTTGCATGCTATGCCACCGAACCGTCAGACAGACATGCTTTTGAAGCTTCTTCATTTGTATGAAAACCAAATTTCTGCTGACCGTATGAATCAAGAACGATTGATGGAGAACCAGAAGAAGCTTATTAGTTATGTTTCTTTCTGTCAAAAAGAAAAAAAAGCCCTACGTGAGATTGTTGAGTCTCAGGGGGTGAAACTTAAAGAACAAGAGGATCTGATCTTGCAATTGACTTGCAAAGATGATGCTTTAAAGAAGATCAAGAATGATGAGGAAGATCCTGATGAGTCTGGTACTGGTGGTGAGCCTAAACAAACTCAAGACCCAGCTTCTGGTGCGAGTACGAGTTCGGTTGATGATTCAGGCAAACAAATCATTGTTTATCATGACCATTCAGCTGCCAAACCAATTGAGATGATTGAGGCTGATACGGTTATATTTATGGATGATAAGGGGGTGATTAGGAGCATGGTGAATGCTGATGAGATAGCAGTAGGTCAGTTTGTTGCAAGTCACTGACACGAGAGAAGATTGCGATCTTGCTTGGTCTGAATGAAGAAGAGATGACCATGTTAGAGACTGAGCCTGATGCTGAGGTAATAAATGATGACGAGATCTTGAATGATCCTATGGTGGAGTTGAGGACAGATTTTATTTATGACGATGAGGAAATTGAGATGGAAGATGTGACTGCTGAGGAGTATCCTGACTTGTTTCAACACACAAATGTTGATCAAGGTGCTCCTATATTTAATGAACAGATTGTAAAAGAAGCAGAAGATCATCTCGAAAGGACATCTAAGGGTAAACAAGTTGCTGACTTTTTTGACAAAAGATTCGACCCAAATATTGACCCATCTCTTGAGGAGATTAATAGTTGGTTCAGCCATAAGAAAGTTGGCAAGATTATCAAGGCGTATCGGTATGTTGATCAAGAACGGAAAGATGAAGTTGCAGCTTGGGTCAAAGCAAACCAGAAGACTTCATTTAAGACCGTGTCCAAGGTGCAAGGTAATATTATTTCTTAGATGTTTGAATCTGATCTTAAAGTATGCATTGTCAAATGGGAGAAAGGCGTCCAGTACTACGAAAGGATGTCTGATGTTCTTTCATTACCGAGGTGGGACGTACGTACTCTGGCGTACCGTCCATTCATTAATAGAGGTGGGAATAAATATGCAAGTTGGTTTCATCAACACTTGATGTTTGAAGTGAACCACGGGTTCAAATTTTTTAAACCAAAGATTGCCATCCGTAAGCGTCTCAATGAGATTGACCCAAGGACTGGTTGGAAGAAGTTGGTTCTTAAAGTAAAGTCGCCGAAGACGATGAAGCGGGTGCTAGTGAAGACGTTGAACCAACACATGCATCTATCCTTCAACCGCTGGTACTACGATAATCGTACTGGCGAGGCCGTCATTGTTCTTGGTACAGGGTTGAAGACTGAGCTGATAAAGATCATTGACCCGATGTGGTTGGTGAATTTAACCGAGACTGACAATGGTGTGCTACACAAGAACAAAATTCTGTTTGAGCGCAATGAAGACTTTGACCTGGCTATGCAATTCCAACGCGCTGTGCGTGTTTGTTATGAAAACGGAATTCATAGTTGCAGAGACTGGCAGTCCAAGCGCTTCAAGTAATTTAAAGACTAAGAGCTCAAGACGATGGGGTGTCCGTTAGTGCACGGTTTTGCGTCTCAAGTTTTTGTATTTATCTTTAACGTATTTGACGTTTTGTTTAATGTAATAAAATATTATTGTTTTAAGTTAGTTCGTTATATGTAAAGTCTAGTTCGCTAAGGATGTTTAGCGAACTAGAATTAAGTTAAGATCTTCCTGATTCGTTAAGGAGGTTTAACGAATCAGAAAATGATTCTTTAGTTTATTTATCTGTTTATGTATGTAACGAAGTAGTGTCTAGTTCGCTAGGGGATGTTAGCGAACTAGACCTATCTTCTATTTATAGGTGAACATTGTTCACGTTTAATCTAAGTTTTGAGAGATAATTAACTAAAGGCTGTCCAATCTCTCTCTCGATCTTCATACTAATATTATACATACACATATATATATAACTAATACTAATAATAATAACAGATAACATATAATCAAGAGTAATCATGAACTAGATCCGTGTTAGATTAATTACATCTCAGATCTATGAGAGATTAAGGAGATCAAACAGAAGTTTGTTGCCGCAAGTGCCCTATTGGGAAAGCAAATAACATAAACTCTAAAGAAAAGGTAAAAACCTAACAACTAGCCACAAATGGAATTATTCAACATATTTTTATTAATAAGAAGTTTGTTGCTGCAAGTGTCCTATTGGCCACTTGGCGTCACGAAACTGGTATGTATGTTTTTCATTATTTTTTAGTTTAGTCGCCGTAACGCACGTAACGGAAACCGATCTAACACCATTTTCTTAGTTCCGGTATCACAACAAATATGATGTAAATCGATCGAATTCTCGTAGGCTCAGCCACCTCAACGCCCGGGATCGACAATGGCCGGGTATTACCCGTGTTCGAGTTTCACCGATAGACGTTGTCACATTGGTTCACCTCAATTTCATAATGTTTTGTTTTATTTTTTGTTTTAATTCTAGTACAATAATGCACCTTATCCAAACCAACCAAATTCACGTCGAATTGCCGGTTCAATGCTATGATTTAATCACCATCTGAGTTTTACCGACATGTCCGGCACACAGGTTAAAATTTAGTTCAAAATAAAGAGAAAGACCCACAAAATTAAGCACATTCATTAGGATATGAGAATCACAAGGGTTGCAACTGAGTATGGATCATTTTTTTACATCCCTCCTTGATTCAAACTCCGTGTAATCAACTGGATGCTGAAAATAAACAAACTTTTCCTAGTCTAGAGGATCAATCAGAATATCAACATGATGCATGAAAATAAACAAAATTTTCAAAGACTAAAGGCTAAGTTTGAATATCAGTATGCTAAACTTTTGTGTTGATGACATCAACCCGTGAGCAACCATTTCCATGATGAAGTGATGCGTCAACTGTATATGCTTTGACCTAACAACTAGCCATAAACATATTTATTCAACATTTTTATTACTATCTTATATATAAGAAGTTTGGTACCGCAATGCCCTATTATTGGGAAAGCAAATAACCTAAACTCTAAAGAAAAGGTAAAAACCTAACAACTAGCCACAAAGGGATTTATTCAAAATGCTTTATTACTATCTTAATAATAAGAAGTTTGTTGCCGCAAGTGCTCTATTGGGCCACTTGCCTACACCAAACTGGCCTGTATGCTTTTTTTTGTTTTTTGGTTTAGTAACCGTAACAAAAATAACGAACTGATCTAACACCATTTTTTTCTTAGTTCTGGTATCATAAAAACATGACAGAAACTTGATGTTAGGTTAAAAGTCGTGTGTTTTATTATCCTGTGGATTTCCTTGTGCTTGATTGTGTAAAGAATACACAACCGACTGTTATTATGGGTAGACCGTTCTTAGCTACAACAAAGGCTATTATAAATTGTGCTGAGGGAACGGATAGAATGAGGTTCGGGGAAAAGAAAATGAGTTTAAAGGTGTTTTCTAATTTGTTTAATCATAAAACTGACAACTGTGGATCTCCTGAGAAAGAGAATCAAACAGAAAAGAAAGAATGTTTTATGATTGACAGGTTAAATGAAGAGAAGGTAAAGAAAAAGTCAAGAAGGAGAAGAAGAAAAAAGGCGGAGTTTGATTGTTACAGAGAAATGTGTAAATTTTATGATCAGGTATGGGACAAAACTAATGATGAGAATGGAACAAGTTTAGGAGCAGAAGGAGGCAAGCACTCTACGAGACCACCATAAATGACACATAAGGTATGGTCTGGCTGAAGACCTTAATAAAAATTTAGCGCTAACTGGGAGGCAACCCGACCTTGTATTCAGGTACGTGTATATTTTGTTGTAACTGAACTTTGTGGGTGTAGTTCTCTATAAACCCTCACGAGACCCACTTGTCCTCCCGGGCTACCGGGGGGTTTACAGGGCTTGTTGCATACGCTAAATGCAATCATGATTTCTGCCTAGTGCTCTTAAGTATAGGGGGCATCTCACAATATGTCTGGAATAATGGGCTGCTGATATGAAACATGTATACCCATTCCCTTGACTCGTTATCCCCGCCTAAACGACCCCATTTTCAACTTCTCTTTTTGAAAGCATTTGTGAGTAAGACTATCGAGAAGCTGAAATTCCAACCAAGACCAGAAACCTATAACTTGGCATTAATGGCAATAATTAACAGTTAACAACTTTGGTTTCTGAACACTCTTCGAGGTACTATCAGGCTAAAATTTTTCAAATTTCCCCCATCCCCACACTTGAGGTTTACGTTGTCCTCAATGTAAGAATACTTAACATTGTCCTCAAAGTTAAAATAGATAAAACGATTAATAAACATTTGAGGGACGGGGTTGAAATTGACTCTTTTACTATTAAGCAATTTTAAAATTCGGGGCTCAAATGTGGCGGTTCGTCTAATAATTATACAATTACACTTTTAACGTTTAAAGTAATAAAAACAAAACAAATTATGAAACTGAAATCACCTGGTATCAACGGGACTGGAGAAGGACCAGTTAGCTCGTGAACTCTCAAAAACACTCGTATACTCTCGTCTCATCCAATTACCAAACTGTCAATCGAACCAGCAAAATCTCGAGATGTGTAGAAGCAAGCTTCTCACAAGTGTAAGACATAGGTCTTTTAATAGTTATGAAAATGAATTTTTGTTAATTTTATTAAAACAATTACCGAGCCACATTAAGTCGTTTCATAATAAATTCTGTTAAATTAGTTAAAAACGTTAAAAGACCTAACTCACTTTCGTAGGAATCACGACTGCATTTAGCATATGAAACAAGCCCTGTAAACCCCCCGGTAGCCCGGGAGGACGAGTGGAGTCTCGTGAGGGTTTATAGAGAACTACACCCACAAAGTTCAGTTACAACAAAATATACACTTACCTGAATACAAGGTCGGGTTGCCTCCCAGTTAGCGCTAAATTTTTGTTAATGTCTTCAGCCAGACCATACCTTATGTGTTATTCATGGTGGTCTCGTAGAGTGCTTGCCTCCTTCTGCTCCTAAACTTGTTCCATTCTCATCGTTAGTTTTGTCCAATACCTGATCATAAAATTTACACATTTCTCTGTAACAATCAAACTCCGCCTTTTTTCTTCTTCTCCTTCTTGACTTTTTCTTTACCTTCTCTTCATTTAACCTGTCAATCATAAAACATTCTTTCTTTTCTGTTTGATTCTCCTTCTAAGGAGATCCACACTTGTCAGTTTTATGATTAAACAAATTAGAAAACACCTTTAAACTCATTTTCTTTTCCTTCGGCACAATTTATAATAGCCTTTGTTGTAGCTAAGAACGGTCTACCCATAATAACAGTCGGTTATGTATTCTTTACACAATCAAGCACGAGGAAATCCACAGGATAATAGAATTCACCAACTTTTACAATCACATCCTTTACAATCCCCCTAGGACACTTAAGAGTTTGATCAGCCAACACCACTGTTGTTTTAACTTTTTGTAGTGGCCCAAAATCATACCGATCATACAAACTCCCTGGTAAAATACTTACACAAGCTCCAAGATCCAACAAAGCCTTGTCTAATTTAAAATCACCTATTTGTATTGAAATAATAGGTGTTCCTGGATCTTGAAGTTTCGAGGGAAGGGTACCCATCAAAACGGCATTCACACTAGCAGTTAGATCAAGTTGTTTAGGAAACTTGTGACGTAGCTTGTGGATACTTAACTCTTCTAAACACTCAACATGATCAGGACTCGCTTTAATTTGTTCAAGCAATGGTTTATTTATTTTCAGTTTTTCAAAATTTTCCCACTTTTCACTCTTAGGTTGTTCCCGTTTACTTAAATTTTTGGTGCAAATAAAACCATTGGAAATGGAACTTTCACATTCAAATTACTAATTTCAGAAAACATGTTATTTGAATCACTTTCAGACTTTGTAAAACTTTTAACTTCCTGATCATGTTCACTATCACCCTTAAACTCGGTTATATCATTCACCCCACCCTCAACACATTGTGGTGAATGAGTTTCAACAACAGAAATTTCAGAAAGAGGACGAGTACTTACCTCAATTATGTGGAAACTCGTTGTGTTAGACGATTTGTGAGTTAGACATATCTGAGTATCACTACAAAGCTTACCTTGATCTCTTCTGATGACTGCCACTTCTTCAATTAATTTTCCAACCTGCTGTGACAATGCCTGGATTTCCTTATCTCTAATCTCGTTGCCATTTTGAATATCCATCATTAACTCAATAATTATATCCAATTGTTCATTGATGGAGTTATCATCCGACCCATGCTGATCCGTTTGCCTATTCCCTGGATTATGCAAGTTGCTTTGATATTTACTTTGACTTCCTTCATAGAAATTATGAATTGGTGTCTCAAAAGATCTTGCATTCTGATGTGGTGGCTCGAACAGTGAGACGTTCTTTGGTACTATAGGCACAAATTGACTGGCAACTCCTCTAACCGGGGCTTTGTGATTCGCCCTAGGCACTCCATCCATATACTCATATTGACCCTGTTGTCCTCCATAATCGTTTTGTTGATCACCATTATACCTCTGCCGACCCAACTTGACCCGATTCTGACCTCTTTGATTAAATTGTGGCACCGAAAGCACAAACTCATCAAACTCATCATATTCATACTGGTTTTGTATTTGAGGATGTGGTAGGTCAAAGTTTGAGAATTCTTGTGTGAATGGTGGGTCTGGCGGGCCACCGGGTGAACTTTGATTGCTATAATAACTCATAATCGAACTATATGTATGTTGTCGACGCTATAATAGGATCCTACACAAGCAAAAACAAGCAATACCAAGTGTAATACCGAACTTAAACAAAAAGAAATAAAAAGAAAAAATATTTTTGGATTTTTTTTTTTACCTTTTAAAAAATATTTATTTATTTTAATCAAACAAGCAACGCAACACTAAGACACTCCCCGGCAACGGCGCCATTTTGATGACCGTCGTTTTAGTCATTCAAAAACCCAATTAAACTAAATAGTTAGAGTAAGTAGGGTATCGTATCCACGAGGAGCATGTGGTCAGTATTAAAAGTTTGTTTGATTTTCAATATAAAATATAGCTAAATAAGATGGACAAACGATATCAAGCAAAACTAGAAGATTGATTTTGAAAACAATTTAAAGAAAACGCAACCTTCTCCCGGTTTCAGGTTCTAGGTTTCACACAAAACTCGTTTCATTAATTGGACACCACATGGATATGGAGTTGGAAAGTAGGTTAATTTAGGTGGTAATCAAAAATAGATTTTTGTCATCGGATCTTTTTTAATTCAATTACCATACTTACTAGTGTGAATCGACCTACTCTATTTCACCCAACATGCTACTAGGTTTTGTCATCAACCGAACAAGTTGTAAAGCAAGGATTACTAACACATGCAAATAATTTAAATAAACCAACACATCAATATGTTCATACAACATTGTCAATGTCAAGAACAAATCCAAACATTAATAAAATTGAGAAAAGTGTTAAACCTAAACAAACCGTTCACCCGGAGAAAGTTACAACGAGACTAGCCTTGCGTCATTACGATTATTGCTTCTTGATTTTTGTGCCAAACATCCAAAGGCTGCTTTCTCTTGTCTTGCGCTGCTCCCAAAATCATCCGTCCAGCCCCTGCATAACCTCTACTGCCATTGAACTCCCCAAAACCTTGTCCCTCTCATTTACTATATGAACCCAATACTTATTGAGCCCACTCCAAAATTGTGTGCACGCCATTTGAGCCCAGATTTGTCACCTTTAATAAACGAGCCCACCTTCTAATTCTATTTCATTATACTTTATTATTCTTTTCCTTAATATGCACGTGTACTAACAAAATCACTAGAATTCCTTGTTCATCTAAATTTCGTAAAGGGACTGCATAAACAAAAGTCAAACAATATATTAATCATTCTTTTATGGTGACATTTAAATGGAATGTGGTTGCTTTCATATTTATTATTATTATTATTATTATTATTATTATTATTATTATTATTCATGAATCATTTGCGCATCAAACTCGATCTTCCTAAGACCCCAACGCATGCTCGTAATTGCTTCCAATAAGTATCTTTAATGCTTAATGGCCTGAAATACAAAAGTACGCTTGAAGTACCAATGTTCACCCAATATTTAAAGTAAAACTAAACAATTAATATAATAAAACACACGACTTTTAACCAACCATCAAAACTATAGATTCAGCTGCCTCAACGCTCGAGATCGACAATGGTTGGTTATTACCGGCGCACGGGTTTACCGATAAACGCCGCCAAATTGGTTCACCTCGAGTTTTATAACCTTTTGTTTAATTTTTTGTTTTAATTCTGGTACAATAGCGCACATCATCGGAACCAATCAAATTCATGTCGGATTACTGGCTCAATGCTTGGATTTAATCACCATCTGATTTTTACTGACATGCCCAGCATAACGCGCAAGGTAAAAATTTAGTTCCAAATAAAGAGAAAGACCCAGAAAATTAAGCACATGCATGAGGATAAGAGAATCACATGGTCTGTAACTGAGTCTCAATTATTTTTTAACACCCCCTTGATTCAAACTCCGTGACACCAGCTAGATGCCGAAAATGAACAAATGTTTCCCGAGTTAGAGGCTTAGTCAGAATGTCAGCATGATGCCAAAAATAAACAAAATTATCCCGGCTAGAGGCTTAATATGAATATGAGCATGCTGAACTTAAATGTTGCTGTACTCAAGTGACACCAACCCTTGAGAAACGATTTTCATGATGAAGTGATGCGTCAACTCTATATGCTTTTACCTAACAACTAGCCACAAACGGATTTTTTCAACATAATTTTATTACTATCTTATAAATAAGAAGTTGTTGTCTTAAGTGCCCTATTGGGAAAGAAAATAACCTAAACTCTAATGAATAGGTAAAAACCTAAAAACTAGCCACAAATGGATTTATTCAACAATATTATTAAATCTATCTTATAAATAAGAAGTTTGTTGCCGCAAGTGCCCTATTGGGCCACTTGACGAACCAAACTGGTTCATAAGTTTATTTTTTGTTTTTTAGTTTAGTCACTGTAACGAAAGTAACCAAAAACGATTTAACACCATTTTTTTTAGTTCTGGTATCATAAAAACATGACGAAAACCAATCGAATTCCTGTAGACTCAGCCGCCTCAACTACTGGGATCGACAATGGTCGGGTATTACGAGCGCTCGAGTTTTACCGATAGACACTGCCACATTGGTTCACCCCAGTTTTTATAACCTTTTGTTTTATTTTTCGTTTTAATTCTCGTACAATTGCACACGTCATCGAAACCAACCAAATTCACATCGGATTACCGGCTCTATGCTAGGATTTGATCATCATCTGAGTTTTACCAACATGCCCGCGGAACGCGCTCGGTAAAAACTTAGTTCAAAATAAAGAGAAAGACCCGGACAATTAAGCAAATGCATGAGGATAAGAGAATCACGTGGGCTGAAATCGAGGTTGGATCATTTTAAACATCCCCCGTGATTCAAACTCCATGACACCAAGTAGGTGTCGAAAATAAACAAACTTTTCACCAGGCTAGAGGCATAATCAGAATATCAGCATGATGCCGAAAATAAACAAAATTTTCGCCGGCTTGAGGCTTAGTCATAATATCAGCATGCGGAACTTTTATGTTGCAATACTCAAGTAACACCAACCCTTAAGCAACCATTTCCATGATGAAGTGACGTCAACTCTATATGCTTTGACCTAACAACTAGCCAAAAACGGATTTATTCAACATATTTTTATTACTATCTTATAAATGAGAACTTTGTTATCGCAAGTGTCCTATTGGGAAAGCAAATAATCTAAACACTAAACAATATGTAAAAACCTAACAACTAGCCACAAACGGATTTATTCAAAATATTTTTACTACTATCTTATAAATAAGAAGTTTTTTTCTGCAAGTGCCCTATTGGGCCACTTGGCGCCTATGAGTTTTGTTTTAGTTTTTTAGTTTAGTCACCAAATGAACGTAATGGAAACCGATCTGACGCCATTATTTTAGTTTCGGTATCATAACAAACATGACGGAAACGATCGAATTTCTGTAGAATCGGTCGCCTCAACTCCCGGGATCGACAATGGTCGGGTAATACCGATCGTCAATTGTTGGGTATTACCAGCGCTCTAGTTTTACCGATAGACGCCGCCACATTGGTTCACCTCAATTTTTATAACTTTTTATTTTTATTTAATGTTTTAACTGTGGTACAATAACGCACGTCATCGAAACCAACCAAATTCACATCGAATTACCAGCTCAATCCTTGGATTTTATCGCCATCTGAGTTTTACTTTTACTGACATGCTCGGCGCAACGCGCAAGGTAAAAGATTAGTTCAAAATAAAGAGAAAGACCTAGACAATTGAGCACATGCATGAGGATAAGAGAATCACGTGGGCTGCAACTTTGGATCATTTTTTAACATCCCCCTTTTATTCAAACTCCATGACACCAAGTAGATGCCAAAATAAAAAAACTTTTCCTGGGCTAGAGGCTTAGTCGGAATGTTAGCATGATGCCGAAAATAAACGAAATTTTCCCCGGCTAGAGGCTTAGTCAGAATATCAGCATGCTAAACTTTTATGTTGCAGTACTCAAGTGACACCAACCCTTGAGCAACCATTTATTTGATGAAGTGATGCATCATTTCTATATGCTTTGACCTATTGTGCATAACAGTATTTTTAATCAAGTTAATTGTAGTCATTTTCTCATAAAATAACAGTTGTCGATTTTTGTAGTAGGCTACGATTGGGAATTCCAAAAGCGATGTGTTTTTCTATATGACATTACAGAATCGCAAAACACGTTTCGATTGAATCTTCACACAAACACTCGGTTGGCTACAAATGATTTCCGCTAGCTTGTAGTTAGAGATTGATTCAAAAACTCTTAGTTGTTTGATCCGTTCCTAGGACCTACACTATATAAGACTATGGCAAGTATTTGGTGCATAACGGGGTCTACACTTTTGCTTCTGGGTGAGTGAATATGCATTCGGTTAGATTTGGTATTATTATATAAAATCTGATAATCAGGCAATCATTGCTTTTGATGAGTGTATTTACACTTGTTGATACCAAATGCATGTCTTCAGAAACTCTCACGTAATACGTGAAGTATAAGCTAATTATATATATGTATATCAAAATAACATTAACACATGATAAGACCTTTAAGACTTACTAACTGTGTGAACAAGCGGGCTTAATGGTTTATCGATACTTATAGATCATTAACACCTAGTTAACTTGTTATGATATAATATGACTATGCATTGGTGTACCTACTCTTTGAGTAGGGGGGTTGGCCGACCCATGTGAAAAAATATTTTTTAGTGTTATATATGTGTTAAAATCTTGACCGACCCTTGTGAAATTTTGATACCGACCTCTGTGGAATTTCGAAAACGACAAAAAGACCATGTGAAAATTCGAGAACAACCCCCATGATATTTCGAGACCGGCCATAATAAAAAATAAATTTACATTTATAATTATATAAATGTATATAAATAGTTAATTTTAAGATTAATTGAAACGAATTTAATACAAATTTAAGCCCAAATGTCTAATTAATCTTATTCCTAAGTTTTTAAGTCCAAGCCCAAAACTCTCAACCCAATGTGCATTTAACTTATCAAAAAATGTTACAATGGAGCAAGTAATTTGTTATGTGAGTTCAACGAATTATAAGAGCTTTAATCTGCAAAGAAAATGTTTCGACTTTCTACATACGTGGGTTTGCTCACCAACTTCATTTGTATTAGTTTATCGTTTATTGAGGCCAACTCTCGTATTACCCGTCGCAACCACAAATGTTGAAAATACTTTTACCTGAAGTCTTTTTTGCGTAATCAAATGGGTGATGAGAATTTAAACGATAGTTGTATTTGTTTTATTGAAAAAGACATGCGTACTATATATAATGTTTTTGTTAAGCTTCATAAAATGAAAACCCGTAAAGAACAATTTTAGACATATGACATTTTATTTATGCATTTCTAA
Organism: Bidens hawaiensis; assembly: GCF_021521415.1. Classification (NCBI taxonomy): domain Eukaryota; kingdom Viridiplantae; phylum Streptophyta; class Magnoliopsida; order Asterales; family Asteraceae; genus Bidens; species Bidens hawaiensis. The sequence goes on from NW_027491772.1 coordinate 440,216, forward strand.
TGAAGTTTCATGTATTTTTATTTGTTTGATTATCTTTTTCTATATTACTCGAGCTGACCCAATTCTAGCCGATCGGAGAGGCCCAACTGGACAAAAAAAAATATACCGATTACTTGACATGACCGGCCGAACGGAATCGAAAAAAAATATATGTAACGATGGTCAACTGAATACCGACCAAAAAGTTTCCCGACCCTTGTGAAAAAATTTCATGAATCTGTCACTGTGAATATGTGTAATTTGAAGCAACTCAATCAAACATTACAAGCCTAATAATTAAAAGTGAATGAGTTGAATCATTAAAAAGAAATAATTAACACTAAACAACTTATTACATCGATCATGATTATAACTTGTCATCTTCCAAATTTATAAGACGATTTGGCAATGTGTTTTAGATGAACTTGTATATCATATTACAACTTATGTATTATTACTTTTCAGAATCCTATGTTCATTCTTTTTTTTATTTTCACTTTTAAAACCCTTGCTACTTGGCTATGCATTATCATACCGAGTTCAAGTCCACGTGGAGCCAATTCATCATATATTCCCATCAACGTTAGACACCACAATACCACATACGTACTCCAAAAACACTAGCTTCCACTTGCTACACTTTTCATGTAAAAACACCATCAAGACTATTGACACCTCACACATACTCCAAACCATTATTCCACTTGCTACAATTTTCATGTAAAAACTTGTACGTGTTCTTATTAAATGCTCAACAAATAAACTTGTACTGTTAATTAGCAGGCTTAATGGCTTATCGATGCATATAGATCATTAACACCTAGTTAACATGTTATGATATAATATGACTTTCAGTGTAAATTGAAACAACCCAATGACACATTACAAGCCTTACAATTAAATATATATATATATATATATATATATATATATAGATCATTAACACCTAGTTAACATGTTATGATATAATATGACTTTGTGTGTAAATTGAAACAACCCAATGACACATTACAAGCCTTATAATTAAATATATATATATATATATATATAAATAAAAGTAGAATCATCATAAAAAAATAATAAGAAATAATTAACACTAAACAACTTATTACATCGATCATGATTATAACTTGTCATTCCAAATTTATAAGACCATTTAGGAATATATTATGATTTTTTAGATGAACTTGTATATCATATTACAACTTATGTACTAATTATAACTTTTCAGAATCCTATGTTCATTCATTTCTTATTTTCACATTAAAACCCTTGCTACTTGGCTATGCATTATCATACCGAGTTCAAGTCCACGTGGAACCAATTCATATATTTCCATCAAGACCAATGACACCACATGCATACTCCAAAACACACTTCCACTTGCTACACTTTTCATGTAAAAACACCATCAACACTATTGACACCTCACACATACTCCAAACCATTATTCCACTTGCTACGTTTTTCATGTAAAAACTTGTACGTGTTCTTAATAAATGCTCAACAAATAAGCATATTGCGCCACCGATTAAATACACCTCTCCACGTATATACCTCCATGCAAACCCTAAAACCACTATATATACCACCCTAATTCACACCCTAATTCACACAGCAAATTCACACAACAAACCAACAATGGCAAAGCTAATAGCTCTCGCACTCGCCTTCGTCGCCCTGGTTACTGCCCATGCAACCATCGTCACCACCGCCATCAACGACGAGTTCGATTTCCCATTCGGAGAGCAAATGCAATGTCGCCGACAGTTACAGGGACAGAACCTGAACCCGTGCCGCACGTTCCTCCAGAAGGGCCGTATTCCATTCCAAGGATACTTCCCTATGAAGGGGTTCCAGGAGCCATTCATCCAGCAATGCTGCCAAGTGCTCCAAAACATCAACGAGCCGTGCCAATGTGAGGCCGTGAAGCAGGTGTTCCAAGAAGCCCAGCAACAACAACAACAAGAGTGGCATAGCTTTATACCATTCCTCGGTTCTCAGCAGTCACAACAGTTGAGGCAGAAGGCTCAGGCCATCCCTAACCTATGCAACCTTCAAACACAATGCGGAATTGGAAGCAACCCGATCGATTTCCCATTCCAAATCCCTTTCTTTCCCAAGCCCACGCCTCCTTTTGGCGGATCACAGCCCCAATGCAGCGAAACTGATATCCAAAGGCCAGTCAACAAATGCCAAAGGTACACTATATAAGTATTCTTAAAGATTCATTATCAAATGATCACATACATTGTTTACCTTAACTTTGCTAGCTAGTTTAGGACATAATATGAGATTCCACCTTTTCCAATGTTAGATAGTACTCTAACACAATCATAATCATATATTAAGCACAAACCCTAATCGTATAACGATATTTTCAACAGGTTCGTCACACAACAACTCCAGTACCCTGAGATGAGCGTCGGCTATCAACAAGAACAATCGCCAGAACTTCAACAGTGCTGTGACGAGCTCCAGTACATGAAGAATGGGTGTGAGTGCAGGGCCATTAGAGAGATAGCTAGCAGAGTGATGAAGCAGCAGTCGCAATTCGGGAGGTTTGGCAGGCAGCAGTCGGAGATGGTGAGGCAGATTGTTCAGGATCTGCCCAATCAGTGCAATTTGGACATGAGCCAGCAATGCACCTTCTGAAGTATGAGGCAAATGAAGGAGAGTTGCATCTCTAGTTGATCTTTGAGATGCATGGGAGGGTAGTTTCTAATAATAAGATGAATAATAATCGTGGCTTTCATCTTGTCTTTATATATCAAAATAATAAATGACTGCCCAACTTTTAATCTAGCTTCGAATGTTCATCAAGCTTATGACTCTTGTTTTAAAACTTATGGTATAATTAGTAAGTAGTGCATGCGCGTTGCAACGGAATTGAAAAAAACCCAAATTCGTGAATTTGATGACTAAACTTAGAAAACCCACATTCACAAAACTGACACTGGTTGTTAGCCAAGGCTCTAGTGTGCTACACGACTACAACATAGGTTGCCAGTTGCCACGCCATAAACCAGAACATCATCAAAGCCATAAACCATAGAGAACCATGATAGTCATGACTTATACTATACCCAGCTTGATTATGATGTATAACAATACTAACTTATACTACGATGTATAACAATACTAACTTATACGGATGATGATGCTTATATAATGAATGAATCATAGTTATGCATTCTTTTTCTCTTCTTTCTTACAATTTTCTCCCCATAAAAAACATCCAATTACAATCAAGAGGTAGGGGGCAACAAGGAGCACCGCAACCCTTTTTTAATGGCAAATTTGATCCTACTGAAAACAAAATTATGGTTTTTGCCGTCGATGAGTTACTGTACATGACCTGTTGAACTCTTTTCAAAAACACATTAGCTTCGGGACAAAGGACCCGTTGAGCTCTTATTCTAATGTGTTTCAACCAAATGCCACCATATATCTTTGTTTTAATTTGTTACTATGCATTTGGTTAAACCAATTTGTTTGATAATGATAAATATACATTTTATTGTAAGAGCATTCACAATATTTTTTTTGGAGTACTTTTAAAAGTGTCACATGATATATGTTCATAAGTTAAATTTTTTTTCTCTCACTTACCCTACGCACAACCTTCTAAAACCATCAATTCTCTCTTCTCTCTCATCTTTTATAGTCACTCTCCCAAGATGTTTTTATGGAAGTATAAAACTATCACCCATTCTTTCCTTCATCTCACATTATAAAACTATCACCATTTTGTTATGATATTAGAACATATACATAAAAGATCCTACACTCAAAAATAAACCAACATTCCACAACCAAAACCTTAATCGCCGCCATGACCGGTGATAAAGAAAAATTTGACTCAGCCATGATCGGCGACCAAAGAAAACAAACCGATGGAGGGGCTGCTGATCATACCTCTCCGTATTACATACATGCCTCTGATTATCCGAGATAGTTACACGTTAATGACGTGCTTACCGATGGAAACTACACAAATTGGTCCCAAGAGATGTTGAATTTCTTGTTTGCTAAGAACAAGGTAGGCTTCATCGATGGGTCAATCAAGAAACCGGAACCTGATTCACCAACCTACATGGCCTAGATGCTGTGTGATGCCATGCTTAAGGGCTGGTTGAACACGGCAATGGAGAAAGAAATACGAACCAGCGTAAAATATGCTTCCACAACTCAAGAGATTTGGGCAGATTTGAAAGAACGTTTCGGAAAGGATAACGCACCAAGGGCATACGAGCTGAAGCATTCCTTGACCATGATCAAACAGGAAGGATCGTCCATCTCCGCCTACTTCACGAGGCTACGTTCCATTTGGGACGAAATCGAGTCCATGTTTCCGATTTCTTTATGCATGTGTAACGGATGTACATGCGGGCTCGGAAAGAAACTTAATGACCTCAAGGACAAAGAGAGGCTATATGAATTTCTCCTTGGTCTAGATAGCGAGTATGGAACCATACGTACTCAAATCCTCGCTATGCAACATACACCAGCCCTCAATTCAGCCTACCATTTGGTATACGATGATGAACAGCAAAGAGCCATTTTTGGTTCAAAAATACCAATCAATGATGCAACTACCTTTCAAGCTTTTCGCCTAGGAAGAAGGATCTGAATTTGTCACAAAACAAATTTGTTTATAATGATGGAAAGCGTAATTTAGGTGAACGGATTGAACATTGTGATTATTGTGAAAAAGATGGTCATAAGAAAGAAGGATGTTTAAACTTATTGGGTATCCGGAATGGTTGCTGGGTAAAGGAAAACATGAAAAGGCTAAACCAAATGTCGCTTGTGTTGAAAAGGGAACGAGCAACATACCAGGTTTGACAAAGGAGCAATACCAACAATTCGTGAAGATATTTGGCGATAAGATTAATGTTATTGAAGAAGAAAACACGTTGGTTGCTAACATGGCAGGTAATACTAGCCATGAAGGTAAGTGGGTTATTGACTCATGTGCCACCGATCACATAATTTTCAATGATTTTTACCTCAAAAATAAAATTAAAAAAAATCATGAACCACCCGTTGTTATACCAAATGGGGATTCCATAGCCGTTGACGGTAGAGGAGAATACACCTTGCCTAATGGAATAACAATAAAGGGTGTCCTACATGTCCCCGATTTTAAATGCAATCTTTTATGCGTCAGTAAATTGTCGCAAGATCTCCAATGTGCTATCACATTTTTTCCCAATTATTGTGTAATGCAGGACTTGAGTTTGAGGACATTGATTGGAGTGGGTGATTGCAAGAGTGGTCTATAGAAGATGGGGATGACGGGGGATAAGAGAAAATTTATAATGAAAACGGTTGACATATGGCATAATAGATTAGGTCATGCTTTGAATTCTAAGCTTTCTTATGTTGATTTTCTTAAAAACACGCGTTTAAACCAAAAGGATTTTTGTGATTCTTGTGTTAAGGCTTAGTTTGCCCGTTTACCATTTCCTATTAGCACTACCAAAACGAATGCTTGCTCTGATTTATTGCATTGTGATGTGTGGGAGAAATGCCATACACCTTCTTTTTCTAGAGCAAGTTATTTTCTAACTATAGTAGACGATTTTAGTAGAGTTGTTTGGGTTTTCTCATAAAACATAAACATGAGGCTAGTACTTATCTCGTTGATTTTCATAAAATGATAAAAGTTCAATTTGAGAAAAATATTAAGAAAATCCGATGTGACAATGGTGGAGAGTTCACATCCAATTACATGCTTGAGTTTTATGCCAAAGAAGGGATTGTTTTGGAAACCACGTGTCCACATACACAACAACAAAATGGTGTGGTGGAACGTAAACATCGACACCTTTTAGAAATTTCTCGAGCACTTAGATTTGAGTCTAACTTACCTACAAGGTTTTCGGGGAATGCATATTAACTGCCACGTATATAATTATCATATCAAGGGATGTCAAATTTGTAGAGAATTTTTGTTCCTCCGAACAACGTGACCATGAGCCACAAACTGAACGAGAAATGCCTTCAGATCCTAGCCTAGAATCTGAAATGAACAACCAAAGCTTAGATGGACTAAATGAGCCTGATGTTGAAATGTCACAGCCCCACTATGAATTTTTTCTTCAAAATGATCAGCCCATTGACACTGAACAACTCAACACACCACACAACCCAATAAGGCAATAATATAAAATGAAAGACAAAGAGGAAGTAAATGATGGGCAGAATAATATGCATAAATTATGCATAGTAACGTTTATTCCCCTCAAGTTGGAGCATGGAGGTCTGTAATGTCCAACTTGTCGAGTAAGGTTGTAACACCCTTGGCAAAACACAACATTGTCCCACTCTTAGGCTATCCCACATCGGCCGTGGACAAGAGAGATCACTGGTTCATAAGTAATGTCCTGCCTCTTCAATCACCAACGCGTTTTGGGCAAACAAAAACAAATCCGTGAGCTCTTCGTGGGCATGCGAGGGGCCGGATGTTACAAGTGGTATCATAGTCACTCTTGTGCCGGAAATGATTTGCACCCAATGGTTTAGTTAATAAATCTGCAACTTTCATGGTTGTGCTAATTTTCATGGTTTGTATTTCTTTGGACTCCACACGTGTTCTAACGAAATAGCAATCCATCTCGACATGTTTGGTTTGTTCATGGAAGACAGGGTTGTTTGCTATATGTCAGGCTGCTTGATTGTCACAAAATAATTGTGTCGGGTCATCTTAAGGGACATCAAGTTCCTTTAAAATCCATCTCATCCATAATATTTCATTTACCACGACAGCCATGGCTCGATATTCGGCTTCGGACGATGATCGAGAAACGACAGGTTGTTTCTCGGATTTCCAAGATATAGGAGCGCCTCCCAAGAGAATTATGTAACAGGTTACGATCCCATTATTATCTTGCCTTTTATTACTTTCTTTGTTTTAGCTTTGGTCATTGCCTTGGTTATTGGGTGGTGATATTATTTTAGAGAATGATGTACACACTTTTTCTTTACAACATTCATTCTCTGATGATGCACTTTGGACCTTTATCAAAATGAAATTCTTTATGGTATCAAAGCAACCATAACAAAAACCAACAACATAACCAAACCGAGAAATCCTAAAACCTTAAGGCGATGGCAATGCGACATACACCATCACTTAATGTTTCCTATCATTTAGAATATGATGATGAGAAGCAAAGAGCGATTACCGGAACAAAGATGGTTTTCACCAAAGCGACAGTTTTCCCAACCCACGTTTCCGCAAAACGAGAACGTGTTAGCAAACCTAAACCAAGAGAATAAAAAAGTAACACTAAAGGAGCAGTTGAACATTGCACTTTTTGTGGCAAAAATGGTCATAACATGGATGGATGCTTTAAACGCATCGGGTATCCCAAATGGTTGTCCCGTAAAGGTAAACAAGAAATACCAAAACCTATGGTTGTTGGCATAGAGACAAAGGCTACTCTGATCCCAGGAATGATCGTGGCTAAATACCAACAGTATGTGCATTTCTTTGGAAATAAAGACGGTGTAGACAAAGATGAAATCGCACCGGTAGCAAATATGGCAGGTAACGTCGGTAAGGAAGGTAAATGAGTTGTTGATTCGGGTGCAACTGAGCACATAATTATGATGATGCCATGCTTAATAATAAGACGAAAATAAATATGAACCGTCTGTTAGTACCAAAAGTGAACAGTTGAAGGTAGAGGGGATTACACTTTACCTAACGGAATGATGGACCAAGATGTCCTTTATGTTCCAAATTTTAAATGCAATCTTTTGTCCGTTAGTAGACTATCTCAAGATTTACAATGCGCCATTCTTTCCTTTTTTTTACGTTATACAAGGCTTACATTCGAAGATATTGATTGGAGTGGGTAATTGCAAGGATGGTTTATAAAAAATATAGATGATGGGAGGTAAAAGACACGCAATGACGACAACTATTGGTACATGGCATAAAAGATTAGGCCATCCATCAAATTCCAAAATCCCTCATATTGATTTTCTTCAAAGTGTGAAGAAACACTAAGTGACCCCGGACAGATTATGGATAATCTGGGGGTTAAGTAGATGTTTCCCACGAGGGTTAGGTCCGGCAAAGATGGTTATTTTTCTAACGACCTGCAAAACAGACACCGTGAGCTCGTCACTGAGAAGGGGGGGGTTCCTCCTTGTGACCACCCTCCGGCGTGAGAATCAGACTAGATTGCTCTGAATATGTGTATATATTGAGAGAGATTGCTAGAGAAGATGAGATACAAGATGAAGGAACCGTTCCAAGGTGTTGGAGTATTTATAGCCGAAGGTAGGTTTCCAAGCAGGTACAGCCAGCTGTATAATATTCCTTTTCTACCAACTGTGGGCTACGCACGTGCCATGCTGGTAGTTGGTGGGTAGGCAGCGGCTGATAGTGACATGGCCGGCTGTGTACTATTCCTTTTCCGCCGGCTGTGTACTATTCCTTTTCCACCAACTGCAGGCTATGTACGTGCCACGACAAGGGTTGGTGAGTAGGCAGCGGCTGATAATGAAATTTTATACTAGAGCGTGCTCCTCGTACTGTTGTCGGTGAGCTGTCACCCTGTGATAGGTTCATGGGCTGCTTTGGTCAGATCTTGTCTATTTTGTCCATACCTTGGCAGGTATAGTACACAAGATCTTCCAGAAGCGTACGGACTGGCTCATTTGGGCGGGAGTATGCCCGCCTTGCTCATTCCTTCAGGTGACACTGAATTATTGAGAGTTAGTGCCTTGTGCGTGTAGCCTTGCTATTAGTGCGGGTAGCCTTCCCTGATGGCTTGTATCCGCAACTGCGGGAACAGGCGGGGTACTTCACCATTGGGAGGCTTTTCCTGCGGGAACAGCTGGCGTACTGCGCGTAAGGTCTTCATCTCTGAGCATGGTTGGTCCTGCGGAACCAGTTGGTCCTTGCGCAGACGTCCCTCTTCAAGGTGAGTCTTGCGGGTCCAACTGGGCTCTGCTGGGACCTACCTCTTCAAGTCCCCCCAGTCCAATGTTCTTCTCATGAATTGTTAATAAGTGAGGTGAACTTTTTGACTTAAGCAAGGGGTTTTGAAAAGGGTTTTTAGTTTTAAGGTTTTCCGTGGGGATTCTTCCTGCGGTTTTCCTAATGTCACGCAGAACTTACCACTTTTCTGCTTGATCTTTGGGTATGATGCGGGTAGGTGTGTAACCTCCTCGCTAGTCAGGAGCGTTGAGTTTCAGTTGTATATGTTCTCCACGAGGTTTTGGTAGTTTGGCATAGTGATCAATTATGTTTAAACAACCAATTCCATCTTGGAGCATCAAACAATCTAGTTCTCAATGTTCCCGCTATGCGGGGATATTATATCCATGTCCACAAGCATGGCCCAGAAAATCCTTCTTGGTTTCAATTCCCTGCGAGTGCTAAGTATGTGAAGGGTTTCGCCTTGACACTGTACCCGCACTCGTCTTATAGTTACTTTACTTCCAAGGCATTCTTGGCTTCAATTCCCTGCGGGTGCTAAGTATGTGAAGGGTTTTGCCTTGACACTGTACCCGCACCCGTCTTATAGTTACTTGGTTGCCAAGGTAAGGGGGTGTATTCCCTCTTATTTTTGAATCTTTTTGAAATTCGAAGAGTTGGTGAAAGGATAAGAACAGTCCAAACTGTTGAAGGGACGTTAGCGTCGTCCGACAGTTTCTTCTGACAGTTTCAGGACGTGCAGGAAGTTATGGTGACGTGACGGTATATGGTCATTCCAGACGCTTTTTTAGGCGCGTGGGCGCGAATTTTACGGCACGCGTCCTTTCAACAGCTGTTGCCAGCTTGCTCTTTCCACGTGTCATAGTTTCATTGCACCTGTGCTCTCTCTCTCCTCCGCATTAAATTCATCGCATTCATTGCGATGAGTATATAAAGGGGGGGAGGGTGCATCTTAATCCACACCTTCACTTCACTCTTCTTCTAAACGATTTCCGGTGAATACTCATAACTTTTGTCGAGCATTCTCCTGAAATCGTTCCTTCTTTGCATCTAAAACATGTCTACTCATGATCTCGAGGCTACCGCCGAGGAGTCTGACGTGTATGCCGAGAACCCATCGTCCACTTCTGACAAGGACGATAAGAGTACTGCTGGCGAGTGCCAGTGTGCTCTTCCCCTCGACCTCTATCAGTACATCATCAGAAAGTTCATGCTCGAACCTTTCGAGCCTGAGTTTCCTGCGTCTCATCAGACGGTTTACGATGCCCCTAAAGGCAAGATAGGGGTATATGCTGCATTCTTCATCTATGGGAATCTCAGGTTCCCATTGACGAAGTTTGTATACCGTGTTTTGGAGAGACACGGTGTGCACATGACGGAGGTACATCCAATGGCGATAGCCAAGATCCGCCATTTTGAATGGGTGTGCCTCATTCTGGGTGTGGAGCCCCATGTCGACCGCCTGATGACCTTCTACTCCTGGAGGTGCATCCAAGGCTGGTACACCTTGGTCACCCGGATCAAGGGTTTGAAGATTTGTGCTACCGAGCGCAGTCTTCGGTCTTGGAAGCGGGAGTTCTTCTACATCTCTGCCCGTGTCGTCCCTATTGCGATGACATTGAAGAACGGGAGAGCACTCTCCAGCTTTCACGCTTGCCAAGATATCCCGGATCCAGAATCCGGTTTACCGCTTCGCGGAGTCTGGGATGGTGATGCTCGGTATGAGCCGGGTGTGGAAAGATGCCGGGGCGGAAGCGCCACAGATTCCCATCGTCCTCGAATACAGTTTGAACTCTATCCCTTTCGGTATGCTTCATATTATTTGCTAATTTAGGATTTTTGTTTTAACCAGTTCTCTTTTATTTTCAGAGAGAAACAACTTGCAGTCTCTTCTGCAGCCGCGGGATAGCGGTGGTCCTGCTCGGTTGGGTACTCGTGCTCTTGACGAGAACGAGTTGCCCATCCTTGAGCAGACGGCGGATCGGTTTGTGGAGGCCTACCCGCCAGGCCACGAGATACTGAGCGCCACGCGGCCAGGTAAAAGATTATTTAACCCTCGCCCTCTCAATGCTGAAACCTCTGCTGGAATTCCTCTAATTTTGTCATCTTCTGATGAGGAATCCACATATGGTCCTTTCTTCGCGAGGAAGAAGAAGGCTGCTGGCGGGAAGGGCAAGGCGAAGGTTGCCTCCACTGCCGATCAGGGGAACCGGTCTGAGTCGGAGACCGAAAGTGAAGAGGTGGCGGGGAACCCTGGTGGTGGTGAGACCACTGCTTCGGAGGTTGAGACAGCTGTCACCTCCGGGCAGCCCAGTACAACGACGGTGACCGGTGTGAAGAGGCTGGCTCCATCGGGTTCGTCCCCGCCTGTTCGCACCTTCAAGCTCAAGAGGACTCGTAAGTATAAACTTCATTTACTTAAACTTCATATATTTCCGCCTTTATATTTAAATATGTTTTCATGCAGGCATGGATGCAACCGCATTCCAGAGTGGAACGGGAAGGAGCAGCTCTGGACCCACGACGGTAGGTTTGGTCAACCTACCCGAGGCGATGGCCCAGGCGGCTACGCCTGTTTGCAGTATTGGTTCAGTTGCTCATCCCGTTGAGGCAACTGTTCCAACTGTAACATCATCCCCGCCGGCTGTCAGTGCCATCTTCACGGAATCCTTCACTGAGCCGGCGGTGGTTCTTCTGCGGGTTCTTCCGCGGCGACGGCCACGGTTGTGAGTTCACCTCCGGTGAGTTCACCTCCGTTGGTTTCTACCGCGGCGGCCTCCACCATGTCTCCTCCGGCGCCGGCGACCGCGGCCGGTCCTTCAGGTATGTTCGGGGTTGGGACGTCTAGCCAATCTTTGCCTCCTTCCCATCTCCTTGACCTTTTGGATGGATATCCCTTAGGTTCAGGTGATGGGTTTGGTGGCTATCGACCTGTTGTCGACGCTACAGGTGCGTGGGGTTATCTTGGCCTTATATCCTTTTTATCCCTTTTTTTTATCATCTTTTCCTTACTGTTTTTTCTTTTGTACAGTGTCGGATTCCAATGAGGTTTATGTTCCACGGTGGAACATCCGCCGGGGAACAACCCTTCGGACGGCTGTGGACTGCGTCGAGCGGGCGCGCCACGCCGCCCCGAGTGGTGCGTAGGGTTCTCGGACGGCTGTGAACAACCCTTCGGACGGCTGTGAACAACCCTTCGACCTTTTGTGCTACACAAAAACAAAATTCTGTTTGAGCGCAATAAAGACTTTGACCTGGCTATGCAATTCCAACGCGCTGTGCGTGTTTGTTATGAAAACGGAATTCTTAGTTGCAGAGACTTGCAGTCCAAGCGCTTCAAGTAATTTAAAGACTAAGAGCTCAAGACGATGGGGTGTCTGTTAGTGCACGGTTTTGCGTCTCAAGTCTTTGTATTTATCTTTAACGTATTTGACGTTTTGTTTAATGTTATAAAATATTATTGTTTTAAGTTAGTTCGTTATATGTAAAGTGTAGTTCGCTAAGGATGTTTAGCGAACTAGAATTAAGTTAAGATCTCCCTGATTCGTTAAGGATGTTTAACGAATCAGAAAATGATTCGTTAGTTTATTTATCTGTTTATGTATGTAACGAAGTAGTGTCTAGTTCGCTAGGGGATGTTAGCGAACTAGACCTATCTTCTATTTATAGGTGAACATTGTTCACGTTTTTTGAGAGTTAATTAACTAAAGGCTGTCCAATCTCTCTCTCGATCTTCATACTAATATTATACATACACATATATATATATAACTAATATTAATAATAATAACAGATAACATATAATCAAGAGTAATCATGAACTAGATCCGTGTTAGATTAATTACATCTCAGATCTATGATCTATGAGAGATTAAGGAGATCAAATTTAAGATTAAGATTAATATAAATGTATATAAATAGTTAATTTTAAGATTAATTGAAACGAATTTAATACAAATTTAAGCCCAAATGTCTAATTAATCTTATTCCTAAGTTTTTAAGTCCAAGCCCAAAACTCTCAACCCAATGTGCATTTAACTTATCAAAAAATGTTACAATGGAGCAAGTAATTTGTTATGTGAGTTCAACGAATTATAAGAGCTTTAATCTGCAAAGAAAATGTTTCGACTTTCTACATACGTGGGTTTGCTCACCAACTTCATTTGTATTAGTTTATCGTTTATTGAGGCCAACTCTCGTATTACCCGTCACAACCACAAATGTTGAAAATACTTTTACCTGAAGTCTTTTTTGCGTAATCAAATGGGTGATGAGAATTTAAACGATAGTTGTATTTGTTTTATTGAAAAAGATATGCGTACTATATATAATGTTTTTGTTAAGCTTCATAAAATGAAAACCCGTAAAGAACAATTTTAGACATATGACATTTTATTTATGCATTTTTAATGAAGTTTCATGTATTTTTATTTGTTTGATTATCTTTTTTCTATATTACTCGAGCTGACCCAATTCTAGCCGATCGGAGAGGCCCAACTGGACAAAAAAAAATATACCGATTACTTGACATGACCGGCCGAACGGAATCGAAAAAAAAAATATGTAGCGATGGTCAACTGAATACCGACCAAAAAGTTTCCCGACCCTTGTGAAAAAATTTCATGAATCTGTCACTGTGAATATGTGTAATTTGAAGCAACTCAATGAAACATTACAAGCCTAATAATTAAAAGTGAATGAGTTGAATCATTAAAAAGAAATAATTAACACTAAACAACTTATTACATCGATCATGATTATAACTTGTCATCTTCCAAATTTATAAGACGATTTGGCAATGTGTTTTAGATGAACTTGTATATCATATTACAACTTATGTATTATTACTTTTCAGAATCCTATGTTCATTCTTTTTTTATTTTCACTTTTAAAACCCTTGCTACTTGGCTATGCATTATCATACCGAGTTCAAGTCCAAGTGGAGCCAATTCATCATATATTCCCATCAACGTTAGACACCACAATACCACATACGTACTCCAAAAACACTAGCTTCCACTTGCTACACTTTTCATGTAAAAACACCATCAAGACTATTGACACCTCACACATACTCCAAACCATTATTCCACTTGCTACAATTTTCATGTAAAAACTTGTACGTGTTCTTATTAAATGCTCAACAAATAAACTTGTACTGTTAATTAGCAGGCTTAATGGCTTATCGATGCATATAGATCATTAACACCTAGTTAACATGTTATGATATAATATGACTTTCAGTGTAAATTGAAACAACCCAATGACACATTACAAGCCTTACAATTAAATATATATATATATATATATATATATATATAGATCATTAACACCTAGTTAACATGTTATGATATAATATGACTTTGTGTATAAATTGAAACAACCCAATGACACATTACAAGCCTTATAATTAAATATATATATATATATATATATATATATATATAAGTAGAATCATCATAAAAAAATAATAAGAAATAATTAACACTAAACAACTTATTATATATATATATATATATAAAAGTAGAATCATCATAAAAAAAAATAATAAGAAATAATTAACACTAAACAACTTATTACATCGATCATGATTATAACTTGTCATTCCAAATTTATAAGACCATTTAGGAATATATTATGATTTTTTAGATGAACTTGTATATCATATTACAACTTATGTATTAATTATAACTTTTCAGAATCCTATGTTCATTCATTTCTTATTTTCACATTAAAACCCTTGCTACTTGGCTATGCATTATCATACCGAGTTCAAGTCCACGTGGAACCAATTCATATATTTCCATCAACACCAATGACACCACATGCATACTCCAAAACACACTTCCACTTGCTACACTTTTCATGTAAAAACACCATCAACACTATTGACACCTCACACATACTCCAAACCATTATTCCACTTGCTACGTTTTTCATGTAAAAACTTGTACGTGTTCTTAATAAATGCTCAACAAATAAGCATATTGCGCCACCGATTAAATACACCTCTCCACGTATATACCTCCATGCAAACCCTAAAACCACTATATATACCACCCTAATTCACACCCTAATTCACACAACAAACCAACAATGGCAAAGCTAATAGCTCTCGCACTCGCCTTCGTCGCCCTGGTTACTGCCCATGCAACCATCGTCACCACCGCCATCAACGACGAGTTCGATTTCCCATTCGGAGAGCAAATGCAATGTCGCCGACAGTTACAGGGACAGAACCTGAACCCGTGCCGCACGTTCCTCCAGAAGGGCCGTATTCCATTCCAAGGATACTTCCCTATGAAGGGGTTCCAGGAGCCATTCATCCAGCAATGCTGCCAAGTGCTCCAAAACATCAACGAGCCGTGCCAATGTGAGGCCGTGAAGCAGGTGTTCCAAGAAGCCCAGCAACAACAACAACAAGAGTGGCATAGCTTTATACCATTCCTCGGTTCTCAGCAGTCACAACAGTTGAGGCAGAAGGCTCAGGCCATCCCTAACCTATGCAACCTTCAAACACAATGCGGAATTGGAAGCAACCCGATCGATTTCCCATTCCAAATCCCTTTATTTCCCAAGCCCACGCCTCCTTTTGGCGGATCACAGCCCCAATGCAGCGAAACTGATATCCAAAGGCCAGTCAACAAATGCCAAAGGTACACTATATAAGTATTCTTAAAGATTCATTATCAAATGATCACATACATTGTTTACCTTAACTTTGCTAGCTAGTTTAGGACATAATATGAGATTCCACCTTTTCCAATGTTAGATAGTACTCTAACACAATCATAATCATATATTAAGCACAAACCCTAATCGTATAACGATATTTTCAACAGGTTCGTCACACAACAACTCCAGTACCCTGAGATGAGCGTCGGCTATCAACAAGAACAATCGCCAGAACTTCAACAGTGCTGTGACGAGCTCCAGTACATGAAGAATGGGTGTGAGTGCAGGGCCATTAGAGAGATAGCTAGCAGAGTGATGAAGCAGCAGTCGCAATTCGGGAGGTTTGGCAGGCAGCAGTCGGAGATGGTGAGGCAGATTGTTCAGGATCTGCCCAATCAGTGCAATTTGGACATGAGCCAGCAATGCACCTTCTGAAGTATGAGGCAAATGAAGGAGAGTTGCATCTCTAGTTGATCTTTGAGATGCATGGGAGGGTAGTTTCTAATAATAAGATGAATAATAATCGTGGCTTTCATCTTGTCTTTATATATCAAAATAATAAATGACTGCCCAACTTTTAATCTAGCTTCGAATGTTCATCAAGCTTATGACTCTTGTTTTAAAACTTATGGTATAATTAGTAAGTAGTGCATGCGCGTTGCAACGGAATTGAAAAAAACCCAAATTCGTGAATTTGATGACTAAACTTAGAAAACCCACATTCACAAAACTGACACTGGTTGTTAGCCAAGGCTCTAGTGTGCTACACGACTACAACATAGGTTGCCAGTTGCCACGCCATAAACCAGAACATCATCAAAGCCATAAACCATAGAGAACCATGATAGTCATGACTTATACTATACCCAGCTTGATTATGATGTATAACAATACTAACTTATACTACGATGTATAACAATACTAACTTATACGGATGATGATGCTTATATAATGAATGAATCATAGTTATGCATTCTTTTTCTCTTCTTTCTTACAATTTTCTCCCCATAAAAAACATCCAATTACAATCAAGAGGTAGGGGGCAACAAGGAGCACTGCAACCCTTTTTTAATGGCAAATTTGATCCTACTGAAAACAAAATTATGGTTTTTGCCGTCGATGAGTTATTGTGCATGACCTGTTGAACTCTTTTCAAAAACACATCAGCTTCGGGACAAAGGACCCGTTGAGCTCTTATTCTAATGTGTTTCAACCAAATGCCACCATATTTCTTTGTTTTAATTTGTTACTATGCATTTGGTTAAACCAATTTGTTTGATAATGATAAATATACATTTTGTTGTAAGAGCATTCACAATATTTTTTTGGAGTACTTTTAAAAGTGTCACATGATATATGTTCATAAGTTAAATTTTTTTCTCTCACTTATCCTACGCACAACCTTCTAAAACCATCAATTCTCTCTTCTCTCTCATCTTTTATAGTCACTCTCCCAAGATGTTTTTATGGAAGTATAAAACTATCACCCATTCTTTCCTTCATCTCACATTATAAAACTATCACCATTTTGTTATGATATTAGAACATATACATAAAAGATCCTACACTCAAAAATAAACCAACATTCCACAACCAAAACCCTAATCGCCGCCATGACCGGTGATAAAGAAAAATTTGACTCAGCCATGATCGGCGACCAAAGAAAACAAACCGATGGAGGGGCTGCTGATCATACCTCTCCGTATTACATACATGCCTCTGATTATCCGTGATAGTTACACGTTAATGACGTGCTTACCGATGGAAACTACACAAATTGGTCCCAAGAGATGTTGAATTTCTTGTTTGCTAAGAACAAGGTAGGCTTCATCGATGGGTCAATCAAGAAACCGGAACCTGATTCACCAACCTACATGGCCTAGATGCTGTGTGATGCCATGCTTAAGGGCTGGTTGAACACGGCAATGGAGAAAGAAATACGAACCAGCGCAAAATATGCTTCCACAACTCAAGAGATTTGGGCAGATTTGAAAGAACGTTTCGGAAAGGATAACGCACCAAGGGCATACGAGCTGAAGCATTCCTTGACCATGATCAAACAGGAAGGATCGTCCATCTCCGCCTACTTCACGAGGCTACGTTCCATTTGGGACGAAATCGAGTCCATGTTTCCGATTTCTTTATGCATGTGTAACGGATGTACATGCGGGCTCGGAAAGAAACTTAATGACCTCAAGGACAAAGAGAGGCTATATGAATTTCTCCTTGGTCTAGATAGCGAGTATGGAACCATACGTACTCAAATCCTCGCTATGCAACATACACCAGCCCTCAATTCAGCCTACCATTTGGTATACGATGATGAACAGCAAAGAGCCATTTTTGGTTCAAAAATACCAATCAATGATGCAACTACCTTTCAAGCTTTTCGCCTAGGAAGAAGGATCTGAATTTGTCACAAAACAAATTTGTTTATAATGATGGAAAGCGTAATTTAGGTGAACGGATTGAACATTGTGATTATTGTGAAAAAGATGGTCATAAGAAAGAAGGATGTTTAAATTTATTGGGTATCCGGAATGGTGGCTGGGTAAAGGAAAACATGAAAAGGCTAAACCAAAAGTCGATTGTGTTGAAAAGGGAACGAGCAACATACCAGGTTTGACAAAGGAGCAATACCAACAATTCGTGAAGATCTTTGGCGATAAGATTAATGTTATTGAAGAAGAAAACACGTTGGTTGCTAACATGGCAGGTAATACTAGCCATGAAGGTAAGTGGGTTATTGACTCATGTGCCACCGATCACATAATTTTCAATGATTTTTACCTCAAAAATAAAATTAAGAAAAATCATGAACCACCCGTTGTTATACCAAATGGGGATTCCATAGCCGTTGACGGTAGAGGAGAATACACCTTGCCTAATGGAATAACAATAAAGGGTGTCCTACATGTCCCCGATTTTAAATGCAATCTTTTATGCGTCAGTAAATTGTCGCAAGATCTCCAATGTGCTATCACATTTTTTCCCAGTTTTTGTGTAATGCAGGACTTGAGTTTGAGGACATTGATCGGAGTGGGTGATTGCAAGAATGGTCTATAGAAGATGGGGATGACGGGGGATAAGAGAAAATTTATAATGAAAACGGTTGACACATGGCATAATAGATTAGGTCATGCTTCGAATTCTAAGCTTTCTTATGTTGATTTTCTTAAAAACACGCGTTTAAACCAAAAGGATTTTTGTGATTCTTGTGTTAAGGCTTAGTTTGCCCGTTTACCATTTCCTATTAGCACTACCAAAACGAATGCTTGCTCTGATTTATTGCATTGTGATGTGTGGGAGAAATGCCATACACCTTCTTTTTCTAGAGCAAGTTATTTTCTAACTATAGTAGACGATTTTAGTAGAGTTGTTTGGGTTTTCTCATAAAACATAAACATGAGGCTAGTACTTATCTCGTTGATTTTCATAAAATGATAAAAGTTCAATTTGAGAAAAATATTAAGAAAATCCGATGTGACAATGGTGGGGAGTTCACATCCAATTACATGCTTGAGTTTTATGCCAAAGAAGGGATTGTTTTGGAAACCACGTGTCCACATACACAACAACAAAATGGTGTGGTGGAACGTAAACATCGACACCTTTTAGAAATTTCTCGAGCACTTAGATTTGAGTCTAACTTACCTACAAGGTTTTCGGGGAATGCATATTAACTGCCACGTATATAATTATCATATCAAGGGATGTCAAATTTGTAGAGAATTTTTGTTCCTCCGAACAACGTGACCATGAGCCACAAACCGAACGAGAAATGCCTTCAGATCCTAGCCTAGAATCTGAAATGAACAACCAAAGCTTAGATGGATTAAATGAGCCTGATGTTGAAATGTCACAGCCCCACTATGAATTTTTTCTTCAAAATGATCAGCCCATTGACACTGAACAACTCAACACACCACACAACCCAATAAGGCAATAATATAAAATGAAAGACAAAGAGGAAGTAAATGATGGGCAGAATAATATGCATAAATTATGCATAGTAACGTTTATTCCCCTCAAGTTGGAGCATGGAGGTCTGTAATGTCCAACTTGTCGAGTAAGGTTGTAACACCCTTGGCAAAACACAACATTGTCCCACTCTTAGGCTATCCCACATCGGCCGTGAACAAGAGAGATCACTGGTTCATAAGTAATGTCCTGCCTCTTCAATCACCAACGCGTTTTGGGCAACCAAAAACAAATCCGTGAGCTCTTCGTGGGCATGCGAGGGGCCGGATGTTACAAGTGGTATCAAAGTCACTCTTGTGCCGGAAATGATTTGCACCCAATGGTTTAGTTAATAAATCTGCAAGTTTCATGGTTGTGCTAATTTTCATGGTTTGTATTTCTTTGGACTCCACACGTGTTCTAACGAAATAGCAATCCATCTCGACATGTTTGGTTTGTTCATGGAAGACAGGGTTGTTTGCTATATGTCAGGCTGCTTGATTGTCACAAAATAATTGTGTCGGGTCATCTTAAGGGACATCAAGTTCCTTTAAAATCCATCTCATCCATAATATTTCATTTACCACGACAGCCATGGCTCGATATTCGGCTTCGGACGATGATCGAGAAACGACCGGTTGTTTCTCGGATTTCCATGATATAGGAGCGCCTCCCAAGAGAATTATGTAACAGGTTACGATCCCATGATTATCTTGCCTTTTATTACTTTCTTTGTTTTAGCTTTGGTCATTGCCTTGGTTATTGGGTGGTGATATTATTTTAGAGAATGATGTACACACTTTTTCTTTACAACATTCATTCTCTGATGATGCACTTTGGACCTTTAACAAAATGAAATTCTTTATGGTATCAAAGCAACCATAACAAAAACCAACAACATAACCAAACCGAGAAATCCTAAAACCTTAAGGCGATGGCAATGTGACATACACCATCACTTAATGTTTCCTATCATTTAGAATATGATGATGAGAAGCAAAGAGCGATTACCGGAACAAAGATGGTTTTCACCAAAGTTACAGTTTTCCAACCCACGTTTCCGCAAAACGAGAACGTGTTAGCAAACCTAAACCAAGAGAATAAAAAAGTAACACTAAAGGAGCAGTTGAACATTGCACTTTTTGTGGCAAAAATGGTCATAACATGGATGGATGCTTTAAACGCATCGGGTATCCCGAATGGTTGTCCCGTAAAGGTAAACAAGAAATACCAAAACCTATGGTTGTTGGCATAGAGACAAAGGCTACTCTGATCCCAGGAATGATCGTGGCTGAATACCAACAGTATGTGCATTTCTTTGGAAATAAAGATGGTGTAGACAAAGATGAAATCGCACCGGTAGCAAATGTGGCAGGTAACGTCGGTAAGGAAGGTAAATGAGTTGTTGATTCGGGTGCAACTGAGCACATAATTATGATGATGCCATGCTTAATAATAAGACGAAAATAAATATGAACCATCTGTTAGTACCAAAAGTGAACAGTTGAAGGTAGAGGGGATTACACTTTACCTAACGGAATGATGGACCAAGATGTCCTTTATGTTCCAAATTTTAAATGCAATCTTTTGTCCGTTAGTAGACTATCTCAAGATTTACAATGCGCCATTCTTTCCTTATTTTTACGTTATGCAAGGCTTACATTCGAAGATATTGATTGGAGTGGGTAATTGCAAGGATGGTTTATAAAAAATATGGATGATGGGAGGTAAAAGACACGCAATGACGACAACTATTGGTACATGGCATAAAAGATTAGGCCATCCATCAAATTCCAAAATCCCTCATATTGATTTTCTTCAAAGTGTGAAGAAACACTAAGTGACCCCGGACAGATTATGGATAATCTGGGGGTTAAGTAGATGTTTCCCACGAGGGTTAGGTCCGGCAAAGATGGTTATTCTTCTAACGACCTGCAAAACAGACACCGTGAGCTCGTCACTGAGAAGGGGGGTTCCTCCTTGTGACCACCCTCCGACGTGAGAATCAGACTAGATTGCTCTGAATATGTGTATATATTGAGAGAGATTGCTAGAGAAGATGAGATACAAGATGAAGGAACCGTTCCAAGGTGTTGGAGTATTTATAGCCGAAGGTAGGTTTCCAAGCAGGTACAGCCAGCTGTATAATATTCCTTTTCTACCAACTGTAGGCTACGCACGTGCCATGCTGGTAGTTGGTGGGTAGGCAGCGGCTGATAGTGACATGGCCGGCTGTGTACTATTCCTTTTCCGCTGGCTGTGTACTATTCCTTTTCCACCAACTGCAGGCTATGTATGTGCCACGACAAGGGTTGGTGAGTAGGCAGCGGCTGATAGTGACATTTTGTACTAGAGCGTGCTCCTCGTACTGTTGTCGGTGAGCTGTCACCCTGTGATTGGTTCATGGACTGCTTTGGTCAGATCTTGTCTATTTTGTCCATACCTTGGCAGGTATAGTACACAAGATCTTCCAGAAGCGTACGGACTGGCTCATTTGGGCGGGAGTATGCCCGCCTTGCTCATTCCTTTAGGTGACACTGAATTATTGAGAGTTAGTGCCTTGTGCGTGTAGCCTTGCTATTAGTGCGGGTAGCCTTCCCTGATGGCTTGTATCCGCAACTGCGGGAACAGGCGGGGTACTTTACCATTGGGAGGCTTTTCCTGCGGAAACAGCAGGCGTACTGCGCCTAAGGTCTTCATCTCTGAGCATGGTTGGTCCTGCGGAACCAGTTGGTCCTTGCGCAGACGTCCCTCTTCAAGGTGAGTCTTGCGGGTCCAACTGGGCTCTGCTGGGACCTACCTCTTCAAGTCCCCCCAGTCCAATGTTCTTCTCATGAATTGTTAATAAGTGAGGTGAACTTTTGGACTTAAGGAAGGGGTTTTGAAAAGGGTTTTTAGTTTTAAGGTTTTCCGTGGGGATTCTTCCTGCGGTTTTCTAATGTCACGCAGAATTTCCCACTTTTCTGCTTGATCTTTGGGTATGATGCGGGTAGGTGTGTAACCTCCTCGCAAGTCAGGAGCGTTGAGTTTCAGTTGTATATGTTCTCCACGAGGTTTTGGTAGTTTGACATAGTGATCAATTATGTTTAAAAAAACCAATTCCATCTTGGAACATCAAACAATCTAGTTCTCAATGTTCCCGCTATGCGGGGATATTATATCCATGTCCACAAGCATGGCCCAGAAAATACTTCTTAGTTTCAATTCCCTGCGAGTGCTAAGTATGTGAAGGGTTTCGCCTTGACACTGTACCCGCACTAGTCTTATAGTTACTTTACTTCCAAGGTATTCTTGGCTTCAATTCCCTGCGGGTGCTAAGTATGTGAAGGGTTTTGCCTTGACACTGTACCCGCACCCGTCGTATAGTTACTTGGTTGCCAAGGTAAGGGGGTGTATTCCCTCTTATTTTTGAATCTTTTTGAAATTCGAAGAGTTGGTGAAACGATAAGAACAGTCCAAACTGTTGAAGGGACGTTAGCGTCGTCCGACGGTTTCTTCTGTCAGTTTCAGGACGTGCAGGAAGTTATGGTGACGTGACGGTATATGGTCATTCCAGACGCTTTTTTAGGCGCGTGGGCGCGAATTTTACGGCACACGTCCTTTCAACAGCTGTTGCCAGCTTGCTCTTTCCACGGGTCATAGTTTCATTGCACCTGCGCTCTCTTTCTCCTCCGCATTAAATTCATCGCATTCATTGCGATGAGTATATAAAGGGGGGGAGGGTGCATCTTAATCCACAACTTCACTTCACTCTTCTTCTAAACGATTTCCGGTGAATATTCATAACTTTTGTCGAGCATTCTCCTGAAATCGTTCCTTCTTTGCATCTAAAACATGTCTACTCATGATCTTGAGGCTACCGCCGAGGAGTTTGACGTGTATGCCGAGAACCCATCGTCCACTTCTGACAAGGACGATAAGAGTTCTGCTGGCGAGTGCCAGTGTGCTCTTCCCCTCGACCTCTATCTGTACATCGTCAGGAAGTTCATGCTCGAACCTTTCGAGCCTGAGTTTCCTGCGTCTCATCAGACGGTGTACGATGCCCCTAAAGGCAAGATAGGGGTATATGCTGCATTCTTCATCTATGGGAATCTCAGGTTCCCATTGACGAAGTTTGTATACAGTGTTTTGGAGAGACAAGGTGTGCACCTGACGGAGGTACACCCAATGGCGATAGCCAAGATCCGCCATTTTGAATGGGTGTGCCTCATTCTGGGTGTGGAGCCCTATGTCGACCGCCTGATGACCTTCTACTCCTGGAGGTGCATCCAAGGCTGGTACACCTTAGTCACCCAGATCAAGGGTTTGAAGATTTGTGCTACCGAGCGCAGTCTTCGGTCTTGGAAGCGGGAGTTCTTCTACATCTCTGCCCGTGTCGTCCCTATTGCGATGACATTCAAGAACAGGAGAGCACTTCCCAGCCTTCACGCCTCCAACTACCAGGATACGGAATGGTTTGCCAAGATATCCCGGATCCAGACTCCGGTTTACCGCTTCGCGGAGTCTGGGATGGTGATGCTCGGTATGAGCCGGGTGTGGAAAGATGCCGGGGCGGAAGCGCCACAGATTCCCATCGTCCTCGAATACGGTTTGAACTCTATCCCTTACGGTATGCTTCATATTATTTGCTAATTTAGGGTTTTTGTTCTAACCAGTTCTCTTTTTATTTTCAGAGGGAAACAACTTGCAGTCTCTTCTGCAGCCGCGGGATAGCGGTGGTCCCGCTCGGTTGGGTACTCGTGCTCTTGACGAGAACGAGTTGCCCATCCTTGAGCAAACGGCGGATCGGTTTGTGGAGGCCTACCCGCCAGGCCACGAGATACTGAGCGCCACGCGGCCAGGTAAAAGATTATTTAACCCTCGCCCTCTCAATGCTGAAACCTCTGCAGGAATTCCTCTAATTTTGTCATCTTCTGATGAGGAATCCACAGATGGTCCTTTCTTCGCGAGGAAGAAGAAGGTTGCTGGCGGGAAGGGCAA
The DNA here is from genome assembly GCF_021521415.1 of Bidens hawaiensis. Lineage (NCBI taxonomy): Eukaryota > Viridiplantae > Streptophyta > Magnoliopsida > Asterales > Asteraceae > Bidens > Bidens hawaiensis. The sequence goes on from NW_027491772.1 coordinate 464,772, forward strand.
GGCGAAGGTTGTCTCCACTGCCGATCAGGGGAACCGGTCTGAGTCGGAGACCGAAAGTGAAGAGGCGGCGGGGAACCCTGGTGGTGGTGAGACCACTGCTTCGGAGGTTGAGACAGCTGTCACCTCCGGGCAGCCCAGTACAACGATGGTGACCGGCGTGAAGAGGCCGGCTCCATCGGGTTCGTCCCCGCCTGTTCGCACCTTCAAGCTCAAGAGGACTCGTAAGTATAAACTTCATTTACTTTAACTTCATATCTTTCCGCCATTATATTTAAATATGTTTTCATGCAGGCATGGATGCAACCGCATCCCAGAGCTGAACGGGAAGGAGCAGCTCTGGACCCACGACGGTAGGTTTGGTCAACCTACCCGAGGCGATGACCCAGGCGGCTACGCCTGTTTGCAGTTTTGGTTCAGTTGCTCATCCCGTTGAGGCAACTGTTCCAACTGTAACATCATCCCCACCGGCTGTCAGTGCCATCTTCACGGAATCCTTCACTGAGCCGGCGGTGGTTTCTTCTGCGGGTTCTTCCGCGGCGACGGCCACGGTTGTGAGTTCATCTCCGGTGAGTTCACCTCCGTTGGTTTCTACCGCGGCGGCCTCCACCATGTCTCCTCCGGCGCCGGCGACCGCGGCCGGTCCTTCAGGTATGTTCGGGGTTGGGACGTCTAGCAAATCTTTGCCTCCTTCCCATCTCCTTGACCTTTTGGATGGATATCCCTTAGGTTCAGGTGATGGGTTTGGTGGCTATCGACCTTTTGTCGACCCTACAGGTGCGTGGGGTTATCTTGGCCTTATATCCTTTTTATCCCTTTTTTTATCATCTTTTCCTTACTGTTTTTTGTTTTGTACAGTGTCGGATTCCAATGAGATTTATGTTCCACGGTGGAACATCCGCCGGGGAACAACCCTTCGGACGGCTGTGGACTGCGTCGAGTGGGCGCGCCACGCCGCCCCGAGTGATGCGTAGGGTTCTCGGACGGCTGTGAACAACCCTTCGACCTTTTGTGCTACACAAGAACAAAATTCTGTTTGAGCGCAATGAAGACTTTGACCTGGCTATGCAATTCCAACGCGCTGTGCGTGTTTGTTATGAAAACGGAATTCATAGTTGCAGAGACTAGCAGTCCAAGCGCTTCAAGTAATTTAAAGACTAAGAGCTCAAGACGATGGGGTGTCTGTTAGTGCACGGTTTTACGTCTCAAGTCTTTGTATTTATCTTTAACGTATTTGACGTTTTGTTTAATGTAATAAAATATTATTGTTTTAAGTTAGTTCGTTATATGTAAAGTGTAGTTCGCTAAGGATGTTTAGCGAACTAGAATTAAGTTAAGATCTCCCTGATTCGTTAAGGATGTTTAACGAATCAGAAAATGATTCGTTAGTTTATTTATCAGTTTATGTATGTAACGAAGTAGTGTCTAGTTCGGTAGGGGATGTTAGCGAACTAGACCTATCTTCTATTTATAAGTGAACATTGTTCACGTTTAATCTAAGTTTTGAGAGTTAATTAACTAAAGGCTGTCCAATCTCTCTCTCGATCTTCATACTAATATTATACATACACATATATATATAACTAATACTAATAATAATAACAGATAACATATAATCAAGAGTAATCATGAACTAGATCCGTGTTAGATTAATTACATCTCAGATCTATGATCTATGAGAGATTAAGGGATCAAATTTAAGATTAAGATTAATATAAATGTATATAAATAGTTAATTTTAAGATTAATTGAAACGAATTTAATACAAATTTAAGCCCAAATGTCTAATTAATCTTATTCCTAAGTTTTTAAGTCGAAGCCCAAAACTCTCAACCTAATGTGTATTTAACTTATCAAAAAATGTTACAATGGAGCAAGTAATTTGTTATGTGAGTTCAACGAATTATAAGAGCTTTAATCTGCAAAGAAAATGTTTCGACTTTCTACATACGTGGGTTTGCTCACCAACTTCATTTGTATTAGTTTATCATTTATTGAGGCCAACTCTCGTATTACCCGTCACAACCACAAATGTTGAAAATACTTTTACCTGAAGTCTTTTTTGCGTAATCAAATGGGTGATGAGAATTTAAACGATAGTTGTATTTGTTTTATTGAAAAAGACATGCGTACTATATATAATGTTTTTGTTAAGCTTCATAAAATGAAAACCCGTAAAGAACAATTTTAGACATATGACATTTTATTTATGCATTTCTAATGAAGTTTCATGTATTTTTATTTGTTTGATTATCTTTTTTCTATATTACTCGAGCTGACCCAATTCTAGCCGATCGGAGAGGCCCAACTGGACAAAAAAAAATATACCGATTACTTGACATGACCGGCCGAACGGAATCGAAAAAAAATATGTAACGATGGTCAACTGAATACCGACCAAAAAGTTCCCGACCCTTGTGAAAAAATTTCATGAATCTGTCACTGTGAATATGTGTAATTTGAAGCAACTCAATGAAACATTACAAGCCTAATAATTAAAAGTGAATGAGTTGAATCATTAAAAAGAAATAATTAACACTAAACAACTTATTACATCGATCATGATTATAACTTGTCATCTTCCAAATTTATAAGACGATTTGGCAATGTGTTTTAGATGAACTTGTATATCATATTACAACTTATGTATTATTACTTTTCAGAATCCTATGTTCATTCTTTTTTTATTTTCACTTTTAAAACCCTTGCTACTTGGCTATGCATTATCATACCGAGTTCAAGTCCACGTGGAGCCAATTCATCATATATTCCCATCAACGTTAGACACCACAACACCACATACGTACTCCAAAAACACTAGCTTCCACTTGCTACACTTTTCATGTAAAAACACCATCAAGACTATCGACACCTCACACATACTCCAAACCATTATTCCACTTGCTACAATTTTCATGTAAAAACTTGTACGTGTTCTTATTAAATGCTCAACAAATAAACTTGTACTGTTAATTAGCAGGCTTAATGGCTTATCGATGCATATAGATCATTAACACCTAGTTAACATGTTATGATATAATATGACTTTCAGTGTAAATTGAAACAACCCAATGACACATTACAAGCCATACAATTAAATATATATATATATATATATATATCCCCGTCTAATTCTGGTCATTGAATAAATGAAACTTTAACGAATAACTAATAGATTTTCTAGATTTCCTTTCTTTCAGTTATTCTTTTGCCTCTTTCCTAGTATATTAATAACAAAACTGATTTTTCCAATGTATAAACTAAGAATTCCAATGGCTTATATATATATATATATATATATATATATAGATCATTAACACCTAGTTAACATGTTATGATATAATATGACTTTGTGTGTAAATTGAAACAACCCAATGACACATTACAAGCCTTATAATTAAATATATATATATATATATATATATATATATATATATATAAATAAAAGTAGAATCATCATAAAAAAATAATAAAAAATAATTAACACTAAACAACTGATTATATATATATATATATAAAAGTAGAATCATCATAAAAAAAATAATAAGAAATAATTAACACTAAACAACTTATTACATCGATCATGATTATAACTTGTCATTCCAAATTTATAAGACCATTTAGGAATATATTATGATTTTTTAGATGAACTTGTTTATCATATTACAACTTATGTATTAATTATAACTTTTCAGAATCCTATGTTCATTCATTTCTTATTTTCACATTAAAACCCTTGCTACTTGGCTATGCATTATCATACCGAGTTCAAGTCCACGTGGAACCAATTCATATATTTCCATCAACACCAATGACACCACATGCATACTCCAAAACACACTTCCACTTGCTACACTTTTCATGTAAAAACACCATCAACACTATTGACACCTCACACATACTCCAAACCATTATTCCACTTGCTACATTTTTCATGTAAAAACTTGTACGTGTTCTTAATAAATGCTCAACAAATAAGCATATTGCGCCACCGATTAAATACACCTCTCCACGTATATACCTCCATGCAAACCCTAAAACCACTATATATACCACCCTAATTCACACAGCAAATTCACACAACAAACCAACAATGGCAAAGCTAATAGCTCTCGCACTCGCCTTCGTCGCCCTGGTTACTGCCCATGCAACCATCGTCACCACCGCCATCAACGACGAGTTCGATTTCCCATTCGGAGAGCAAATGCAATGTCGCCGACAGTTACAGGGACAGAACCTGAACCCGTGCCGCACGTTCCTCCAGAAGGGCCGTATTCCATTCCAAGGATACTTCCCTATGAAGGGGTTCCAGGAGCCATTCATCCAGCAATGCTGCCAAGTGCTCCAAAACATCAACGAGCCGTGCCAATGTGAGGCCGTGAAGCAGGTGTTCCAAGAAGCCCAGCAACAACAACAACAAGAGTGGCATAGCTTTATACCATTCCTCGGTTCTCAGCAGTCACAACAGTTGAGGCAGAAGGCTCAGGCCATCCCTAACCTATGCAACCTTCAAACACAATGCGGAATTGGAAGCAACCCGATCGATTTCCCATTCCAAATCCCTTTATTTCCCAAGCCCACGCCTCCTTTTGGCGGATCACAGCCCCAATGCAGCGAAACTGATATCCAAAGGCCAGTCAACAAATGCCAAAGGTACACTATATAAGTATTCTTAAAGATTCATTATCAAATGATCACATACATTGTTTACCTTAACTTTGCTAGCTAGTTTAGGACATAATATGAGATTCCACCTTTTCCAATGTTAGATAGTACTCTAACACAATCATAATCATATATTAAGCACAAACCCTAATCGTATAACGATATTTTCAACAGGTTCGTCACACAACAACTCCAGTACCCTGAGATGAGCGTCGGCTATCAACAAGAACAATCGCCAGAACTTCAACAGTGCTGTGACGAGCTCCAGTACATGAAGAATGGGTGTGAGTGCAGGGCCATTAGAGAGATAGCTAGCAGAGTGATGAAGCAGCAGTCGCAATTCGGGAGGTTTGGCAGGCAGCAGTCGGAGATGGTGAGGCAGATTGTTCAGGATCTGCCCAATCAGTGCAATTTGGACATGAGCCAGCAATGCACCTTCTGAAGTATGAGGCAAATGAAGGAGAGTTGCATCTCTAGTTGATCTTTGAGATGCATGGGAGGGTAGTTTCTAATAATAAGATGAATAATAATCGTGGCTTTCATCTTGTCTTTATATATCAAAATAATAAATGACTGCCCAACTTTTAATCTAGCTTCGAATGTTCATCAAGCTTATGACTCTTGTTTTAAAACTTATGGTATAATTAGTAAGTAGTGCATGCGCGTTGCAACGGAATTGAAAAAAACCCAAATTCGTGAATTTGATGACTAAACTTAGAAAACCCACATTCACAAAACTGACACTGGTTGTTAGCCAAGGCTCTAGTGTGCTACACGACTACAACATAGGTTGCCAGTTGCCACGCCATAAACCAGAACATCATCACAGCCATAAACCATAGAGAACCATGATAGTCATGACTTATACTATACCCAGCTTGATTATGATGTATAACAATACTAACTTATACTACGATGTATAACAATACTAACTTATACGGATGATGATGCTTATATAATGAATGAATCATAGTTATGCATTCTTTTTCTCTTCTTTCTTACAATTTTCTCCCCATAAAAAACATCCAATTACAATCAAGAGGTAGGGGGCAACAAGGAGCACCGCAACCCTTTTTTAATGGCAAATTTGATCCTACTGAAAACAAAATTATGGTTTTTGCCGTCGATGAGTTACTGTGCATGACCTGTTGAACTCTTTTCAAAAACACATCAGCTTCGGGACAAAGGACCCGTTGAGCTCTTATTCTAATGTGTTTCAACCAAATGCCACCATATTTCTTTGTTTTAATTTGTTACTATGCATTTGGTTAAACCAATTTGTTTGATAATGATAAATATACATTTTATTGTAAGAGCATTCACAATATTTTTTTTGGAGTACTTTTAAAAGTGTCACATGATATATGTTCATAAGTTAAATTTTTTTTCTCTCACTTATCCTACGCACAACCTTCTAAAACCATCAATTCTCTCTTCTCTCTCATCTTTTATAGTCACTCTCCCAAGATGTTTTTATGGAAGTATAAAACTATCACCCATTCTTTCCTTCATCTCACATTATAAAACTATCACCATTTTGTTATGATATTAGAACATATACATAAAAGATCCTACACTCAAAAATAAACCAACATTCCACAACCAAAACCCTAATCGCCGCCATGACCGGTGATAAAGAAAAATTTGACTCAGCCATGATCGGCGACCAAAGAAAACAAACCGATGGAGGGGCTGCTGATCATACCTCTCCGTATTACATACATGCCTCTGATTATCCGAGATAGTTACACGTTAATGACGTGCTTACCGATGGAAACTACACAAATTGGTCCCAAGAGATGTTGAATTTCTTGTTTGCTAAGAACAAGGTAGGCTTCATCGATGGGTCAATCAAGAAACCGGAACCTGATTCACCAACCTACATGGCCTAGATGCTGTGTGATGCCATGCTTAAGGGCTGGTTGAACACGGCAATGGAGAAAGAAATACGAACCAGCGTAAAATATGCTTCCACAACTCAAGAGATTTGGGCAGATTTGAAAGAACGTTTCGGAAAGGATAACGCACCAAGGGCATACGAGCTGAAGCATTCCTTGACCATGATCAAACAGGAAGGATCGTCCATCTCCGCCTACTTCACGAGGCTACGTTCCATTTGGGACGAAATCGAGTCCATGTTTCCGATTTCTTTATGCATGTGTAACGGATGTACATGCGGGCTCGGAAAGAAACTTAATGACCTCAAGGACAAAGAGAGGCTATATGAATTTCTCCTTGGTCTAGATAGCGAGTATGGAACCATACGTACTCAAATCCTCGCTATGCAACATACACCAGCCCTCAATTCAGCCTACCATTTGGTATACGATGATGAACAGCAAAGAGCCATTTTTGGTTCAAAAATACCAATCAATGATGCAACTACCTTTCAAGCTTTTCGCCTAGGAAGAAGGATCTGAATTTGTCACAAAACAAATTTGTTTATAATGATGGAAAGCGTAATTTAGGTGAACGGATTGAACATTGTGATTATTGTGAAAAAGATGGTCATAAGAAAGAAGGATGTTTAAACTTATTGGGTATCCGGAATGGTGGCTGGGTAAAGGAACACATGAAAAGGCTAAACCAAATGTCGATTGTGTTGAAAAGGGAACGAGCAACATACCAGGTTTGACAAAGGAGCAATACCAACAATTCGTGAAGATCTTTGGCGATAAGATTAATGTTATTGAAGAAGAAAACACGTTGGTTGCTAACATGGCAGGTAATACTAGCCATGAAGGTAAGTGGGTTATTGACTCATGTGCCACCGATCACATAATTTTCAATGATTTTTACCTCAAAAATAAAATTAAGAAAAAGCATGAACCACCCGTTGTTATACCAAATGGGGATTCCATAGCCGTTGACGGTAGAGGAGAATACACCTTGCCTAATGGAATAACAATAAAGGGTGTCCTACATGTCCCCGATTTTAAATGCAATCTTTTATGCGTCAGTAAATTGTCGCAAGATCTCCAATGTGCTATCACATTTTTTCCCAATTTTTGTGTAATGCAGGACTTGAGTTTGAGGACATTGATTGGAGTGGGTGATTGCAAGAATGGTCTATAGAAGATGGGGATGACGGGGGATAAGAGAAAATTTATAATGAAAACGGTTGACACATGGCATAATAGATTAGGTCATGCTTCGAATTCTAAGCTTTCTTATGTTGATTTTCTTAAAAACACGCGTTTAAACCAAAAGGATTTTTGTGATTCTTGTGTTAAGGCTTAGTTTGCCCGTTTACCATTTCCTATTAGCACTACCAAAACGAATGCTTGCTCTGATTTATTGCATTGTGATGTGTGGGAGAAATGCCATACACCTTCTTTTTCTAGAGCAAGTTATTTTCTAACTATAGTAGACGATTTTAGTAGAGTTGTTTGGGTTTTCTCATAAAACATAAACATGAGGCTAGTACTTATCTTGTTGATTTTCATAAAATGATAAAAGTTCAATTTGAGAAAAATATTAAGAAAATCCGATGTGACAATGGTGGAGAGTTCACATCCAATTACATGCTTGAGTTTTATGCCAAAGAAGGGATTGTTTTGGAAACCACGTGTCCACATACACAACAACAAAATGGTGTGGTGGAACGTAAACATCGACACCTTTTAGAAATTTCTCGAGCACTTAGATTTGAGTCTAACTTACCTACAAGGTTTTCGGGGAATGCATATTAACTGCCACGTATATAATTATCATATCAAGGGATGTCAAATTTATAGAGAATTTTTGTTCCTCCGAACAACGTGACCATGAGCCACAAACCGAACGAGAAATGCCTTCAGATCCTAGCCTAGAATCTGAAATGAACAACCAAAGCTTAGATGGATTAAATGAGCCTGATGTTGAAATGTCACAGCCCCACTATGAATTTTTTCTTCAAAATGATCAGCCCATTGACACTGAACAACTCAACACACCACACAACCCAATAAGGCAATAATATAAAATGAAAGACAAAGAGGAAGTAAATGATGGGCATAATAATATGCATAAATTATGCATAGTAACGTTTATTCCCCTCAAGTTGGAGCATGGAGGTCTGTAATGTCCAACTTGTCGAGTAAGGTTGTAACACCCTTGGCAAAACACAACATTGTCCCACTCTTAGGCTATCCCACATCGGCCGTGGACATGAGAGATCACTGGTTCATAAGTAATGTCCTGCCTCTTCAATCACCAACGCGTTTTGGGCAACCAAAAACAAATCCGTGAGCTCTTCGTGGGCATGCGAGGGGCCGGATGTTACAAGTGGTATCAAAGTCACTCTTGTGCCGGAAATGATTTGCACCCAATGGTTTAGTATATAAATCTGCAAGTTTCATGGTTGTGCTAATTTTCATGGTTTGTATTTCTTTGGACTCCACACGTGTTCTAACGAAATAGCAATCCATCTCGACATGTTTGGTTTGTTCATGGAAGACAGGGTTGTTTGCTATATGTCAGGCTGCTTGATTGTCACAAAATAATTGTGTCGGGTCATCTTAAGGGACATCAAGTTCCTTTAAAACCATCTCATCCATAATATTTCATTTACCACGACAGCCATGGCTCGATATTCGGCTTCGGACGATGATCAAGAAACGACCGGTTGTTTCTCGGATTTCCAAGATATAGGAGCGCCTCCCAAGAGAATTATGTAACAGGTTACGATCCCATGATTATCTTGCCTTTTATTACTTTCTTTGTTTTAGCTTTGGTCATTGCCTTGGTTATTGGGTGGTGATATTATTTTAGAGAATGATGTACACACTTTTTCTTTACAACATTCATTCTCTGATGATGCACTTTGGACCTTTATCAAAATGAAATTCTTTATGGTATCAAAGCAACCATAACAAAAACCAACAACATAACCAAACCGAGAAATCCTAAAACCTTAAGGCGATGGCAATGCGACATACACCATCACTTAATGTTTCCTATCATTTAGAATATGATGATGAGAAGCAAAGAGCGATTACCGGAACAAAGATGGTTTTCACCAAAGCGACAGTTTTCCCAACCCACGTTTCCGCAAAACGAGAACGTGTTAGCAAACCTAAACCAAGAGAATAAAAAAGTAACACTAAAGGAGCAGTTGAACATTGCACTTTTTGTGGCAAAAATGGTCATAACATGGATGGATGCTTTAAACGCATCGGGTATCCCGAATGGTTGTCCCGTAATGGTAAACAAGAAATACCAAAACCTATGGTTGTTGGCATAGAGGCAAAGGCTACTCTGATCCCGGGAATGATCGTGGCTGAATACCAACAGTATGTGCATTTCTTTGGAAATAAAGACGGTGTAGACAAAGATGAAATCGCACCGGTAGCAAATATGGCAGGTAACGTCGGTAAGGAAGGTAAATGAGTTGTTGATTCGGGTGCAACTGAGCACATAATTATGATGATGCCATGCTTAATAATAAGACGAAAATAAATATGAACCATCTGTTAGTACCAAAAGTGAACAGTTGAAGGTAGAGGGGATTACACTTTACCTAACGGAATGATGGACCAAGATGTCCTTTATGTTCCAAATTTTAAATGCAATCTTTTGTCCGTTAGTAGACTATCTCAAGATTTACAATGCGCCATTCTTTCCTTATTTTTACGTTATGCAAGGCTTACATTCGAAGATATTGATTGGAGTGGGTAATTGCAAGGATGGTTTATAAAAAATATGGATGATGGGAGGTAAAAGACACGCAATGACGACAACTATTGGTACATGGCATAAAAGATTAGGCCATCCATCAAATTCCAAAATCCCTCATATTGATTTTCTTCAAAGTGTGAAGAAACACTAAGTGACCCCGGATTATGGATAATCTGGGGGTTAAGTAGATGTTTCACACGAGGGTTAGGTCCGGCAAAGATGGTTATTCTTCTAACGACCTGCAAAACAGACACCGTGAGCTCGTCACTGAGAAGGGGGGGTTCCTCCTTGTGACCACCCTCCGGCCTGAGAATCAGACTAGATTGCTCTGAATATGTGTATATATTGAGAGAGATTGCTAGAGAAGATGAGATACAAGATGATGATACCGTTCCAAGGTGTTGGAGTATTTATAGCCGAAGGTAGGTGTGACAACTGCCCAATCCGACCCGACCCAGGTACCCGTTTTCGAATCCGATTCTTTTTATGATTTAAAATTTGATTATTAATCTTTGTAAATTTTACATTAAATAAATCATATATATATATATATATATTTATATTACTTATTAATAATAATAATTCCCTTCCGCCATCCCGCCCCTTTTTCTCTCTTGTCGCCGTCCCGCCCCTCTGCTTAACCTTTAAGCCTTGAACCCTCTTTTTCTCTTAACTCTTTGCTTGTCCTTTGGTTCTTCCCGCCTAAGGATGTCTGCGTAGCTCCACGCGCCAGACTCCTTACAAGGAAACCTGCGTGAAGACCAGCTGTTCCTGCGATTCGCGAGGCGAACTGTTCCCGCGGCGCGCAAAGGACTGTAGTTCTTCCCGCGGCGCGCTAAGGATTGTAGTTCTTCCCGCGGCGCGCTAAGGATTGTAGTTCTTCCCGCGGCGCGCTAAGGATTGTTCTGTCTGCCTTCGCCCTCGCGCACTCAAGCCTTCTCGCGCTAGACACTTAAGTCTTTTCTCCAGTTTAAGCCAGCCCGTATGCTTTTGAGATATCTTATCTTCTGTGCTATACCTGCCAAGGTATGGGCACAGTAGGCCAGATCTGACATCTGTCCGAAAAGTCGCTTTCGGCGCAGCTTGCTTACCAACCCTCTTGGTTGTTGGAAAAAGTAACTGACATAATCTTTTGAAATCTTCTTTTGCATGTCTTGAACAGTGCTTTATCTGACACCTCCCATGCTTTGATCTGTAACCTGTCAGCTTTTCCCCATCCCCTGCAGCTGCCGGCATATCTTTTGATATCTTTTGCTTTTGGTTTCTTGTGCTTTTTAATATCTTTTGCTTGATTTGATAAGATCTTTTCCCCTTTCAAGGGATTGTGTTCCCTTGGGTTTTCCTATAAATTAAGCTAATTTCTTGTTTATTAACACTACACACACTACACTTAAACACTCCCCAAATCTTTCTCCCTTACTCTCGGCCGAAGATCCTCAGCAACGCCTCCACTCCCCTCTTTGCAATCCGTCTTCTCTTCTTTTCTGCCCAGAAATCTCGGTAAATAAATAATATATAATTCTTTTTAAATAATTTGTTTAAGTGACTTACATATATTCAAGGCATAAAAACCAATCGTTAAACCAATAACCTCTTATTTATAGGTTAACTTTCGCTTGTTTAAAAGTTGGTTCTTGCATTATCTTTCAACACACCTTTTTCAAGTGAGTAATCTCGTACCTAATCCCCTTTTATTTTTAACGTTTTGGGATGTTCATGTGTTCGTACAAGCTTGAGTCTTAAACCTGTTTATGAATTTATGTGCGCAAAAACCATGTGTTATGGACGTTTACTAGTGTTGTATATTTGTATGTGTGGATCATTAACCGCTTTGATCGGCCTATTCCGAAGTTTTCATGGATCCATTAGATGAACACGGGAGACCTATCGTTACGATTTTCTTGGTTTGTTTGCACATACACGAATGATTATTTGTTTTTGCTCGATCTGGAGCGTGTTATGAACTATGAGCTATGATCTATTTAGGCTTGATCACAATCTGTTTACACCACTATGTTGAACACCAGTTATACACATGTTGCGCGCAGTGCTTTGTTATTATCTATTTATATCTATTAAACTTGATTTCTCACCGACACGCAAGTGTTGACGTTTTATTTTAACACATGTTCAGGTTTGCTGTAGCTGCTTTTGGAAACTCGAGGACACGTAGGATGTTTTCTTTTACATTGAACCTAGTTTAAAATATAACAAGACAAATTTATGTATTTGAATATTATGAGTTATAATATGTGATTTATGTTACTTTACGATTTGTGTTCTGCGCGTGCGCAATGAAAATGTATTTATTAAATATTTACACCCAAATAGTGTCACGAGTAATGAAACAATACGTGGCGCCCCGATGTATAATCCGCCATCGGTCGGGGTGTTACAGATTGGTATCAGAGCTCCGTGACTTTAGGATAGGTGGTTAGACGTAACGACCTAGAATACCTAAGAGTCCCTTCTCGCGCATGAGAAATATCTCATGTTTGCGCGCTAATTGTTAATTACTCGATATTTATAAAATATGCTTGCGCATACGCAGCACATGATTTCGTGTTTTATCCGCGATCTTTCGATTTTTATTGTTAAATTTCAATTTATTTCTTTACTTACATATTCGTTTGTTGTTGGGATTTAGCATTGAAAATCCGAAAAGTCATGGTGATACATGAATAGTTGATTTTCAATCCCCATTAACTTTATGTTTTAAATTGAAGATTTGAAAAGTCATGGTGATGCATGAATTGTCGATTTTCAATTCGAATTCATTACCTGTATTAAGTTTGCATTTAAATTCATATTTTACTTCAAAATTTGATAGCATTTAACTCCGCGAAACAAGCTTTACGACGATATACTTTGCGCTAAAACGATTTCCCATACCAAGATATTAACAAAAATTAAAACTTTTATAGAATGCCTCCGCTATCAGCTCGTCATCAGAGGAGAGAAGCCGCGCGCAGACGTAGGCAGCAACGTTCCCAGGAAATGGCCGCCGCAATAGCCCAAGCCTTAAACCAAAATAATACCAACCCTTCCTGATACAATATTAAATCCTTTAATGCGGGTAACCCTCCGAAATTCACAGGGCTTGAAGGAGCCACCGTAATGCTCCAATGGCTCGAGAAAATTGAGAACACCTTCCTCCATACCCAATGCCCTCCAGACCGACGAACCTTATACGCCTCAAGTGTCCTAGAATCAAGGGCGCTTACTTGGTGGAACAGAGTAGCTCACGCGCGTGGCGCAGAGGCTGCTTCTAGCATGCTCTGGGAGGAATTCAAGGAACTTTTGACTAGAGAATTCTGCCCTCCCAACGAAATAAAGCACCTTGAGGAGGAATTTTGGAACTTGAAGCAGTACAGTGGCGAAGCGCGCGAGTACGCTACGCGCTTCCACGAACTAAGTTTGCTTGTCCCGCACCTAGTTACCCCTTCCCGCCGAGCCATCGAGAAGTTTCTTGGGGGTCTCCCCATGGAAATTCAAGATTCTGTATGGGCCAGGAACCCAGCAACCCTCTCTGACGCCATCGAGTTGGCCGCTGTGCTCAGCGACAACCATGTCAGGGCAGGAACCCTGTTCCTGCGGGGAGCCGAGAAGACCAAACTCACCAAGACTGTCCCAGAACCAACAGAAACCAAGCCAGAACCCTCAAACCGTAAAAACCTCAAGCGTAGGCGCAGACCCAATCATCAAGCCTACGCGCTTACCAACCCGCTCGTTGTCCAGCAACCCGTCTACCAACCTCTAGTATACGCTCCTAACCCACTGTCAACCTACCCAACACCCCCTGTAGTCCATAACTATGCCTTAACCAATCCCGCACTCCCTGCCCCGTCAACTAAGAAACCTTACACAGGAAACCAACCCTTTTGCCCAACCTGTAGACTTCACCATCCAACTCAAGTCCCGTGTCGACAATGTAACCGATGTGGCCGTACTGGTCACACTGCTGAGAACTGTAGAGTCCTTCCCGCCAACCCAATCGCGCAAACACCACCAACTTACCCGCTAAACCCACAACCAACATACCCTAATCCATGACCCAGGTCGTGCAATAACTGCGGTGACCCCAGTCATTTCCGGAACGCGTGCCCGAGACTGCAAGTACAAATTACGCAAGCTAATCCGGTTAACCAAATTTCAAACCAAGTGACGCGCGGACGAGCTTTTAATATAACCGCGCACCAAGCGCAAGCGAATAATGACGTGGTTAATGGTACATTTTTACTTAACGGACAATATGCATCTATACTTTTTAATACTGGCGCCGATAGAAGTTTTATTTCTCGCGCATTTGAACAAAAACTTGCGCGACCGCGAGTAAACTTAAACAAAAACTTTTCAGTTGAATTGGCTAATGGTGAAACTATTTTAATAAACTCCGTGATCAAAGATTGCACGCTTAACCTTAATGAACATGATTTTCTAATCGACCTCATTTCCATGCCTCTTGGAAGTTTTGATGTTATTATTGGTATGGACTGGCTCTCGCAAAATCGCGCCGAAGTAATCTGCGCCAAGAAATTGATTCGCATTCCTCGGGAAAATGGTCAAGATCTTCATATCTACGGCGAGAAACCATCTAACGGTCTTAAACTTATGTCATGCTCTGAAGCCCGAAGACTTTTGCGGAAGAATTGTGTCGCGTTCTTAGCTCATGTGGTCAAACCCGATGAAGGAAGGAAGAAACTTTCTGAAATCCCCATCGTGCGTGACTTTCCTGAAGTCTTCCCCGATGATCTTTCTGGTTTACCTCCCGCTCGGGAAGTCGAGTTTCGTGTTGATCTTGTCCCTGGTGCATCCCCCGTAGCCAAATCTCCTTATCGACTTGCACCCGCTGAAATGCAAGAATTAGCTAGTCAACTTCAAGAGTTGACCGGTAAAGGATTCATTCGCCCTAGCTCTTCGCCTTGGGGTGCTCCGGTGTTGTTCGTTAAAAAGAAAGACGGATCGTTTCGCATGTGTATCGATTACCGCGAGCTGAACAAGCTCACCATTAAGAACCGGTATCCCTTACCGCGTATTGACGACCTCTTTGATCAACTCCAAGGTGCCTCTTGTTTCTCCAAAATCGATCACCGTTCTGGCTATCACCAGTTGCGTATCCGCGAAGGGGATATTCCCAAGACAGCTTTTCGAACCCGCTACCGTCATTTTGAATTCTTGGTCATGCCCTTCGGTTTAACCAACGCACCCGCTGTCTTCATGGATCTAATGAACCGGGTGTGTAGGCCTTTCTTGGACCAATTCGTGATCGTGTTTATCGATGACGTTCTGGTATATTCCAAAACCAAGGCCGAGCATGAACAACATCTTCAGTTGGTGTTGCAAAAGCTTCGAACCGAACAACTCTATGCCAAACTCTCCAAGTGTGAGTTTTGGTCTGATGAAGTACAGTTTCTGGGTCATATTGTAAACAAGATGGGTATTCATGTCGACCCATCCAAAATTGAAGCAATCAAGAACTGGATTGCACCGTCCACTCCTACCGAAATCCGTTCCTTTTTGGGCTTAGCTGGTTACTACCGATGATTCATCTCGAACTTCTCAAAAATCGCCTTGCCTTTAACAGCATTAACGCACAAAGGCAAACCGTATATTTGGGGCTCGAAGCAAGAAGAAGCCTTTCAAACGCTCAAGCGAAAATTTTGCGAAGCTCCTGTTTTAACGTTACCAGAGGGTACTGACGACTTTGTCGTTTATTGTGATGCCTCCAACCAAGGTCTCGGTTGTGTACTTATGCAACGAGGCAAGGTTATCGCTTACGCGTCTAGGCAACTCAAAATTCATGAAAAGAATTATACGACTCACGACCTCGAACTTGGGGCAGTTGTATTTGCCTTAAAAATCTGGAGACACTACCTCTATGGGACTAAGTGCATCATTTACACAGACGATAAAAGCCTTCAGCACATTTTTGATCAAAAGGAACTTAACTTGAGACAACGCCGATGGAACGAACTAATCAGCGATTACGATTGTGAGATCCGATATCACCCTGGAAAGGCTAATGTGGTAGCCGATGCGCTCAGCCGTAAACCCAGTCAACTCAACTGTATCTTGCCGCGCACGCAGCTTCATTTCGCACCGATCCAAAACGATCTTGAATCGCGCATTCGCAACGCGCAGCGCGCATCGATCAGCAAAGGCAACCTACGCGCTGAGTTAGCGTGTGGTGCAGAAGCGCATCTAGTCCCTAACCTGAATGGAATTCTCTGTTATCTCAATCGCATCTGGATCCCCAATGATGAGAATCTTCGCTCTGTCATACTGAGTGAAGCACACAAAACTCGATATTCCATTCATCCTGGCGCTGACAAAATATACAAAGATTTGCGCCTTACTTATTGGTGGCCCGGTATGAAAAAGGATATTGCTGTGTTCGTAGCTAAATGCCTGACTTGTTCTAAGGTAAAAACTGAACGTCAACGCCCATCTGGTTTGCTCGAACAACCTGAAATTCCTACGTGGAAATGGGAAAGTATAGCAATGGACTTTATCACCAAGTTACCCTTGACCGCAAGCAAACATGATAGCATTTGGGTAATAGTGGATCGATTGACCAAGTCTGCCCACTTTCTGCCCATTCGTGAAACCTACCGTGTTGAACAACTTACGCATCTTTATGTCAAAGAAATTGTCTGCCGTCATGGTACTCCCTTGAGCATCATATCCGATCGCGATGGCCGTTTTATATCTCGCTTTTGGAAATCTCTCCAAACTGCGTTAGGAACTCGTTTGGACATGAGTACTGCATATCATCCTCAGACTGACGGACAGTCTGAGCGAACCATCCAAACCCTTGAGGATATGCTTCGATCTTGTGTTCTTGATTTTGGAGGCAATTGGGATTCACACCTACCTCTGATCGAGTTCTCTTATAATAACAGCTATCATTCCAGCATCGGTATGGCCCCATTTGAAGCACTTTACGGTCGAAAGTGCCGCTCGCCGATTTGTTGGAACGAAGTGGGTGAAGTTCAAATCACAGGACCCGAACTAGTTCAAGAGACAACCGATAAAATCGCCAAGATCCGTGATCATCTGCTGACTGCCAGAAGCCGACAGAAGAGTTACGCAGATCGCAGGCGGAAGCCTCTCGAATTTCTAGTTGGTGATCTTGTTCTCCTCAAAGTGTCGCCCTGGAAGGGTGTTGTCCGCTTTGGGAAGAAAGGTAAGCTTGCACCTCGTTATGTCGGTCCGTTCAAGATTCTTGCGAGGGTGGGAAAAGTTGCCTACAAACTGGACCTGCCGCCCGCGCTCAGCAATGTGCATCCAACTTTCCATGTATCCAATCTCAAGAAATGTTTAGCTGACGAGAACCTCCACATACCACTTGATGAAGTTCAAGTTGATGAGTCTATGCATTTCGTTGAGAAGCCTGTTGAGATTATGGATCGCGAGGTAAAGCAAACCAAGCGCAGTCGCATCCCTATTGTCAAAGTTCACTTGGGAAAGGGAAGATCAGTTGAAGATCAAGTACCCGCACCTTTTCTCTGCGCAACCTACTTCGAGATAAATTTCGGGACGAAATTTCTTAAAGTAGGGGAGACTGTGACAACTGCCCAATCCGACCCGACCCAGGTACCCGTTTTCGAATCCGATTCTTTTTATGATTTAAAATTTGATTATTAATCTTTGTAAATTTAACATTAAATAAATCATATATATATATATATATATATATATATATATATATATATTTTTATATTACTTACTAATAATAATAATTCCCTTCCGCCGTCCCGCCCCTTTTTCTCTCTTGTCGCCGTCCCGCCCCTCTACTTAACCTTTAAGCCTTGAACCCTCTTTTTCTCTTAACTCTTTGCTTGTCCTTTGGTTCTTCCCGCCTAAGGATGTCTGCGCAGCTCCACGCGCCAGACTCCTTACAAGGAAACCTGCGTGAAGACCAGCTGTTCCTGCGATTCGCGAGGCGAACTGTTCCCGCGGCGCGCAAATGACTGTAGTTCTTCCCGCGGCGCGCTAAGGATTGTAGTTCTTCCCGCGGCGCGCTAAGGATTGTAGTTCTTCCCGCGGCGCGCTAAGGATTGTTCTGTCTGCCTTCGCCCTCGCGCACTCAAGCCTTCTCGCGCTAGACACTTAAGTCTTTTCTCCAGTTTAAGCCAGCCCGTATGCTTTTGAGATATCTTATCTTCTGTGCTATACCTGCCAAGGTATGGGCACAGTAGGCCAGATCTGACATCTGTCCGAAAAGTCGCTTTCGGCGCAGCTTGCTTACCAACCCTCTTGGTTGTTGGAAAAAGTAACTGACATAATCTTTTGAAATCTTCTTTTGCATGTCTTGAACAGTGCTTTATCTGACACCTCTCATGCTTTGATCTGTAACCTGTCAGCTTTTCCCCATCCCCTGCAGCTGCCGGCATATCTTTTGATATCTTTTGCTTTTGGTTTCTTGTGCTTTTTAATATCTTTTGCTTGATTTGATAAGATCTTTTCCCCTTTCAAGGGATTGTGTTCCCTTGGGTTTTCCTATAAATTAAGCTAATTTCTTGTTTATTAACACTACACACACTACACTTAAACACTCCCCAAATCTTTCTCCCTTACTCTCGGCCGAAGATCCTCAGCAACGCCTCCACTCCCCTCTTTGCAATCCGTCTTCTCTTCTTTTCTGCCCAGAAATCTCGGTAAATAAATAATATATAATTCTTTTTAAATAATTTGTTTAAGTGACTTACATATATTCAAGGCATAAAAACCAATCGTTAAACCAATAACCTCTTATTTATAGGTTAACTTTCGCTTGTTTAAAAGTTGGTTCTTGCATTATCTTTCAACACACCTTTTTCAAGTGAGTAATCTCGTACCTAATCCCCTTTTATTTTTAACGTTTTGGGATGTTCATGTGTTCGTACAAGCTTGAGTCTTAAACCTTTTTATGAATTTATGTGCGCAAAACCCATGTGTTATGGACGTTTACTAGTGTTGTATATTTGTATGTGTGGATCATTAACCGCTTTGATCGGCCTATTTCGAAGTTTTCATGGATCCATTAAATGAACACGGGAGACCTATCGTTACGATTTTCTTGGTTTGTTTGCACATACACGAATGATTATTTGTTTTTGCTCGATCTGGAGCACGTTATGAACTATGAGCTATGATCTATTTAGGCTTGATCACAATCTGTTTACACCACTATGTTGAACACCAGTTATACACATGTTGCGCGCAGTGCTTTGTTATTATCTATTTATATCTATTAAACTTGATTTCTCACCGACACGCAAGTGTTGACGTTTTATTTTAACACATGTTCAGGTTTGCTGTAGCTGCTTTTGGAAACTCGAGGACACGTAGGATGTTTTCTTTTACATTGGACCTAGTTTAAAATATAACAAGACAAATTTATGTATTTGAATATTATGAGTTATGATATGTGATTTATGTTACTTTATGGTGTGTTATGCGCATGCGCAATGAAATGTATTTATTAAATATTGACACCCAAATAGTGTCGCGAGTAATGAAACAATTCGTAGCGCCCCGATGTATAATCCGTCATCGGTCGGGGTATTACAGTAGGTTTCCAAGCAGGTACAGCCAGCTGTATAATATTCCTTTTCTACCAACTGTGGGCTACGCACGTGCCATGCAGGTAGTTGGTGGGTAGGCAGCGGCTGATAGTGACATGGCCGGCTGTGTACTATTCCTTTTCCGCCGGCTGTGTACTATTCCTTTTCCACCAACTGCAGGCTATGTACGTGCCACGACAAGGGTTGGTGAGTAGGCAGCGGCTGATAGTGACATTTTGTACTAGAGCATGCTCCTCGTACTGTTGTCGGTGAGCTGTCACCCTGTGATTGGTTCATGGGCTGCTTTGGTCAGATCTTGTCTATTTTGTCCATACCTTGGCAGGTATAGTACACAAGATCTTCCAGAAGCGTACGGACTGGCTCATTTGGGCGGGAGTATGCCCGCCTTGCTCATTCCTTCAGGTGACACTGAATTATTGAGAGTTAGTGCCTTGTGCGTGTAGCCTTGCTATTAGTGCGGGTAGCCTTCCCTGATGGCTTGTATCCGCAACTGCGGGAACAGGCGGGGTACTTCACCATTGGGAGGCTTTTCCTTCGGGAACAGCTGGCGTACTGCGCGTAAGGTCTTCATCTCTGAGCATGGTTGGTCCTGCGGAACCAGTTGGTCCTTGCGAGGACGTCCCTCTTCAAGGTGAGTCTTGCGGGTCCAACTGGGCTCTGCTGGGACCTACCTCTTCAAGTCCCCCCAGTCCAATGTTCTTCTCATGAATTGTTAATAAGTGAGGTGAACTTTTGGACTTAAGCAAGGGGTTTTGAAAAGGGTTTTTAGTTTTAAGGTTTTCCGTGGGGATTCTTCCTGCGGTTTTCCTAATGTCACGCAGAATTTCCCACTTTTCTGCTTGATCTTTGGGTATGATGCGGGTAGGTGTGTAACCTCCTCGCAAGTCAGGAGCGTTGAGTTTCGTTGTATATGTTCTCCACGAGCTTTTGGTAGTTTGACATAGTGATCAATTATGTTTAAACAACCAATTCCATCTTGGAGCATCAACAATCTAGTTCTCAATGTTCCCGCTATGCGGGGATGTTATATCCATGTCCACAAGCATGGCCCAGAAAATCCTTCTTGGTTTCAATTCCCTGCGAGTGCTAAGTATGTGAAGGGTTTCGCCTTGACACTGTACCCGCACTCGTCTTATAGTTACTTTACTTCCAAGGTATTCTTGGCTTCAATTCCCTGCGGGTGCTAAGTATGTGAAGGGTTTTGCCTTGACACTGTACCCGCACCCGTCTTAGGGTTACTTGGTTGCCAAGGTAAAGGGGTGTATTCCCTCTTATTTTTGAATCTTTTTGAAATTTGAAGAGTTGGTGAAAGGATAAGAACAGTCCAAACTGTTGAAGGGACGTTAGCGTCGTCCGACGGTTTCTTCTGACAGTTTCAGGACGTGCAGGAAGTTATGGTGACGTGACGGTATATGGTCGTGGGCGCGAATTTTACGGCATGCGTCCTTTCAACAGCTGTTGCCAGCTTGCTCTTTCCACGTGTCATAGTTTCATTGCACCTGCGCTCTCTATCTCCTCCGCATTAAATTCATCGCATTCATTGTGATGAGTATATAAAGGGGGGGAGGGTGCATCTTAATCCACACCTTCACTTCACTCTTCTTCTAAACGATTTCCGGCGAATACTCATAACTTTTGTCGAGCATTCTCCTGAAATCGTTCCTTCTTTGCATCTAAAACATGTCTACTCATGATCTTGAGGCTACTGCCGAGGAGTCTGACGTGTATGCCGAGAACCCATCGTCCACTTCTGACAAGGACGATAAGAGTACTGCTGGCGAGTGCTAATTTAGGGTTTTTGTTCTAACCAGTTCTCTTTTTATTTTCAGAGGGAAACAACTTGCAGTCTCTTCTGCAGCCGCGGGATAGCGGTGGTCCCGCTCGGTTGGGTACTCGTGCTCTTGACGAGAACGAGTTGCCCATCCTTGAGCAGACGGCGGATCGGTTTGTGGAGGCCTACCCGCCAGGCCACGAGATACAGAGCGCCACGCGGCCAGGTAAAAGATTATTTAACCCTCGCCGTCTCAATGCTGAAACCTCCGCTGGAATTCCTCTAATTTTGTCATCTTCTGATGAGGAATCCACAGATGGTCCTTTCTTCGCGAGGAAGAAGAAGGCTGCTGGCGGGAAGGGCAAGGCGAAGGTTGCCTCCACTGCCGATCAGGGGAACCGGTCTGAGTCGGAGACCGAAAGTGAAGAGGCGGCGGGGAACCCTGGTGGTGGTGAGACCACTGCTTCGGAGGTTGAGACAGCTGTCACCTCCGGGTAGCCCAGTACAACGACGGTGACCTCCGGTGAGTTCACCTCCGTTGGTTTCTACCGCGGCGGCCTCCACCATGTCTCCTCCGGCGCCGGCGACCGCGGCCGGTCCTTCAGGTATGTTCGGGGTTGGGACGTCTAGCCAATCTTTGCCTCCTTCCCATCTCCTTGACCTTTTGGATGGATATCCCTTAGGTTCAGGTGATGGGTTTGGTGGTTATCGACCTGTTGTTGACCCTACAGGTGCGTGGGGTTATCTTGGCCTTATATCCTTTTTATCCCTTTTTTTATCATCTTTTCCTTACTGTTTTTTGTTTTGTACAGTGTCGGATTCCAATGAGGTTTATGTTCCACGGTGGAACATCCGCCGGGGAACAACCCTTCGGACGGCTGTGGACTGCGTCGAGTGGGCGCGCCACGCCGCCCCGAGTGGTGCGTAGGGTTCTCGGACGGCTGTGAACAACCCTTCGGACGACTGTGAACAACCCTTCGACCTTTTGTGCTACACAAGAACAAAATTCTGTTTGAGCGCAATGAAGACTTTGACCTGGCTATGCAATTCCAACGCGCTGTGCGTGTTTGTTATGAAAACGGAATTCATAGTTGCAGAGACTGGCAGTCCAAGCGCTTCAAGTAATTTAAAGACTAAGAGCTCAAGACGATGGGGTGTCTGTTAGTGCACGGTTTTGCGTCTCAAGTCTTTGTATTTATCTTTAACGTATTTGACGTTTTGTTTAATGTAATAAAATATTATTGTTTTAAGTTAGTTCGTTATATGTAAAGTGTAGTTCGCTAAGGATGTTTAGCGAACTAGAATTAAGTTAAGATCTCCCTGATTCGTTAAGGATGTTTAACGAATCAGAAAATGATTCGTTAGTTTATTTATCTGTTTATGTATGTAACGAAGTAGTGTCTAGTTCGCTAGGGATGTTAGCGAACTAGACCTATCTTCTATTTATAGGTGAACATTGTTCACGTTTAATCAAAGTTTTGAGAGTTAATTAACTAAAGGCTGTCCAATCTCTCTCTCGATCTTCATACTAATATTATACATACACATATATATAACTAATACTAATAATAATAACAGATAACATATAATCAAGAGTAATCATGAACTAGATCCGTGTTAGATTAATTAGATCTCAGATCTATAATCTATGAGAGATTAAGGAGATCAAATTTAAGATTAAGATTAATATAAATGTATATAAATAGTTAATTTTAAGATTAATTGAAACGAATTTAATACAAATTTAAGCCCAAATGTCTAATTAATCTTATTCCTAAGTTTTTAAGTCCAAGCCCAAAACTCTCAACCCAATGTGCATTTAGCTTATCAAAAAATGTTACAACGGAGCAAGTAATTTGTTATGTGAGTTCAACGAATTATAAGAGCTTTAATCTGCAAAGAAAATGTTTCGACTTTCTACATACGTGGGTTTGCTCACCAACTTCATTTGTATTAGTTTATCCTTTATTGAGGCCAACTCTCGTATTACCCGTCGCAACCACAAATGTTGAAATTACTTTTACCTGAAGTCTTTTTTGCGTAATCAAATGGGTGATGAGAATTTAAACGATAGTTGTATTTGTTTTATTGAAAAAGACATGCGTACTATATATAATGTTTTTGTTAAGCTTCATAAAATGAAAACCCGTAAAGAACAATTTTAGACATATGACATTTTATTTATGCATTTCTAATGAAGTTTCATGTATTTTTATTTGTTTGATTATCTTTTTTCTATATTACTCGAGCTGACCCAATTCTAGCCGATCGGAGAGGCCCAACTGGACAAAAAAAATATACCGATTACTTGACATGACCGGCCGAACGGAATCGAAAAAAAAAATATGTAGCGATGGTCAACTGAATACCGACCAAAAAGTTTCCCGACCCTTGTGAAAAAATTTCATGAATCTGTCACTGTGAATATGTGTAATTTGAAGCAACTCAATGAAACATTACAAGCCTAATAATTAAAAGTGAATAAGTTGAATCATTAAAAAGAAATAATTAACACTAAACAACTTATTACATCGATCATGATTATAACTTGTCATCTTCCAAATTTATAAGACGATTTGGCAACGTGTTTTAGATGAACTTGTATATCATATTACAACTTATGTATTAATTATAACTTTTCAGAATCCTGTGTTCATTCATTTCTTATTTTCACATTAAAACCCTTGCTACTTGGCTATGCATTATCATACCGAGTTCAAGTCCACGTGGAACCAATTCATATATTTCCATCAACACCAATGACACCACATGCATACTCCAAAACACACTTCCACTTGCTACACTTTTCATGTAAAACCACCATCAACACTATTGACACCTCACAGATACTCCAAACCATTATTCCACTTGCTACATTTTTCATGTAAAAACTTGTACGTGTTCTTAATAAATGCTCAACAAATAAGCATATTGCGCCACCGATTAAATACACCTCTCCACGTATATACCTCCATGCAAACCCTAAAACCACTATATATACCACCCTAATTCACACAGCAAATTCACACAACAAACCAACAATGGCAAAGCTAATAGCTCTCGCACTCGCCTTCGTCGCCCTGGTTACTGCCCATGCAACCATCGTCACCACCGCCATCAACGACGAGTTCGATTTCCCATTCGGAGAGCAAATGCAATGTCGCCGACAGTTACAGGGACAGAACCTGAACCCGTGCCGCACGTTCCTCCAGAAGGGCCGTATTCCATTCCAAGGATACTTCCCTATGAAGGGGTTCCAGGAGCCATTCATCCAGCAATGCTGCCAAGTGCTCCAAAACATCAACGAGCCGTGCCAATGTGAGGCCGTGAAGCAGGTGTTCCAAGAAGCCCAGCAACAACAACAACAAGAGTGGCATAGCTTTATACCATTCCTCGGTTCTCAGCAGTCACAACAGTTGAGGCAGAAGGCTCAGGCCATCCCTAACCTATGCAACCTTCAAACACAATGCGGAATTGGAAGCAACCCGATCGATTTCCCATTCCAAATCCCTTTCTTCCCCAAGCCCACGCCTCCTTTTGGCGGATCACAGCCCCAATGCAGCGAAACTGATATCCAAAGGCCAGTCAACAAATGCCAAAGGTACACTATATAAATATTCTTAAAGATTCATTATCAAAGGATCACATACATTGTTTACCTTAACTTTGCTAGCTAGTTTAGGACATAATATGAGATTCCACCTTTTCCAATGTTAGATAGTACTCTAACACAATCATAATCATATATTAAGCACAAACCCTAATCGTATAACGATATTTTCAACAGGTTCGTCACACAACAACTCCAGTACCCTGAGATGAGCGTCGGCTATCAACAAGAACAATCGCCAGAACTTCAACAGTGCTGTGACGAGCTCCAGTACATGAAGAATGGGTGTGAGTGCAGGGCCATTAGAGAGATAGCTAGCAGAGTGATGAAGCAGCAGTCGCAATTCGGGAGGTTTGGCAGGCAGCAGTCGGAGATGGTGAGGCAGATTGTTCAGGATCTGCCCAATCAGTGCAATTTGGACATGAGCCAGCAATGCACCTTCTGAAGTATGAGGCAAATGAAGGAGAGTTGCATCTCTAGTTGATCTTTGAGATGCATGGGAGGGTAGTTTCTAATAATAAGATGAATAATAATCGTGGCTTTCATCTTGTCTTTATATATCAAAATAATAAATGACTGCCCAACTTTTAATCTAGCTTCGAATGTTCATCAAGCTTATGACTCTTGTTTTAAAACTTATGGTATAATTAGTAAGTAGTGCATGCGCGTTGCAACGGAATTGAAAAAAACCCAAATTCGTGAATTTGATGACTAAACTTAGAAAACCCACATTCACAAAACTGACACTGGTTGTTAGCCAAGGCTCTAGTGTGCTACACGACTACAACATAGGTTGCCAGTTGCCACGCCATAAACCAGAACATCATCACAGCCATAAACCATAGAGAACCATGATAGTCATGACTTATACTATACCCAGCTTGATTATGATGTATAACAATACTAACTTATACTACGATGTATAACAATACTAACTTATACGGATGATGATGCTTATATAATGAATGAATCATAGTTATGCATTCTTTTTCTCTTCTTTCTTACAATTTTCTCCCCATAAAAAACATCCAATTACAATCAAGAGGTAGGGGGCAACAAGGAGCACCGCAACCCTTTTTTAATGGCAAATTTGATCCTACTGAAAACAAAATTATGGTTTTTGCCGTCGATGAGTTACTGTGCATGACCTGTTGAACTCTTTTCAAAAACACATCAGCTTCGGGACAAAGGACCCGTTGAGCTCTTATTCTAATGTGTTTCAACCAAATGCCACCATATTTCTTTGTTTTAATTTGTTACTATGCATTTGGTTAAACCAATTTGTTTGATAATGATAAATATACATTTTATTGTAAGAGCATTCACAATATTTTTTTGGAGTACTTTTAAAA
Organism: Bidens hawaiensis; assembly: GCF_021521415.1. Classification (NCBI taxonomy): domain Eukaryota; kingdom Viridiplantae; phylum Streptophyta; class Magnoliopsida; order Asterales; family Asteraceae; genus Bidens; species Bidens hawaiensis. The sequence goes on from NW_027491772.1 coordinate 491,394, forward strand.
GTGTCACATGATATATGTTCATAAGTTAAATTTTTTTTCTCTCACTTATCCTACGCACAACCTTCTAAAACCATCAATTCTCTCTTCTCTCTCATCTTTTATAGTCACTCTCCCAAGATGTTTTTATGGAAGTATAAAACTATCACCCATTCTTTCCTTCATCTCACATTATAAAACTATCACCATTTTGTTATGATATTAGAACATACACATAAAAGATTCTACACTCAAAAATAAACCAACAATCCACAACCAAAACCTTAATCGCCGCCATGACCGGTGATAAAGAAAAATTTGACTCAGCCATGATCGGCGACCAAAGAAAACAAACCGATGGAGGGGTTGCTGATCATACCTCTCCGTATTACATACATGCCTCTGATTATCCGAGATAGTTACACGTTAATGACGTGCTTACCGATGGAAACTACACAAATTGGTCCCAAGAGATGTTGAATTTCTTGTTTGCTAAGAACAAGGTAGGCTTCATCGATGGGTCAATCAAGAAACCGGAACCTGATTCACCAACCTACATGGCCTAGATGCTGTGTGATGCCATGCTTAAGGGCTGGTTGAACACGGCAATGGAGAAAGAAATACGAACCAGCGTAAAATATGCTTCCACAACTCAAGAGATTTGGGCAGATTTGAAAGAACGTTTCGGAAAGGATAACGCACCAAAGGCATACGAGCTGAAGCATTCCTTGACCATGATCAAACAGGAAGGATCGTCCATCTCCGCCTACTTCACGAGGCTACGTTCCATTTGGGACGAAATCGAGTCCATGTTTCCGATTTCTTTATGCATGTGTAACGGATGTACATGCGGGCTCGGAAAGAAACTTAATGACCTCAAGGACAAAGAGAGGCTATATGAATTTCTCCTTGGTCTAGATAGCGAGTATGGAACCATACGTACTCAAATCCTCGCTATGCAACATACACCTGCCCACAATTCAGCCTACCATTTGGTATACGATGATGAACAGCAAAGAGCCATTTTTGGTTCAAAAATACCAATCAATGATGCAACTACCTTTCAAGCTTTTCGCCTAGGAAGAAGGATCTGAATTTGTCACAAAACAAATTTGTTTATAATGATGGAAAGCGTAATTTAGGTGAACGGATTGAACATTGTGATTATTGTGAAAAAGATGGTCATAAGAAAGAAGGATGTTTAAACTTATTGGGTATCCGGAATGGTGGCTGGGTAAAGGAACACATGAAAAGGCTAAACCAAATGTCGATTGTGTTGAAAAGGGAACGAGCAACATACCAGGTTTGACAAAGGAGCAATACCAACAATTCGTGAAGATCTTTGGCGATAAGATTAATGTTATTGAAGAAGAAAACACGTTGGTTGCTAACATGGCAGGTAATACTAGCCATGAAGGTAAGTGGGTTATTGACTCATGTGCCACCGATCACATAATTTTCAATGATTTTTACCTCAAAAATAAAATTAAGAAAAAGCATGAACCACCCGTTGTTATACCAAATGGGGATTCCATAGCCGTTGACGGTAGAGGAGAATACACCTTGCCTAATGGAATAACAATAAAGGGTGTCCTACATGTCCCCGATTTTAAATGCAATCTTTTATGCGTCAGTAAATTGTCGCAAGATCTCCAATGTGCTATCACATTTTTTCCCAATTTTTGTGTAATGCAGGACTTGAGTTTGAGGACATTGATTGGAGTGGGTGATTGCAAGAATGGTCTATAGAAGATGGGGATGACGGGGGATAAGAGAAAATTTATAATGAAAACGGTTGACACATGGCATAATAGATTAGGTCATGCTTCGAATTCTAAGCTTTCTTATGTTGATTTTCTTAAAAACACGCGTTTAAACCAAAAGGATTTTTGTGATTCTTGTGTTAAGGCTTAGTTTGCCCGTTTACCATTTCCTATTAGCACTACCAAAACGAATGCTTGCTCTGATTTATTGCATTGTGATGTGTGGGAGAAATGCCATACACCTTCTTTTTCTAGAGCAAGTTATTTTCTAACTATAGTAGACGATTTTAGTAGAGTTGTTTGGGTTTTCTCATAAAACATAAACATGAGGCTAGTACTTATCTCGTTGATTTTCATAAAATGATAAAAGTTCAATTTGAGAAAAATATTAAGAAAATCCGATGTGACAATGGTGGGGAGTTCACATCCAATTACATGCTTGAGTTTTATGCCAAAGAAGGGATTGTTTTGGAAACCACGTGTCCACATACACAACAACAAAATGGTGTGGTGGAACGTAAACATCGACACCTTTTAGAAATTTCTCGAGCACTTAGATTTGAGTCTAACTTACCTACAAGGTTTTCGGGGAATGCATATTAACTGCCACGTATATAATTATCATATCAAGGGATGTCAAATTTGTAGAGAATTTTTGTTCCTCCGAACAACGTGACCATGAGCCACAAACCGAACGAGAAATGCCTTCAGATCCTAGCCTAGAATCTGAAATGAACAACCAAAGCTTAGATGGATTAAATGAGCCTGATGTTGAAATGTCACAGCCCCACTATGAATTTTTTCTTCAAAATGATCAGCCCATTGACACTGAACAACTCAACACACCACACAACCCAATAAGGCAATAATATAAAATGAAAGACAAAGAGGAAGTAAATGACGGGCAGAATAATATGCACAAATTAAGCATAGTAACGTTTATTCCCCTCAAGTTGGAGCATGGAGGTCTGTAATGTCCAACTTGTCGAGTAAGGTTGTAACACCCTTGGCAAAACACAACATTGTCCCACTCTTAGGCTATCCCACATCGGCCGTGGACAAGAGAGATCACTGGTTCATAAGTAATGTCCTGCCTCTTCAATCACCAACGCGTTTTGGGCAACCAAAAACAAATCCGTGAGCTCTTCGTGGGCATGCGAGGGGCCGGATGTTACAAGTGGTATCAAAGTCACTCTTGTGCCGGAAATGATTTGCACCCAATGGTTTAGTTAATAAATCTGCAAGTTTCATGGTTGTGCTAATTTTCATGGTTTGTATTTCTTTGGACTCCACACGTGTTCTAACGAAATAGCAATCCATCTCGACATGTTTGGTTTGTTCATGGAGGACAGGGTTGTTTGCTATATGTCAGGCTGCTTGATTGTCACAAAATAATTGTGTCGGGTCATCTTAAGGGACATCAAGTTCCTTTAAAATCCATCTCATCCATAATATTTCATTTACCACGACAGCCATGGCTCGATATTCGGCTTCGGACGAGGATCAAGAAACGACCGGTTGTTTCTCGGATTTCCAAGATATAGGAGCGCCTCCCAAGAGAATTATGTAACAGGTTACGATCCCATGATTATCTTGCCTTTTATTACTTTCTTTGTTTTAGCTTTGGCCATTGCCTTGGTTATTGGGTGGTGATATTATTTTAGAGAATGATGTACACACTTTTTCTTTACAACATTCATTCTCTGATGATGCACTTTGGACCTTTAACAAATTGAAATTCTTTATGGTATCAAAGCAACCATAACAAAAACCAACAACATAACCAAACCGAGAAATCCTAAAACCTTAAGGCGATGGCAATGCGACATACACCATCACTTAATGTTTCCTATCATTTAGAATATGATGATGAGAAGCAAAGAGCGATTACCGGAACAAAGATGGTTTTCACCAAAGCGACAGTTTTCCCAACCCACGTTTCCGCAAAACGAGAACGTGTTAGCAAACCTAAACCAAGAGAATAAAAAAGTAACACTAAAGGAGCAGTTGAACATTGCACTTTTTGTGGCAAAAATGGTCATAACATGGATGGATGCTTTAAACGCATCGGGTATCCCGAATGGTTGTCCCGTAAAGGTAAACAAGAAATACCAAAACCTATGGTTGTTGGCATAGAGACAAAGGCTACTCTGATCCCAGGAATGATCGTGGCTGAATACCAACAGTTTGTGCATTTCTTTGGAAATAAAGATGGTGTAGACAAAGATGAAATCGCACCGGTAGCAAATATGGCAGGTAACGTCGGTAAGGAAGGTAAATGAGTTGTTGATTCGGGTGCAACTGAGCACATAATTATGATGATGCCATGCTTAATAATAAGACGAAAATAAATATGAACCATCTGTTAGTACCAAAAGTGAACAGTTGAAGGTAGAGGGGATTACACTTTACCTAACGGAATGATGGACCAAGATGTCCTTTATGTTCCAAATTTTAAATGCAATCTTTTGTCCGTTAGTAGACTATCTCAAGATTTACAATGCGCCATTCTTTCCTTATTTTTACGTTATGCAAGGCTTACATTCGAAGATATTGATTGGAGTGGGTAATTGCAAGGATGGTTTATAAAAAATATGGATGATGGGAGGTAAAAGACACGCAATGACGACAACTATTGGTACATGGCATAAAAGATTAGGCCATCCATCAAATTCCAAAATCCCTCATATTGATTTTCTTCAAAGTGTGAAGAAACACTAAGTGACCCCGGACAGATTATGGATAATCTGGGGGTTAAGTAGATGTTTCTCACGAAGGTTAGGTCCGGCAAAGATGGTTATTCTTCTAACGACCTGCAAAACAGACACCGTGAGCTCGTCACTGAGAAGGGGGGGTTCCTCCTTGTGACCACCCTCCGGCGTGAGAATCAGACTAGATTGCTCTGAATATGTGTATATATTGAGAGAGATTGCTAGAGAAGATGAAATACAAGATGATGATACCGTTCCAAGGTGTTGGAGTATTTATAGCCGAATGTAGGTTTCCAAGCAGGTACAGCCAGCTGTATAATATTCCTTTTCTACCACAGTCTACGCACGTGCCGTAGTTGGTGGGTAGGCAGCGGCTGATAGTGACATGGCCGGCTGTGTACTATTCCTTTTCCGCCGGCTGTATCTATTCCTTTTCCACCAACTGCAGGCTATGTACGTGCCACGACAAGGGTTGGTGAGTAGGCAGCGGCTGATAGTGACATTTTGTACTAGAGCGTGCTCCTCGTACTGTTGTCGGTGAGCTGTCACCCTGTGATTGGTTCATGGGCTGCTTTGGTCAGATCTTGTCTATTTTGTCCATACCTTGACAGGTATAGTACACAAGATCTTCCAGAAGCGTACGGACCGGCTCATTTGGGCGGGAGTATGCCCGCCTTGCTCATTCCTTCAGGTGACACTGAATTATTGAGAGTTAGTGCCTTGTGCGTGTAGCCTTGCTATTAGTGCGGGTAGCCTTCCCTGATGGCTTGTATCCGCAACTGCGGGAACAGGCGGGGTACTTCACCATTGGGAGGCTTTTCCTGCGAGAACAGCTGCGTACTGCGCGTAAGGTCTTCATCTCTGAGCATGGTTGGTCCTGCGGAACCAGTTGGTCCTTGCGCAGACGTCCCTCTTCAAGGTGAGTCTTGCGGGTCCAACTGGGCTCTGCTGGGACCTACCTCTTCAAGTCCCCTCAGTCCAATGTTTTTCTCATGAATTGTTAATAAGTGAGGTGAACTTTTGGATTTAAGCAAGGGGTTTTGAAAAGGGTTTTTAGTTTTAAGGTTTTCCGTGGGGATTCTTCCTGCGGTTTTCCTAATGTCACGCAGAATTTCCCACTTTTCTGCTTGATCTTTGGGTATGATGCGGGTAGGTGTGTAACCTCCTCGCAAGTCAGGAGCGTTGAGTTTCAGTTGTATATGTTCTCCACGAGGTTTTGGTAGTTTGACATAGTGATCATTTATGTTTAAACAACCAATTCCATCTTGGAGCATCAAACAATCTAGTTCTCAATGTTCCCGCTATGCGGGGATGTTATATCCATGTCCACAAGCATGGCCCAGAAAATCCTTCTTGGTTTCAATTCCCTGCGAGTGCTAAGTATGTGAAGGGTTTCGCCTTGACACTGTACCCGCACTCGTCTTATAGTTACTTTACTTCCAAGGTATTCTTGGCTTCAATTCCCTGCGGGTGCTAAGTATGTGAAGGGTTTTGCCTTGACACTGTAACCGCACCCGTCTTATAGTTACTTGGTTGCCAAGGTAAGGGGGTGTATTCCCTCTTATTTTTGAATCTTTTTGAAATTCGAAGAGTTGGTGAAAGGATAAGAACAGTCCAAACTGTTGAAGGGACGTTAGCGTCGTCCGACGGTTTCTTCTGACAGTTTCAGGACGTGCAGGAAGTTATGGTGACGTGACGGTATATGGTCATTCCAGACGCTTTTTTAGGCGCATGGGCGCGAATTTTACGGCACGCGTCCTTTCAACAGCTGTTGCCAGCTTGCTCTTTCCACGTGTCATTGTTTCATTGAACCTGCGCTCTCTCTCTCCTCCGCATTAAATTCATCGCATTCATTGCGATGAGTATATAAAGGGGGGGAGGGTGCATCTTAATCCACACCTTCACTTCACTCTTCTTCTAAACGATTTTCGGCGAATACTCATAACTTTTGTCGAGCATTCTCCTGAAATCGTTCCTTCTTTGCGTCTAAAATATGTCTACTCATGATCTTGAGGCTACCGCCGAGGAGTCTGACGTGTATGCCGAGAACCCATCGTCCACTTCTGACAAGGACGATAAGAGTACTGCTGGCGAGTGCCAGTGTGCTCTTCCCCTCGACCTCTATCAGTACATCGTCAGGAAGTTCATGCTCGAACCTTTCGAGCCTGAGTTTCCTGCGTCTCATCAGACGGTGTACGATGCCCCCAAAGGCAAGATAGGGGTATATGCTGCATTCTTCATCTATGGGAATCTCAGGTTCCCATTGACGAAGTTTGTATACCGTGTTTTAGAGAGATACGGTGTGCACCTGACGGAGGTACACCCAATGGCGATAGCCAAGATCCGCCATTTTGAATGGGTGTGCCTCATTCTGGGTGTGGAGCCCCATGTCGACCGCCTGATGACCTTCTACTCCTAGAGGTGCATCCAAGGCTGGTACACCTTGGTCACCCGGATCAAGGGTTTGAAGATTTGTGCTACCGAGCGCAGTCTTCGGTCTTGGAAGCGGGAGTTCTTCTACATCTATGCCCGTGTCGTCCCTATTGCGATGACATTCAAGAACGGGAGAGCACTCCCCAGTCTTCACGCCTCCATCTACCAGGAGGCGGAATGGTTTGCCAAGATATCCCGGATCCAGACTCCGGTTTACCTCTTCGCGGAGTCTGGGATGGTGATGCTCGGTATGAGCCGGGTGTGGAAAGATGCCGGGGCGGAAGCGCCACAGATTCCCATCGTCCTCGAATACGGTTTGAACTCTATCCCTTACGGTATGCTTCATATTATTTGCTAATTTAGGGTTTTTGTTCTAACCAGTTCTCCTTTTATTTTCAGAGGGAAACAACTTGCAGTCTCTTCTGCAGCCGCGGGATAGCGGTGGTCCCGCTCAGTTGGGTACTCGTGCTCTTGACGAGAACGAGTTGCCCATCCTTGAGCAGACGGCGGATCGGTTTGTGGAGGCCTACCCGCCAGGCCACGAGATACTGAGCGCCACGCGGCCGGTAAAAGATTATTTAACCCTCGCCCTCTCAATGCTGAAACCTCTGCTGGAATTCCTCTAATTTTGCCATCTTCTGATGAGGAATCCACAGATGGTCCTTTCTTCGCGAGGAAGAAGAAGGCTGCTGGCGGGAAGGGCAAGGCGAAGGTTGCCTCCACTGCCGATCAGGGGAACCGGTCTGAGTCGGAGACCGAAAGTGAAGAGGCGGCGGGGAACCCAGGTGGTGGTGAGACCACTGCTTCGGAGGTTGAGACAGCTGTCACCTCCAGGTAGCCCAGTACAACGACGGTGACCGGCGTGAAGAGGCCGGCTCCATCGGGTTCGTCCCCGCCTGTTCGCACCTTCAAGCTCAAGAGGACTCGTAAGTATAAACTTCATTTACTTTAACTTCATATCTTTCCGCAATTATATTTAAATATGTTTTCATGCAGGCATGGATGCAACCGCTTTCCAGAGTGGAACGGGAAGGAGCAGCTTTGGACCCACGACGGTAGGTTTGGTCAACCTACCCGAGGCGATGACCCAGGCGGCTACGCCTGTTTGCAGTATTGGTTCAGTTGCTCATCCCGTTGAGGCAACTGTTCCAACTGTAACATCATCCCCGCCGGCTGTCTGTGCCATCTTCACGGAATCCTTCACTGAGCCGGCGGTGGTTTCTTCTGCGGGTTCTTCCGCGGCGACGACCACGGTTGTGAGTTCACCTCCGGTGAGTTCACCTCCGTTGGTTTCTACCGCGGCAGCCTCCACCATGTCTCCTCCGGCGCCGGCGACCGCGGCCGGTCCTTCAGGTATGTTCGGGGTTGGGACGTCTAGCCAATCTTTGCCTCCTTCCCATCTCCTTGACCTTTTGGATGGATATCCCTTAGGTTCAGGTGATGGGTTTGGTGGCTATCGACCTGTTGTCGACCCTACAGGTGCGTGGGGTTATCTTAGCCTTATATCCTTTTTATCCCTTTTTTTATCATCTTTTCCTTACTGTTTTTTGTTTTGTACAGTGTCGGATTCCAATGAGGTTTATGTTCCACGGTGGAACATCCTCCGGGGAACAACCCTACGGACGGCTGTGGACTGCGTCGAGTGGGCGCGCCACGCCGCCCCGAGTGGTGCTAGGGTTCTCGGACGGCTGTGAATAACCCTTCGGACGGCTGTGAACAACCCTTCGACCTTTTGTGATACACAAGAACAAAATTCTGTTTGAGCGCAATGAAGACTTTGACCTGGCTATGCAATTCCAACGCGCTGTGCGTGTTTGTTATGAAAACGGAATTCATAGTTGCAGAGACTGGCAGTCCAAGCGCTTCAAGTAATTTAAAGACTAAGAGCTCAAGACGATGGGGTGTCTGTTAGTGCACGGTTTTGCGTCTCAAGTCTTTGTATTTATCTTTAACGTATTTGACGTTTTGTTTAATGTAATAAAATATTATTGTTTTAAGTTAGTTCGTTATATGTAAAGTCTAGTTCGCTAAGGATGTTTAGCGAACTAGAATTAAGTTAAGATCTCCCTGATTCGTTAAGGATGTTTAACGAATCAGAAAATGATTCGTTAGTTTATTTATCTGTTTATGTATGTAACGAAGTAGTGTCTAGTTCGCTAGGGGATGTTAGCGAACTAGACCTATCTTCTATTTATAGGTGAACATTGTTCACGTTTAATCTAAGTTTTGAGAGTTAATTAACTAAAGGCTGTCCAATCTCTCTCTCGATCTTCATGCTAATATTATACGTACACATATATATATAACTAATACTAATAATAATAACAGATAACATATAATCAAGAGTAATCATGAACTAGATCCGTGTTAGATTAATTACATCTCAGATCTATGATCTATGAGAGATTAAGGAGATCAAACAGAAGTTTGTTGCCGCAAGTGCCCTATTGGGAAAGCAAATAACATAAACTCTAAAGAAAAGGTAAAAACCTAACAACTAGCCACAAATGGAATTATTCAACATATTTTTATTAATAAGAAATTTGTTGCTGCAAGTGTCCTATTGGCCACATGGCGTCACGAAACTGGTATGTATGTTTTTCATTATTTTTTAGTTTAGTCACCGTAACGCACGTAACGGAAACCGATCTAACACCATTTTCTTAGTTCCGGTATCACAACAAATATGATTTAAATCGATCGAATTCTCGTAGGCTCAGCCACCTCAACGCCCGGGATCGACAATGGCCGGGTATTACCCGTGTTCGAGTTTCACCGATAGACGTTGTCACATTGGTTCACCTCAATTTCATAATGTTTTGTTTTATTTTTTGTTTTAATTCTAGTACAATAACGCACCTTATCCAAACCAACCAAATTCACGTCGAATTGCCGGTTCAATGCTTGGATTTAATCACCATCTGAGTTTTACCGACATGTCCGGCACACAGGTTAAAATTTAGTTCAAAATAAAGAGAAAGACCCACAAAATTAAGCACATTCATTAGGATATGAGAATCACAAGGGCTGCAACTGAGTATGGATCATTTTTTTACATCCCTCCTTGATTCAAACTCTGTGTAATCAACTGGATGCTGAAAATAAACAAACTTTTCCTAGTCTAGAGGATCAATCAGAATATCAACATGATGCATGAATATATAAACAAAATTTTCAACTACTAAAGGCTAAGTTTGAATATCAGCATGCTAAACTTTTGTGTTGATGACATCAACCCGTGAGCAACCATTTCCATGATGAAGTGATGCGTCAACTGTATATGCTTTGACCTAACAACTAGCCATAAACATATTTATTCAACATTTTTATTACTATCTTATATATAAGAAGTTTGGTACCGCAAGTGCCCTATTATTGGGAAAGCAAATAACCTAAACTCTAAAGAAAAGGTAAAAACCTAACAACTAGCCACAAAGGGATTTATTCAAAATGCTTTATTACTGTCTTATAAATAAGAAGTTTGTTGCCGCAAGTGCTCTATTGGGCCACTTGCCTACACCAAACTGGCCTGTATGCTTTTTTTTGTTTTTTGGTTTAGTCACCGTAACAAAAATAACGAACTGATCTAACACCATTTTTTTCTTAGTTCTGGTATCATAAAAACATGACAGAAACTTGATGTTAGGTTAAAAGTCGTGTGTTTTATTATCCTGTGGATTTCCTTGTGCTTGATTGTGTAAAGAATACACAACCGACTGTTATTATGGGTAGACCGTTCTTAGCTACAACAAAGGCTATTATAAATTGTGCTGAGGGAACGGATAGAATGAGGTTCGGGGAAAAGAAAATGAGTTTAAAGGTGTTTTCTAATTTGTTTAATCATAAAACTGACAAGTGTGGATCTCCTGAGAAGGAGAATCAAACAGAAAAGAAAGAATGTTTTATGATTGACCGGTTAAATGAAGAGAAGGTAAAGAAAAAGTCAAGAAGGAGAAGAAGAAAAAAGGCGGAGTTTGATTGTTACAGAGAAATGTGTAAATTTTATGATCAGGTATGGGACAAAACTAATGATGAGAATGGAACAAGTTTAGGAGCAGAAGGAGGCAAGCACTCTACGAGACCACCATAAATGACACATAAGGTATGGTCTGGCTGACGACCTTAACAAAAATTTAGCGCTAACTGGGAGGCAACCCGACCTTGTATTCAGGTACGTGTATATTTTGTTGTAACTGAACTTTGAGGGTGTAGTTCTCTATAAACCCTCACGAGACCCACTTGTCCTCCCGGGCTTACGGGGGGGGTTTACAGGGCTTGTTGCATACGCTAAATGCAATCGTGATTTCTGCATAGTGCTCTTAAGTATAGGGGGCATCTCACAATATGTCTGGAATAATGGGCTGCTGATACGAAACATGTATACCCATCCCCTTGACTCGTTATCCCCGCCTAAACGACCCCATTTTCAACTTCTCTTTTTGAAAGCATTAGTGAGTAAGACTATCGAGAAGCTGAAAAACCAACCATGACCAGAAACCTATAACTTGGCATTAATGGCAATAATTAACAGTTAACAACTTTGGTTTCTGAACACTCTTCGAGGTACTATCGGGCTAAAATTTTTCAAATTTCCCCCATCCCCACACTTGAGGTTTACATTGTCCTCAATGTAAGAATACTTAACATTGTCCTCAAAGTTAAAATAGAAAAAACGATTAATAAACATTTGAGGGACGGGGTTGAAATTGACTCTTTTACTATTAAGCAATTTAAAATTCGGGGCTTAAATGTGGCGGTTCAACTAATAATTATACAATTACACTTTTAACGTTTAAAGTAATAAAAACAAAACAAATTATGAAACTGAAATCACCTGGTATCAACGGGACTAGAGAAGGACCAGTTAGCTCGTGAACTCTCAAAAACACTCGTATACTCTCGTCTCATCCAATTACCAAACTGTCAATCGAACCAGCAAAATCTCGAGATGTGTAGAAGCAAGCTTCTCACAAGTGTAAGACATAGGTCTTTTAATAGTTATGAAAATGAATTTTTGTTAATTTTATTAAAACAATTACCGAGCCACATTAAGTCGTTTCATAATAAATTCTGTTAAATTAGTTAAAAACGTTAAAAGACCTAACTCACTTTCGTAGGAATCACGATTGCATTTAGCATATGGAACAAGCCCTGTAAACCCCCACGTAGCCCAGGAGGACGAGTGGAGTCTCGTAAGGGTTTATAGAGAACTACACCCACAAAGTTCAGTTACAACAAAATATACACTTACCTGAATACAAGGTCGGGTTGCCTCCCGGTTAGCGCTAAATTTTTGTTAAGGTCTTCAGCCAGACCATACCTTATGTGTTATTCATGGTGGTCTCGTAGAGTGCTTGCCTCCTTCTGCTCCTAAACTTGTTCCATTCTCATCATTAGTTTTGTCCCATACCTGATCATAAAATTTACACATTTCTCTGTAACAATCAAACTCCGCCTTTTTTTCTTCTTCTCCTTCTTGACTTTTTCTTTACCTTCTCTTCATTTAATGTGTCAATCATAAAACATTCTTTCTTTTCTGTTTGATTCTCCTTCTCAGGAGATCCACACTTGTCAGTTTTATGATTAAACAAATTAGAAAACACCTTTAAACTCATTTTCTTTTCCCTCGGCACAATTTATAATAGCCTTTGTTGTAGCTAAGAACGGTCTACCCATAATAACAGTCGGTTGTGTATTCTTTACACAATCAAGCACGAGGAAATCCACAGGATAATAGAATTCACCAACTTTTACAATCACATCCTTTACAATCCCCCTAGGACACTTAAGAGTTTGATCAGCGAACACCACTGTTGTTTTAACCTTTTGTAGTGGCCCAAAATCATACCGATCATACAAACTCCCTGGTAAAATACTTACACAAGCTCCAAGATCCAACAAAGCCTTGTCTAATTTAAAATCACCTATTTGTATTGAAATAATAGGTGTTCCTGGATCTTGAAGTTTCGAGGGAAGGGTACCCATCAAAACGGCATTCACACTAGCAGTTAGATCAAGTTGTTTAGGAAACTTGTGACGTAGCTTGTGGATACTTAACTCTTTTAAACATTCAACATGATCAGGACTCGCTTTAATTTGTTCAAGCAATGGTTTATTTATTTTCAGTTTTTCAAAATTTTCCCACTTTTCACTCTTAGGTTGTTCCCGTTTACTTAAATTTTTTGGTGCAAGTAAAACCATTGGAAATGGAACTTTCACATTTAAATTACTAATTTCAGAAAACATGTTATTTGAATCACTTTCAGACTTTGTAAAACTTTTAACTTCCTGATCATGTTCACTATCACCCTTAAACTCGGTTATATCATTCACCCCACCCTCAACACATTGTGGTGAATGAGTTTCAACAACAGAAATTTCAGAAAGAGGACGAGTACTTACCTCAATTATGTGGAAACTCGTTGTGTTAGACGATTTGTGAGTTGGACATATCTGAGTATCACTACAAAGCTTACCTTGATCTCTTCTGATGACTGCCACTTCTTCAGTTAATTTTCCAACCTGCTGTGACAATGCCTGGATTTCCTTATCTCTAATCTCGTTGCCATTTTGAATATCCATCATTAACTCAATAATTATATCCAATTGTTCATTGATGGAGTTATCATCCGACCCATGCTGATCCGTTTGCCTATTCCCCGGATTATGCAAGTTGCTTTGATAGTTACTTTGACTTCCTTCATAGAAATTATGAATTGGTGTCTCAAAAGATCTTGCATTCTGATGTGGTGGCTCGAACAGTGAGACGTTCTTTGGTACTATAGGCACAAAATGACTGGCAACTCCTCTAACCGGGGCTTTGTGATTCGCCCTAGGCACTCCATCCATATACTCATATTGACCCTGTTGTCCTCCTTAATCGTTTTGTTGATCACCATTATACCTCTGCCGACCCAACTTGACCCGATTCTGACCTCTTTGATTAAATTGTGGCACCGAAAGCACAAACTCATCAAACTCATCATATTCATACTGGTTTTGTATTTGAGGATGTGGTAGGTCAAAGTTTGAGAATTCTTGTGTGAATGGTGGGTCTGGCGGGCCACCGGGTGAACTTTGATTGCTATAATAACTCATAATCGAACTATATGTATGTTGTCGACGCTATAATAGGATCCTACACAAGCAAAAACAAGCAATACCAAGTGTAATACCGAACTTAAACAAAAAGAAATAAAAAGAAAAAATATTTTTGGATTTTCTTTTTTACCTTTTAAAAAATATTTATTTATTTTAATCAAACAAGCAACGCAACACTAAGCGCACTAGCTCCCCGGCAACGGCGCCATTTTGATGACCGTCGTTTTAGTCATTCAAAAACCCAATTAAACTAAATAGTTAGAGTAAGTAGGGTATCGTATCCACGAGGAGCATGTGGTCAGTATTAAAAGTTTGTTTGATTTTCAATATAAAATATAGCTAAATAAGATGGACAAACGATATCAAGCAAAACTAGAAGATTGATTTTGAAAACAATTTAAAGAAAACGCAACCTTCTCCCGGTTTCAGGTTCTAGGTTTCACACAAAACTCGTTTCATTAATTGGACACCACATGGATATGGAGTTGGCAAGTAGGTTAATTTAGGTGGTAATCAAAAATAGATTTTTATCATCGGATCTTTTTTAATTCAATTACCATACTTACTAGTGTGAATCGACCTACTCTATTTCACCCAACATGCTACTAGGTTTTGTCATCAACCGAACAAGTTGTAAAGCAAGGATTACTAACACATGCAAATAATTTAAATAAACCAACACATCAATATGTTCATACAACATTGTCAATGTCAAGAACAAATCCAAACATTAATAAAATTGAGAAAAGTGTTAAACCTAAACAAACCGTTCACCCGGAGAAAGTTACAACGAGACTAGCCTTGCGTCATTACGATTATTGCTTCTTGATTTTTGTGCCAAACAGCCAAAGGCTGCTTTCTCTTGTCTTGCGCTGCTCCCAAAATCATCCGTCCAGCCCCTGCATAACCTCTACTGCCATTGAACTCCCCAAAACCTTGTCCCTCTCATTTACTATATGAACCCAATACTTATTGAGCCCACTCCAAAATTGTGTGCACGCCATTTGAGCCCAGATTTGTCACCTTTAATAAACGAGCCCACCTTCTAATTCTATTTCATTATACTTTATTATTCTTTTCCTTAATATGCACGTGTACTAACAAAATCACTAGAATTCCTTGTTCATCTAAATTTCGTAAAGGGACTGCATAAACAAAAGTCAAACAATATATTAATCATTCTTTTATGGTGACATTTAAATGGAATGTGGTTGCTTTCATATTTATTATTATTATTATTATTATTATTATTATTATTATTCATGAATCATTTGCGCATCAAACTCGATCTTCCTAAGACTCCAACGCATGCTCGTAATTGCTTCCAATAAGTATCTTTAATGCTTAATGGCCTGAAATACAAAAGTACGCTTGAAGTACCAATGTTCACCCAATATTTAAAGTAAAACTAAACAATTAATATAATAAAACACACGACTTTTAACCAACCATCAAAACTATAGATTCAGTTGCCTCAACGCTCGAGATCGACAATGGTTGGTTATTACCGGCGCACGGGTTTACTGATAAACGCCGCCAAATTGGTTCACCTCGAGTTTTATAACCTTTTGTTTAATTTTTTGTTTTGATTCTGGTACAATAGCGCACATCATCGGAACCAATCAAATTCATGTCGGATTACTGGCTCAATGCTTGGATTTAATCACCATCTGATTTTTACTGACATGCCCAGCATAACGCGCAAGGTAAAAATTTAGTTCCAAATAAAGAGAAAGACCCAGAAAATTAAGCACATGCATGAGGATAAGAGAATCACATGGGCTGTAACCGAGTCTCAATTAATTTTTAACACCCCCTTGATTCAAACTCCGTGACACCAACTAGATGCCGAAAATGAACAAATGTTTCCCGAGTTAGAGGCTTAGTCAGAATGTCAGCATGATGCCAAAAATAAACAAAATTATCCCGGCTAGAGGCTTGGTATGAATATGAGCATGCTGAACTTAAATGTTGCTGTACTCAAGTGACACCAACCCTTGAGAAACGATTTTCATGATGAAGTGATGCGTCAACTCTATATGCTTTTACCTAACAGCTAGCCACAAACGGATTTTTTCAACATAATTTTATTACTATCTTATAAATAAGAAGTTGTTGTCTTAAGTTCCCTATTGGGAAAGAAAATAACCTAAACTCTAATGAATAGGTAAAAACCTAAAAACTAGCCACAAATGGATTTATTCAACATATTATTAAATCTATCTTATAAATAAGAAGTTTGTTGCCGCAAGTGCCCTATTAGGCCACTTGACGAACCAAACTTGTTCATAAGTTTATTTTTTGTTTTTTAGTTTAGTCACTGTAACGAAAGTAACCAAAAACGATTTAACACCATTTTTTTTAGTTCTGGTATCATAAAAACATGACGAAAACCAATCGAATTCCTGTAGACTCAGTCGCCTCAACTACTGGGATCGACAATGGTCGGGTATTACGAGCGCTCGAGTTTTACCGATAGACACTGCCACATTGGTTCACCCCAGTTTTTATAACTTTTTGTTTTATTTTTCGTTTTAATTCTCGTACAATAGCACACGTCATCGAAACCAACCAAATTCACATCGGATTACCGGCTCTATGCTAGGATTTTATCATCATCAGAGTTTTACCAACATGCCCGCGGAGCGCGCTCGGTAAAAACTTAGTTCAAAATAAAGAGAAAGACCCGGACAATTAAGCAAATGCATGAGGATAAGAGAATCACGTGGGCTGAAATCGAGGTTGGATCATTTTTAAACATCCCCCGTGATTCAAACTCCATGACACCAAGTAGGTGTCGAAAATAAACAAACTTTTCCCCAGGCTAGAGGCATAATCAGAATATCAGCATGATGCCGAAAATAAACAAAATTTTCGCCGGCTTGAGGCTTAGTCATAATATCAGTATGCGGAACTTTTATGTTGCAATACTCAAGTAACACCAACCCTTAAGCAACCATTTCCATGATGAAGTGACGTCAACTCTATATGCTTTGACCTAACAACTAGCCAAAAACGGATTTATTCAACATATTTTTATTACTATCTTATAAATAAGAACTTTGTTATCGCAAGTGTCCTATTGGGAAAGCAAATAATCTAAACACTAAACAATATGTAAAAACCTAACAACTAGCCACAAACGGATTTATTCAAAATATTTTTACTACTATCTTATAAATAAGAAGTTTTTTTCTGCAAGTGCCCTATTGGGCCACTTGGCGCCTGTTAGTTTTGTTTTAGTTTTTTAGTTTAGTCACCAAATGAACGTAATGGAAACCGATCTGACGCCATTTTTTTAGTTTCGGTATCATAACAAACATGACGGAAACGATCGAATTTCTGTAGAATCGGTCGCCTCAACTCCCGGGATCGACAATGGTCGGGTAATACCGATCGTCAATGGTTGGGTATTACCAGCGCTCTAGTTTTACCGATAGACGCCGCCACATTGGTTCACCTCAATTTTTATAACTTTTTATTTTTATTTAATGTTTTAACTGTGGTACAATAACGCACGTCATCGAAACCAACCAAATTCACATTGAATTACCAGCTCAATCCTTGGATTTTATCACCATTTGAGTTTTACTTTTACTGACATGCTCGGCGCAACGCGCAAGGCAAAAGATTAGTTCAAAATAAAGAGAAAGACCTAGACAATTGAGCACATGCATGAGGATAAGAGAATCACGTGGGCTGCAACTGAGTTTGGATCATTTTTTAACATCCCCCTTTTATTCAAACTCCATGACACCAAGTAGATGCCAAAATAAAAAAACTTTTCCTGGGCTAGAGGCTTAGTCGGAATGTTAGCATGATGCCGAAAATAAACGAAATTTTCCCCGGCTAGAGGCTTAGTCAGATTATCAGCATGCTAAACTTTTATGTTGCAGTACTCAAGTGACACCAACCCTTGAGCAACCATTTATTTGATGAAGTGATGCGTCATTTCTATATGCTTTGACCTATTGTGCATAACAGTATTTTTAATCAAGTTAATTGTAGTCATTTTCTCATAAAATAACAGTTGTTGATTTTTGTAGTAGGCTACGATTGGGAATTCCAAAAGCGATGTGTTTTTCTATATGACATTACAGAATCGCAAAACACGTTTCGATTGAATCTTCACACAAACACTCGGTTGGCTACAAATGTTTTCCGCTAGCTTGTAGTTAGAGATTGATTCAAAAACTCTTAGTTGTTTGATCCGTTCCTAGGACCTACACTATATAAGACTGTGGCAAGTATTTGGTGCATAACGGGGTCTACACTTTTGCTTCTGGGTGAGTGAATATGCATTCGGTTAGATTTGGTATTATTATATAAAATCTGATAATCAGGCAATCATTGCTTTTGATGAGTGTATTTACACTTGTTGATACCAAATGCATGTCTTCAGAAACTCTCACGTAATACGTGAAGTATAAGCTAATTATATATATGTATATCAAAATAACATTAACACATGATAAGACCTTTAAGACTTACTAACTGTGTGAACAAGCGGGCTTAATGGTTTATCGATACTTATAGATCATTAACACCTAGTTAACTTGTTATGATATAATATGACTATGCATTGGTGTACCTACTCTTTGAGTAGGGGGGTTGGCCGACCCATGTGAAAAAATATTTTTTAGTGTTATATATGTGTTTAAATCTTGACCGACCCTTGTGAAATTTTGATACCGACCTCTGTAGAATTTCGAAAACGACAAAAAGACCATGTGAAAATTCGAGAACAACCCCCATGATATTTCGAGACCGGCCATAATAAAAAATAAATTTACATTTATAATTATATAAATGTATATAAATAGTTAATTTTAAGATTAATTGAAACGAATTTAATACAAATTTAAGCCCAAATGTCTAATTAATCTTATTCCTAAGTTTTTAAGTCCAAGCCCAAAACTCTCAACCCAATGTGCATTTAACTTATCAAAAAATGTTACAATGGAGCAAGTATTTTTATTTGTTTGATTATCTTTTTTCTATATCACTCGAGCTGACCCAATTCTAGCCGATCGGAGAGGCCCAACTGGACAAAAAAAAATATACTGATTACTTGACATGACCGGCCGAACGGAATCGAAAAAAAAAATATGTAGCGATGGTCAACTGAATACCGACCAAAAAGTTTCCCGACCCTTGTGAAAAAATTTCATGAATCTGTCACTGTGAATATGTGTAATTTGAAGCAACTCAATGAAACATTACAAGCCTAATAATTAAAAGTGAATGAGTTGAATCATTAAAAAGAAATAATTAACACTAAACAACTTATTACATCGATCATGATTATAACTTGTCATCTTCCAAATTTATAAGACGATTTGGCAATGTGTTTTAGATGAACTTGTATATCATATTACAACTTATGTATTATTACTTTTCAGAATCCTATGTTCATTCTTTTTTTATTTTCACTTTTAAAACCCTTGCTACTTGGCTATGCATTATCATACCGAGTTCAAGTCCACGTGGAGCCAATTCATCATATATTCCCATCAACGTTAGACACCACAATACCACATACGTACTCCAAAAACACTAGCTTCCACTTGCTACACTTTTCATGTAAAAACACCATCAAGACTATCGACACCTCACACATACTCCAAACCATTATTCCACTTGCTACAATTTTCATGTAAAAACTTGTACGTGTTCTTATTAAATGCTCAACAAATAAACTTGTACTGTTAATTAGCAGGCTTAATGGCTTATCGATGCATATAGATCATTAACACCTAGTTAACATGTTATGATATAATATGACTTTCAGTGTAAATTGAAACAACCCAATGACACATTACAAGCCTTACAATTAAATATATATATATATATATATATATATATATATATATAGATCATTAACACCTAGTTAACATGTTATAATATAATATGACTTTGTGTGTAAATTGAAACAACCCAATGACACGTTACAAGCCTTATAATTAAATATATATATATATATATATATATATATATATATATATATATATAAAAGTAGAATCATCATAAAAAAATAATAAGAAATAATTAACACTAAACAACTTATTATATATATATATATAAAGTAGAATCATCATAAAAAAATAATAAGAAATAATTAACACTAAACAACTTATTACATCGATCATGATTATAACTTGTCATTCCAAATTTATAAGACCATTTAGGAATATATTATGATTTTTTAGATGAACTTGTATATCATATTACAACTTATGTATTAATTATAACTTTTCAGAATCCTATGTTCATTCATTTCTTATTTTCACATTAAAACCCTTGCTACTTGGCTATGCATTATCATACCGAGTTCAAGTCCACGTGGAACCAATTCATATATTTCCATCAACACCAATGACACCACATGCATACTCCAAAACACACTTCCACTTGCTACACTTTTCATGTAAAAACACCATCAACACTATTGACACCTCACACATACTCCAAACCATTATTCCACTTGCTACATTTTTCATGTAAAAACTTGTACGTGTTCTTAATAAATGCTCAACAAATAAGCATATTGCGCCACCGATTAAATACACCTCTCCACGTATATACCTCCATGCAAACCCTAAAACCACTATATATACCACCCTAATTCACACAGCAAATTCACACAACAAACCAACAATGGCAAAGCTAATAGCTCTCGCACTCGCCTTCGTCGCCCTGGTTACTGCCCATGCAACCATCGTCACCACCGCCATCAACGACGAGTTCGATTTCCCATTCGGAGAGCAAATGCAATGTCGCCGACAGTTACAGGGACAGAACCTGAACCCGTGCCGCACGTTCCTCCAGAAGGGCCGTATTCCATTCCAAGGATACTTCCCTATGAAGGGGTTCCAGGAGCCATTCATCCAGCAATGCTGCCAAGTGCTCCAAAACATCAACGAGCCGTGCCAATGTGAGGCCGTGAAGCAGGTGTTCCAAGAAGCCCAGCAACAACAACAACAAGAGTGGCATAGCTTTATACCATTCCTCGGTTCTCAGCAGTCACAACAGTTGAGGCAGAAGGCTCAGGCCATCCCTAACCTATGCAACCTTCAAACACAATGCGGAATTGGAAGCAACCCGATCGATTTCCCATTCCAAATCCCTTTCTTTCCCAAGGCCACGCCTCCTTTTGGCGGATCACAGCCCCAATGCAGCGAAACTGATATCCAAAGGCCAGTCAACAAATGCCAAAGGTACACTATATAAGTATTCTTAAAGATTCATTATCAAATGATCACATACATTGTTTACCTTAACTTTGCTAGCTAGTTTAGGACATAATATGAGATTCCACCTTTTCCAATGTTAGATAGTACTCTAACACAATCATAATCATATATTAAGCACAAACCCTAATCGTATAACGATATTTTCAACAGGTTCGTCACACAACAACTCCAGTACCCTGAGATGAGCGTCGGCTATCAACAAGAACAATCGCCAGAACTTCAACAGTGCTGTGACGAGCTCCAGTACATGAAGAATGGGTGTGAGTGCAGGGCCATTAGAGAGATAGCTAGCAGAGTGATGAAGCAGCAGTCGCAATTCGGGAGGTTTGGCAGGCAGCAGTCGGAGATGGTGAGGCAGATTGTTCAGGATCTGCCCAATCAGTGCAATTTGGACATGAGCCAGCAATGCACCTTCTGAAGTATGAGGCAAATGAAGGAGAGTTGCATCTCTAGTTGATCTTTGAGATGCATGGGAGGGTAGTTTCTAATAATAAGATGAATAATAATCGTGGCTTTCATCTTGTCTTTATATATCAAAATAATAAATGACTGCCCAACTTTTAATCTAGCTTCGAATGTTCATCAAGCTTATGACCCTTGTTTTAAAACTTATGGTATAATTAGTAAGTAGTGCATGCGCGTTGCAACGGAATTGAAAAAAACCCAAATTCGTGAATTTGATGACTAAACTTAGAAAACCCACATTCACAAAACTGACACTGGTTGTTAGCCAAGGCTCTAGTGTGCTACACGACTACAACATAGGTTGCCAGTTGCCACGCCATAAACCAGAACATCATCAAAGCCATAAACCATAGAGAACCATGATAGTCATGACTTATACTATACCCAGCTTGATTATGATGTATAACAATACTAACTTATACTACGATGTATAACAATACTAACTTATACGGATGATGATGCTTATATAATGAATGAATCATAGTTATGCATTCTTTTTCTCTTCTTTCTTACAATTTTCTCCCCATAAAAAACATCCAATTACAATCAAGAGGTAGGGGGCAACAAGGAGCACTGCAACCCTTTTTTAATGGCAAATTTGATCCTACTGAAAACAAAATTATGGTTTTTGCCGTCGATGAGTTATTGTGCATGACCTGTTGAACTCTTTTCAAAAACACATCAGCTTCGGGACAAAGGACCCGTTGAGCTCTTATTCTAATGTGTTTCAACCAAATGCCACCATATTTCTTTGTTTTAATTTGTTACTATGCATTTGGTTAAACCAATTTGTTTGATAATGATAAATATACATTTTATTGTAAGAGCATTCACAATATTTTTTTTGGAGTACTTTTAAAAGTGTCACATGATATATGTTCATAAGTTAAATTTTTTTTCTCTCACTTATCCTACGCACAACCTTCTAAAACCATCAATTCTCTCTTCTCTCTCATCTTTTATAGTCACTCTCCCAAGATGTTTTTATGGAAGTATAAAACTATCACCCATTCTTTCCTTCATCTCACATTATAAAACTATCACCATTTTGTTATGATATTAGAACATATACATAAAAGATCCTACACTCAAAAATAAACCAACATTCCACAACCAAAACCCTAATCGCCGCCATGACCGGTGATAAAGAAAAATTTGACTCAGCCATGATCGGCGACCAAAGAAAACAAACCGATGGAGGGGCTGCTGATCATACCTCTCCGTATTACATACATGCCTCTGATTATCCGAGATAGTTACACGTTAATGACGTGCTTACCGATGGAAACTACACAAATTGGTCCCAAGAGATGTTGAATTTCTTGTTTGCTAAGAACAAGGTAGGCTTCATCGATGGGTCAATCAAGAAACCGGAACCTGATTCACCAACCTACATGGCCTAGATGCTGTGTGATGCCATGCTTAAGGGCTGGTTGAACACGGCAATGGAGAAAGAAATACGAACCAGCGTAAAATATGCTTCCACAACTCAAGAGATTTGGGCAGATTTGAAAGAACGTTTCGGAAAGGATAACGCACCAAGGGCATACGAGCTGAAGCATTCCTTGACCATGATCAAACAGGAAGGATCGTCCATCTCCGCCTACTTCACGAGGCTACGTTCCATTTGGGACGAAATCGAGTCCATGTTTCCGATTTCTTTATGCATGTGTAACGGATGTACATGCGGGCTCGGAAAGAAACTTAATGACCTCAAGGACAAAGAGAGGCTATATGAATTTCTCCTTGGTCTAGATAGCGAGTATGGAACCATACGTACTCAAATCCTCGCTATGCAACATACACCAGCCCTCAATTCAGCCTACCATTTGGTATACGATGATGAACAGCAAAGAGCCATTTTTGGTTCAAAAATACCAATCAATGATGCAACTACCTTTCAAGCTTTTCGCCTAGGAAGAAGGATCTGAATTTGTCACAAAACAAATTTGTTTATAATGATGGAAAGCGTAATTTAGGTGAACGGATTGAACATTGTGATTATTGTGAAAAAGATGGTCATAAGAAAGAAGGATGTTTAAACTTATTGGGTATCTGGAATGGTGGCTGGGTAAAGGAACACATGAAAAGGCTAAACCAAATGTCGATTGTGTTGAAAAGGGAACGAGCAACATACCAGGTTTGACAAAGGAGCAATACCAACAATTCGTGAAGATCTTTGGCGATAAGATTAATGTTATTGAAGAAGAAAACACGTTGGTTGCTAACATGGCAGGTAATACTAGCCATGAAGGTAAGTGGGTTATTGACTCATGTGCCACCGATCACATAATTTTCAATGATTTTTACCTCAAAAATAAAATTAAGAAAAAGCATGAACCACCCGTTGTTATACCAAATGGGGATTCCATAGCCGTTGACGGTAGAGGAGAATACACCTTGCCTAATGGAATAACAATAAAGGGTGTCCTACATGTCCCCGATTTTAAATGCAATCTTTTATGCGTCAGTAAATTGTCGCAAGATCTCCAATGTGCTATCACATTTTTTCCCAATTTTTGTGTAATGCAGGACTTGAGTTTGAGGACATTGATTGGAGTGGGTGATTGCAAGAATGGTCTATAGAAGATGGGGATGACGGGGGATAAGAGAAAAATTATAATGAAAACGGTTGACACATGGCATAATAGATTAGGTCATGCTTCGAATTCTAAGCTTTCTTATGTTGATTTTCTTAAAAACACGCGTTTAAACCAAAAGGATTTTTGTGATTCTTGTGTTAAGGCTTAGTTTGCCCGTTTACCATTTCCTATTAGCACTACCAAAACGAATGCTTGCTCTGATTTATTGCATTGTGATGTGTGGGAGAAATGCCATACACCTTCTTTTTCTAGAGCAAGTTATTTTCTAACTATAGTAGACGATTTTAGTAGAGTTGTTTGGGTCTTCTCATAAAACATAAACATGAGGCTAGTACTTATCTCGTTGATTTTCATAAAATGATAAAAGTTCAATTTGAGAAAAATATTAAGAAAATCCGATGTGACAATGGTGGGGAGTTCACATCCAATTACATGCTTGAGTTTTATGCCAAAGAAAGGATTGTTTTGGAAACCACGTGTCCACATACACAACAACAAAATGGTGTGGTGGAACGTAAACATCGACACCTTTTAGAAATTTCTCGAGCACTTAGATTTGAGTCTAACTTACCTACAAGGTTTTCGGGGAATGCATATTAACTGCAACGTATATAATTATCATATCAAGGGATGTCAAATTTGTAGAGAATTTTTGTTCCTCCGAACAACGTGACCATGAGCCACAAACCGAACGAGAAATGCCTTCAGATCCTAGCCTAGAATCTGAAATGAACAACCAAAGCTTAGATGGATTAAATGAGCCTGATGTTGAAATGTCACAGCCCCACTATGAATTTTTTCTTCAAAATGATCAGCCCATTGACACTGAACAACTCAACACACCACACAACCCAATAAGGCAATAATATAAAATGAAAGACAAAGAGGAAGTAAATGACGGGCAGAATAATATGCATAAATTAAGCATAGTAACGTTTATTCCCCTCAAGTTGGAGCATGGAGGTCTGTAATGTCCAACTTGTCGAGTAAGGTTGTAACACCCTTGGCAAAACACAACATTGTCCCACTCTTAGGCTATCCCACATCGGCCGTGGACAAGAGAGATCACTGGTTCATAAGTAATGTCCTGCCTCTTCAATCACCAACGCGTTTTGGGCAACCAAAAACAAATCCGTGAGCTCTTCGTGGGCATGCGAGGGGCCGGATGTTACAAGTGGTATCAAAGTCACTCTTGTGCCGGAAATGATTTGCACCCAATGGTTTAGTTAATAAATCTGCAAGTTTCATGGTTGTGCTAATTTTCATGGTTTGTATTTCTTTGGACTCCACACGTGTTCTAACGAAATAGCAATCCATCTCGACATGTTTGGTTTGTTCATGGAGGACAGGGTTGTTTGCTATATGTCAGGCTGCTTGATTGTCACAAAATAATTGTGTCGGGTCATCTTAAGGGACATCAAGTTCCTTTAAAATCCATCTCATCCATAATATTTCATTTACCACGACAGCCATGGCTCGATATTCGGCTTCGGACGAGGATCGAGAAACGACCGGTTGTTTCTCGGATTTCCAAGATATAGGAGCGCCTCCCAAGAGAATTATGTAACATGTTACGATCCCATGATTATCTTGCCTTTTATTACTTTCTTTGTTTTAGCTTTGGTCATTGCCTTGGTTATTGGGTGGTGATATTATTTTAGAGAATGATGTACATACTTTTTCTTTACAACATTCATTCTCAGATGATGCACTTTGGACCTTTAACAAATTGAAATTCTTTATGGTATCAAAGCAACCATAACAAAAACCAACAACATAACCAAACCGAGAAATCCTAAAACCTTAAGGCGATGGCAATGCGACATACACCATCACTTAATGTTTCCTATCATTTAGAATATGATGATGAGAAGCAAAGAGCGATTACCGGAACAAAGATGGTTTTCACCAAAGCGACAGTTTTCCCAACCCACGTTTCCGCAAAACGAGAACGTGTTAGCAAACCTAAACCAAGAGAATAAAAAAGTAACACTAAAGGAGCAGTTGAACATTGCACTTTTTGTGGCAAAAATGGTCATAACATGGATGGATGCTTTAAACGCATCGGGTATCCCGAATGGTTGTCCCGTAAAGGTAAACAAGAAATACCAAAACCTATGGTTGTTGGCATAGAGACAAAGGCTACTCTGATCCCAGGAATGATCGTGGCTGAATACCAACAGTTTGTGCATTTCTTTGGAAATAAAGATGGTGTAGACAAAGATGAAATCGCACCGGTAGCAAATATGGCAGGTAACGTCGGTAAGGAAGGTAAATGAGTTGTTGATTCGGGTGCAACTGAGCACATAATTATGATGATGCCATGCTTAATAATAAGACGAAAATAAATATGAACCATCTGTTAGTACCAAAAGTGAACAGTTGAAGGTAGAGGGGATTACACTTTACCTAACGGAATGATGGACCAAGATGTCCTTTATGTTCCAAATTTTAAATGCAATCTTTTGTCCGTTAGTAGACTATCTCAAGATTTACAATGCGCCATTCTTTCCTTATTTTTACGTTATGCAAGGCTTACATTCGAAGATATTGATTGGAGTGGGTAATTGCAAGGATGGTTTATAAAAAATATGGATGATGGGAGGTAAAAGACACGCAATGACGACAACTATTGGTACATGGCATAAAAGATTAGGCCATCCATCAAATTCCAAAATCCCTCATATTGATTTTCTTCAAAGTGTGAAGAAACACTAAGTGACCCCGGACAGATTATGGATAATCTGGGGGTTAAGTAGATGTTTCTCACGAAGGTTAGGTCCGGCAAAGATGGTTATTCTTCTAACGACCTGCAAAACAGACACCGTGAGCTCGTCACTGAGAAGGGGGGGTTCCTCCTTGTGACCACCCTCCGGCGTGAGAATCAGACTAGATTGCTCTGAATATGTGTATATATTGAGAGAGATTGCTAGAGAAGATGAAATACAAGATGATGATACCGTTCCAAGGTGTTGGAGTATTTATAGCCGAATGTAGGTTTCCAAGCAGGTACAGCCAGCTGTATAATATTCCTTTTCTACCACAGTCTACGCACGTGCCATGCTGGTAGTTGGTGGGTAGGCAGCGGCTGATAGTGACATGGCCGACTGTGTACTATTCCTTTTCCGCCGGCTGTGTACTATTCCTTTTCCACCAATTGCAAGCTATGTACGTGCCACGACAAGGGTTGGTGAGTAGGCAGCAGCTGATAGTGACATTTTGTACTAGAGCGTGCTCCTCGTACTGTTGTCGGTGAGCTGTCACCCTGTGATTGGTTCATGGGCTGCTTTGGTCAGATCTTGTCTATTTTGTCCATACCTTGGCAGGTATAGTACACAAGATCTTCCAGAAGCGTACGGACTGGCTCATTTGGGCGGGAGTATTCCCGCCTTGCTCATTCCTTCAGGTGACACTGAATTATTGAGAGTTAGTGCCTTGTGCGTGTAGCCTTGCTATTAGTGCGGGTAGCCTTCCCTGATGGCTTGTATCCGCAACTGCGGGAACAGGCGGGGTACTTCACCATTGGGAGGCTTTTCCTGCGGGAACAGCTGGCGTACTGCGCGTAAGATCTTCATCACTGAGCATGGTTGGTCCTGCGGAACCAGTTGGTCCTTGCGCAGACGTCCCTCTTCAAGGTGAGTCTTGCGGGTCCAACTGGGCTCTGCTGGGACCTACCTCTTCAAAGTGTTTCTTTGAATTCTAAAAATTTATGTGATTCTTGTGTTAAAGCCAAATTTACAAGGTTACCTTTCCCTATTAGTATCACCAAAACTCATGCTTGTTTTTAATTGATACATTGTGACATTTGGGGAAAATATCGAACGCCCTCCCTCACACATGCAAGCTATATTACGACCATTGTGGATGATTTTAGTCGTGTTATATGGTTATTTCTCCTTAAAAACAAACATGAAGCAAGTACATGCCTTGTGAATTTTCACAAATTGGTACAACCACAATTTTAGAAAAATATTAAAAGGATAAGTGTGACAATGGGGGGTGAGTTTTCATCTAACCAAATGATTGATTCTATGCAAAAGAAGAAATAATGCTTGAAACGACATGTCCTCACACACCACAACAAAATGGCATTGTTGAGAGAAAACATCGGAACCTGTTGAAAACGTCAAGAGCCTTGAGATTTGAGGCAAATTTTCCCACAAAGTTTTAGGGTGAGAGTGTCCCAACGGCTACACACGTCATAAACCGAATGCCTTCCGAATTCATTGACAACAAAACACCATATGAGGTATCATATAAACAAAAACCCAACTATAAACACATGAGGGATTTTGGTTGTCTCGCCTATTATCAAAATACCGAAACCAGAGGGGACAAGTTTGAAGTAAGAGGGAGGCCGGGAATTTTCCTTGGGGTACCACAAGGCATGAAAGGGTACAAAATTTTTACACCCAACGCCACAAACTTATCATATCTAGGGATGTTAAATTTTTTTAAAGATACTTTCCTCTTTGCCAACAATGATTTTGAAAAGGAAGAAATTTTTGTGTTTCCACAAAAGTGGTGTTATGAAGAAACAAAATGTATGATTCGGTCAAATGATAAGAATCCAACCAACAACCCAATTGATGTACACAAAATTGTACATCAAATACGCTCCAATCATTTATATTTCTTGGGAATTTTAGTTAGAAATGATACTTAACTTGTTTAATTTGAATTTCTATGGATAAACGAGTTAATGAAAGAGAAACAAGCAATTTTCTTGAAGAAATGGCGATGAAATAAACTTCCAGACGCTAAGCATGCCCCATGCCCAGGAAGACACAACCCATGTCTAGTCAGGCACAAACATGTGCTCCTTTAGGCACAACCGCACAACCTGGTGTTTACCATAACAAAAGAAAAGTACAATTTGTCATCTAGCGAGGTCCAGCACACCCGATGCCCAGGATCACATAGCCAATATCTTGTCAAACACAACCTTGTACCCACTTTGGCACAACCCCATGCCTAACATAATGAAAGCAAAACGTAATATTGTCTGCTAACAAGGATGCACACAGCCCATGCTTGAATTGGCACAACCCCATGGTCAAATGTGTGCACATGCTTCAGAGATATTTTTTCAGAGATTTGGGACCAGTATGGGCTATGCCTAATTTGACATACCCGATGCCTCCTACAACAGTTTGCCTATAAACTGGCCTTTTGTGTTCACTTATTGATATACCGAATTACATACACAAAATCACTCTCTTAACACCATTATTCCAGAATTTTGAAGGCAAAAAGAAGCTCTTGAAAATCCATACAACATCAAGGAGTTCTAAGCATTCACATAATCATCTAGCTTGGTTCTTGGGTTAGATTATCTTAAAGTTTAATTATGAACGCTATGTTCTTCTATTTTGATGTATATTTCATTATAATCATGAGTTAAACTCTTCATATCACCTTAACTTATGATGAAACTTGATAACTTTTGATGGTTGAAATAATATATGATAACTTTATATTGAAATAATGACTAGTTCTTGGTTATCCTTTGATGAAATATTTTGTTTAAACAATTGAAATTAGTATACAAGAATTATAAATGGTATGTCTTGTTATGTTGAAAGACTTTTGATTTTATCATTTATTTATAAATTTTTTTCATGCAACTTTATAACTTTTAATCTAGAGATAGTTAAAATAATTTTTGTATCTTAACATGAAAATTAGTCAAACACATATCCTCATGTTTAGATTTGAAAAAGATTAAACATTTGTTATAAATTGATATTCTTGTTAAGTAATATTATAAGTATTTTGTTAACACAACTATTTTGATATTACACTTGGGTTGAAAATTCATAAATCGAAACAATACTTGAACTTTGTCTAATTTAATCAACCATAGGTGGATTAGGTGTTTTTCATGTGATCTTTCCGACCGGTTGTTAGATTTGAGTTTTGAAATTGAATGATAATCTATATCCTTAAATTTTAACATAAAGGTTCACTTACAATTATGATTTGAGGTGATTAGTTTGTATAATTCATACTAGTTATCCAAAATATCAAGGGAATAGTTATCTATAATTAGTAACTACTCTTTTTCATAAAAAATAAAATAGTGAATTTATCATATATTTGATTTTACCATCATTATAAGTCAAGTGGATTCTAAGTTAAGGTGATAGCTTTTGAATCTTGAATCTCTCCATTATCGTATTTTTACTTGCTTTAAATTATTGTTATAAGTTACTTTAAAAATTACTTTTAAAAACAAAAACTTTTAAGATCATTTCTTACGATTATTTTAAATGCAAAGATTTATATTAAAATTTACGTGTCCACTGATTGATACTTGGTTCTTACCGCGACTATATGACATATAGGATTGGTACACTTGCCATTTGTTTGTGTTTTATTAAGTTTAGGTGAAAACCCATTTTTAAAACCCAATTTCATGTGCAAAATAATCAAATATTTATATATACACCGTACGCCATCACCAACCAATAGCCCAAGTCTAGAAAACAATGAAGCTCAACCCAATACAATAGAAGAAAGTGTTTTTGGTTTGACAATAGCCCGAACATGCTATAGCCCACCACTAGTCCACATGATGAATTGAATATTGGGTTGTACTTATCCAAAACCATAAACGGGATATTTGAGAATGATGTAACACTTACCCAGTGAAATCCAGATGAAATCCCTATGACCGAGCCAAACCTTGAAGGTGTTTCTATCATTGAGCCTGATTTAAATAATGTACTTGTTACTGAACCCAATCTAGAAAGCCATCCATGTGGACCAATTAATCAGAATTCTGCACCTTCGGCCAGATTCAGAACACCTAAACCAACCCAAAGAGAAAATAAGTAGATCAAGACCAAGGCAAGTCATCTGGATGAATTTGAAACTCCCTCCATCTTTAAACCACAAGCAACCCACCCCAAGTCAAAATTCCTCAACGCTACACCATTTAGCACATTTTTTTCTCATATAATAAGTTTACTAATGCAGATATCGCCTTCTTAGCGGCTATTACTTCGGGTAATGAGTAATTCGGGTAATGAGTCAAAACATAATAAACAGGTTGCTCAAGTCTCAAGATGGATTGAAGCCATGAAAAGAGAAATCCAAGCTCTTGAAGAAAATAAAACTTGGGTTTTGGAGAAATTACCCTTATGGAAGCGAATAATCGATTCAAAATGGGTCTACAAACTAAAGTACAAACCCAATGGAGATGTTGAAAGACATAAAGCGCGTCTCGTGGCAAATGGTTTCACATAAAGAGAGGTTTAGACTTCCACGAGATTCTCGCTCCCTTGGCGAAGTTGGTAAGGGTTCGAACTCCCTAAATTGTGGTCGTTAAAAAAAGTTGGCACATGCACAAACTTAATGTGAACAATGCTTTCCTACATGGAGATTTACATGAAGATATTGACATGAAGATAACCAATGGGTTTAGGAATCAGGCGATGATAGAGTTTGTAAAGTGAAGAAATCTCTTTATGGTCTTAAGTAGGCATTGAGAAACTGGTACCAAACGTTCACTCACTCATTGTTAGAAATCGGTTTCAAACAAACGGGAGGCTGATCATTCACTATTTGTTTTTAAAAGCAAATGCATTTTTATCGATACCTTAATTTGACGTGGATGATGTTATTATTTAGCATCAAAGATTTTCTTAACAAACAAGAAATCAAGGATTTTCTTAACAACAAATTTAGCATCAAAGATCTTGACACCTTGAAGTTTGATGTGTTGTAAAACACACTTACTTTCCGTACCTTTTTATCATGTTTTAAGTGCTTAATCACATAATAAATAATGTTTTTAACTCGTTTTAACTTTATCTTACAAAGTTTATTATTTTGTGTAGGTAACGAGTTTTAAAAGAGAAAAGGACAGAGTTTTTGCAAGACTTAAAGGGCTTTTTGATCAAATCTTGAAAAACCAAGTTGAAGCCCGACCCAAGCCCACATGGAGAAAACCTTTCTTGCATAATATATAATATATCATTAATAAAATTAAAAAAACCCTAAGCACCTTAACCTTTTACTTCCGATCGGGCAGCTCATTCACAAAAAATTAAGTTTGTTGTTTGGTGTTGAATTGGTCGGCATTTGTTTTGTGTTTGTTGTGAGGAGACAAGATTATTTAGGTTGTGTGGCTAGGAATTTATGTGGGAGTAGCAACAACTTCACAAGAACAACAACAATTATAATATACAAACTCAAACCAACAACCCTTCCATAAAAAAATCCGATCGGGCAGCCCCTAGAGCCCTCATCTGGCCGAAATCATCAGCAGCCAACAGCCCCCCCCCCCCCAGGCCGATCGCAACCTGCTGCAGCCACCAAGGGAAGAAAAAAGAACAAGTGTTGGAGTTTTGGCGGCTAGAAGAAGAAGAAGAAGAAGGCTAAGGGAGACTTGGGACAGCAACTAGGGTTGATATTCATCACTAATCTCAGCCCCAATTGGTAGTAAACATTCCATAAACTTTGTGTTCTTGTTCAAGATTCATACTTGTTTATTTGATCTTTAAACTTGAATTGTTTTGCATTATAATTAAAGATTGAGTTGTGCTTGATTGATATTGATTATTGAATGAGTTTAATTATGTTTTGGTTGAGTTGTATGATGTTTACATTAAGTGTTTGCTGCTGTCCAAAAATCATATTAGGCTAAACTTGTTAGTACTACCTATGTTTGATGAATATTGTTAGGTTTTAGTAAGTAAAATGGATTGTTTTATCATCATGACTTGATTTGTTAATGAAAGTTTGGTTTAATATTGAATTAGGTTGTGTTTATTGGCTGTGATTTTGTTAATTATACTCATATACCCTTTGCTTTTATTGATTGAATTAGTTTTGATTGATTATTGCTTGTTTGACTCTTTACTTTGTGTTTAGAGATTGTTTGTGGGAAGTACAACCGTAGGGTTTAAATGGGTGTGTTAATTGGTTAGATTCAGCAGATAGGCACCTTCTTATAGACCAAGAGGTGATAGGAAGTAACGTCGTCTCATAGCTTTAGCTTGTTAGGATTAGGATCGCGCGAGAGCGGGTTCGGTTCTTGTCGGGTTTGGGTTTGTGAGCGATTAGTTGATCTAGTTTAAGTTAAAACAAATTGTTCTTCTTTCCTTGGATGCGTAGTATTCGTCTCCATTAGGGTCGTGTGTCGGTGAGTCCGAGAGGAGAGTCGACATTAGAACACTTTAGCAATTCGTTTCCCGGTTTGTTTTTAAAATCAACTAAGTGTAAGTTAGGGTTTGTTAGTGAGACCGAGAGGTGATCTAGCTTTCTTGAGTGAACCTTAGTTGTGTCATCCTTAGATACCGATGTCGTGAGATTATTCAATCCATTAACTTGTTAAGCCTTCAATAGGATTCTTACCTAGGTAGACGTTTTCTCCATTGTTAAGCCTCATTCTTAAAGTTTCGCTAAGCCTTGTTAGGTTAAGTCTTTTAATTTAGTTAAAGTAAGTTAGGTCAAGTAGTTTAATAATTAAAAATCATTTAAAAAAATATTATTCTTAGGAAGGTCTTTTCTAGGGTTAGTGATCATAGACTTTTTTACGTGTCCTTGTGTTCGATACTCGGACTTCCTTAGGTCTATACTACTTTTGATCGGTACACTTGCCGGTTGTGTGTGGATTCGTTAGGAGTTTCGTTTTATAAATTTAAAGCTTAGTTGTGAGTTCCATAGAAAGAGCATCATTAGACACACATCAAAGTTCTTTCTTGGAATCGAAGTGGCTAGGACCAAAAGGGGATTAGTTTTAAGTCAACGCAAAAACACCTTGATATCTTAGAAGAAGCGGGTATGACGTGGTGTCGACCAAGCCCCTTTCTGATGGAACAAAATTTAAAAGTAGATAAATGTGATGACGAACCACGGGTTGATGGCTTGATTCAATTTGTCTGTGATTCAAGATGTGGTCATCTTGAAGCTGCAAATCGGGTTCTCTGATACCTCAAATCAACGCTAGGCCAAGGAATTCTAATTCCAAAAGAAGGTGGAACCAATCTCACCGTATATTCTGACTCTGATTGATTGGGTCGTCCCTTCACCTGAAGGTCTAGAACTGGTTACGTCTTGCTTTTGAGTGGTGCGCCTATATCATGGCGGTCCAAGAAACAAGTCGTCGTCTCTCGATCATCCGTTGAAGCCGAATATCGTGCAATGGCACACGCAATCAGTGAGATTTTATTGATGAGGTGGCTTCCTGCTACACTTGAAATGCCACCTATCTGGCCCACCTCTTTGTTTTGTGACAACCAAGCGGCCCGCCACATAACCAACAATCTAGTTTTTCACGAATGCACTAAACACGTCGAGATGGATTGCTACTTTGTTAGAGAATGTGTTGAGTAGAAAGAAATATATCCCATGAAGATCGACACAAAGACACAAATTGCTTAAATCCTAGCTAATCCTTTGGGGACACATCAATTTGATACACTACTCGACAAAATTTGGCATTCAAGATCTCCATTCTCCAATTTGAGAGGGAGTGATGGAAACCGATTATCTCTCACTAGGTTATTCTCCTTTTTGTTAATACAGTGATTACGATCCCATGATTACAAGGATTGCATTTTATTACTTTCTTTGTTTTAGCCTTGGTCATTGCCTTGATTATTGGGTGATGATATTATTTTAGAGATTGATGTACACACTTTTTCTTTACAACATTCATTCTCTGATGATGCACTCTAGACCTTTATCATAATGAAATCCTTTACTATTGGAAGCATCCGGATCGATATATTGTGGGCAAAGAACAAGTGACCAAGAGGGCTCAAGAGCTCCCTAACCTATGAAACCTTGATCAATCGATACCATGTTGAATCATTGACCTTCCCTCACTGTAATATTCCATCTGAGTCGCCCCATTATCGCCCCACTACACTTGGTCTAATAATGTAGCTCATGTGTCATGATCATGGTTTTCATTTTATCTTTTTATATACAAATAAAATGACTACCCTACGTTTAATTGAGCTAGCTTCCAAGGTTCATCAAGCTTACGCGCTACAAGAAATTAGGGTGTTTACCCGCACATAATTCACCTACACATGTATATGTGTGGGTAAATACCTACACATGTTTGGATATGTGTTGGTAATAGTTGATAAAATATTTTCATAATAACTAACACTTAACATGTGTTAGTAATACGTTTTAGCCATACTTGGCATTGGTGGGAAAATTTCCCCCCAAAATTGATGATCAAGTAAATAAAAAATTACCCACACATGTGGCGGCTTTTCATTACGTGTAACTAAATTATCTATACATGTGTAAAAAGTTGGTATAAATGTGGGTAATGGATTATGTTTACCAACAAATACTTTTTAAAAATAAATATGTAGATAACTTGAATAAATAAATTTGTATTTTATTTTTGGAAAATGACGTAAAAAATAAATACCTATACATATTTAAAATTGAATAACATGTGTAGATATTGTATTTATATAAACTAAGTAAATAATTTTTATTTTTATATTTTTGAAAATGACATGGAGAAATAAACACATACACATTTAAAAATGTATAATATGAGTAGATATTGACTACATAGACTAAGTACAAATTCTTTAATTTTATTTTTTTAAATGACTTAACAAAATAAATACCTAGACACACTTAAAAGTTTTACAATTTGTGTAGATATTGGATACACAATATAATAAAAGTGATCATTAAGGACTGAATTGTTAGGTTCGTTATCGGTCTGTTGCGAGTCCACCATACTTAGTCATGTTTTGCGCATCGGTTTGATAAGTTTGATTATTAATTCTTTTCGTATACTAAACAAATAAAACATTATTTGGAAATTTAAGGATGCTAAATAAATATTTTTATTTTTTAAATAGATTAACTAATATATATGGAATGATGCAAAACTACTATCGAGCCGGGGGTCTCATCGGAAGCAGCCTCTCTATCCCTATGGGGTAGGGGTAAGGCTGTCTACATCTTACCCTCCTCAGACCCTACCATAGCTTGGCTATTGGTGGGATATACTGAGTACGATGATGATATGGAATGACTTTTAAGTTTTTAAAGGAAATAACAAAGTTATACGTTTACGTTGTGTAGAGAAGTCAACATCCTTAAGTTAGCCTTAAAGTTGATGGAGAAATCATCTCTAAAGAAATTTGGTTGATTTTATTTAATTATACGCCCAACACTCCCATTCCAAAACCCTTTTACCAACTTAGGGCTATTTTTCATTGTTTTTCAGTTGATAAGAGATTTCAAATTCCTCCTAACAAGAAATGGATTGCGAGTAAAAGTTGTTATATATTCCCCATCTCAACGATTCTCCCTTCTTTAAAACAACAAAAATTCGACACCATAAATCTTAATTTGCTATCATTCATTCGCCTAATTAAATCCAAAGGTTAGTAGTTCCTATTTGACATTATCCAAGTCGAATTTTTGTTGTGAACTTTTAATCTTGCTATGTATGTTTTGAATTTTCAAAAGTCCTCATATAAAAAAAATACGTTGTTTCTTAGTTTTTTTGTTTTTTTTTTTAATAATAAATTTGATACTCAAATCTAATTAGTGTATTACATTAGTTCATGTAATTTAGGGATTATTTATGTGCCCCAATGACTAATTAGGCTTTATATTATGGTTATGTGATAATTGTTATAGGATTTTGACACCATTGAGGATTTTGGGTCTCACTCGTCTAACTTATGTACATGATTGCTTCAAAGAGATTAAAATATTGTAGGATCCAACAAAGATAAAGACCGCACCCCCTTCTAATATTAGTAAAGAACACTGAGAATATCTTTGTGATATACGTGAGATAAATACTAATGTTTTAATAATACTCAATTATATTATTAATCATTATTGAATAAGGCCCAACTTTTTTTGTTTAATTTGGTTGTATGTCCTTAAAAGAAACTCACAAAAATGCCCCGTCTATTGTTAGTAACACCATGGATATTATTCGGAAGTCAAAGCATCTTACTTATGAAGAATTAGAGAATGCACTTGAAATCGTTCTAGACAAATGTACATCTATGAAACAAACAATGTTTGAGCATAATATCATTCATCCTCCATTCCTCCATCAAAGCACATCAGGAATATCTCGCGGGGATGCATAAGAGAATGTTGAAATATCGATTAGTGAAATAGTTTTGTGTATTTTCCATAAACTTGGAAGACTTGTGAATATTTTTTGTTTCGTTAGTTTAAGTACTTCAATTTTTGTAACTGATGCTTTTCTTTTATGGTCTGAATAATGATGTTTTAACATTTTTAATTAAGAATGGTAATATTCGTCACGTACGTTTCTATCTGTATCTACATATATCAATTTATATGTATTTGTATGCCATTAGCTACACATATCGTGATTAATGTTTACATATATACATCTTTTTACCAACATAATTATTTTTATTTTCTACACATTTTGAAATTAATGTCTACACATCGATTGTCTATACCCACACGTAATATTGCTTTTACCTACACATATATTATGACAAGTGGCAACAACACTTTGTATGAAATGTCACGTCGGCAGCCATGTCATATGTCATATCATCAGCCACGTCAGCTGCAACCCAACTAAATCGTTATACTTTTGATAACACTTATTTATTATTATTAGCCACACATATAGGTGTAGGTATAGCATTCTATGTACCTACACATAATTCATGTGTGGATAACGATATATCTCTACAGTCCTGAGGCAACACATCATGACACTTAATTTATGTGTAGGCAAAGACCACTGTCAACACATACCAGGCTTTTACCCACACATACTATGTGTGGTTAAAGACCCAAATTTCTTGTAGTGGCGCGCTTGTTTCGAAACATATGGTATTATAAAACCTAACTTATTCCTACCCAGCTTAATCATACCTATGTTGTTATTACTATAAGATAAGAATGGTTTTAATGGTTTTTAGCTTAAATAGTGGGCCAAACTGTTATTAACGGTTTGGTTTCACGGGTTGAAAATTTTAATTATTAGGTTTCAGTTTAGTCTTTTAATAACTGCGAATATCTTAAAAGCCATCTTTAAATATTGAAAACTAGGTTAACACACGTTTAAAAAATATAGAAAATGTCAAATATACATATATGAGTTACATAATGTATATTATAATTTTATAAATTATAAGGTATTACAAAATAAATATTAATGAATGAGTAATTGTATATTTTCTAAAATACATAGATTAGTAAAAATAATTTGTATTTGTATTTTAAATAAATCAAAATGAAAGATTGCAAATATATATACTTATTAGAAAAGAAAAGGTGAACATCAAATCATTTAAGTTTAGTTGGTAAGCCTAGTTGGTAAGCCACACATTCTTTAAAATTTGGGTAGTGAGTTTGATTGTCATTAATAACAATTTTTTTATTTTAACAATTTTAATTAAACAAAAATAGATAATAAAGTGAAATTTGTTCAATTAAAAATTTGTGAACTATGTGAATTGTGAAGGACCTAGTTCTTTTAATAGCATAATTAGATTAGATTTTAATTACCAAGTACCACTTAATATAAGTAAATATGAGTAGGATTTTGAAGAAAAACATTTATATAATAAATAATAATAATAATAATAATAATTTACTTTTGGTTCACTTAAAATAAGTTCATAGAAACAATAAAAAAAAATGTTCCATATCAATTTTTTACAAATTTTAAAATGTATTTAAATATCGCGGTCTGGTCTGTTTTTAACGATCGGTTTTTTATACAAACCGTTTGCTATTGTTTTTAACTATTGAAACCTATCGGCCGAAAGTAACATAAAAACCCGACCGCATAACCAAACCTTTTGTCCACTGTACTACTCTCTCTAATCTTTTGCTCTCTCCGACTGCAAAACCAATTCGTCACGACTGAGATCGGATCGGCGTTAATTATCTCCGGCACGGTAATTTTTTATAACTATTTCACCATGAGCATTTGCAAGCGTTGCTGCATTCATGATCTCGGATTCTGTAGTGTTTGCCTTGGTTCCTCGTAAGCAATGTTGTCAAGAATGATACCTGAAAAAAGAGTAGGCTCTTGACTAACTAACGCGATATGCAACCTCAAGCCTCTTAAGTTATACTCCTTTATGTCTTGTTCATCAATATAAATTGTCCCTTTCAACGGGTCGTAAAACCTCTCTATCAGCCCAATGTAGGCTAACGCTCATGTTATTAACCACACAGGCGCACAACCGTTTTTAATAGTGACCGAACGTCCGAACCATATTAGCTTCGGATGATAACATTGCACAAACAGCTGCACTTGCGTTTTTGTCTCGGTCAAACCACCTGATCTCAAAAGTCAAGATCTTCTCAAGAAGCTTTGACTGCACCCTGCAGTCAACTTCTCTAGCCCGTTATAGCAAAACCGTAATATTAATTGAATCACACTTGAAAAGAAGCTGAAAACACATACAGCTAAGAACACAAATGAGTAGTTTATTGCTTGTTTCACAATGGTGGATTGGTCAAACTGAGTAAATATTAATAACCACGCCTACGCAATAAGTGTTAATGGGCTGCACTGCACGTATGCACCGGACCCTATCGCACCTAAGCACCCCCATAGAGCCGGGACCCACTCGGGGTGCGTTCATTTTCAATAAAAGGAAATTTTCAAGCCAATGCAAAACCGAAAACCAACTCACAACCAAACTGAACCCATACATAACCGAAACCAAACAGTTTCCTAAAGTTGGAATTTTGGTGTTGGTTCAGTTTAAACCGAAAACTGGCCTATGCACAACCCTACAGGAAAGTATGTTCCTTTTAGCTGTGAGAACCTGTTACCAGAAAACTATGTTGTTTTTAATTTTAAGAACGTAATTACTAAAAAAACTACGTTCATTTTAACTATGAAAAAACGCACCTTAGTTTCGTACCCATCCGGGAACTTAACAACGAAGTCATGCGCATTAGCATCCTTAGCTGCAGCTACAACATTGTCAAAAGATGCTCCATTCTTCCCAAACAATATGTTGTTGCAAACAGCGTCAAGATTTTTTAAGATCATACAATGCGTAGTCGGCAAAATAATCTTTAACTAAACAGTTATGAGCGGCTTCACAATCTTCTTCGAGTGGAGGTGTTCATTTAAGCGGTTGTGAGGTTTGATCATGTTCAAGTAAAAGTTGGGTCCCCACTCGAACCGCCGAAACTATCAACTCGTCTTCTAAATCCGAATAGGAAAACATTTCTTGTAATGATTCCATGATTTTTTTTTATTTATTATAAATTTATGTAGCGTGGGAAAGATTTGGAGAGAAGAATAATAGTGTTCTGTATAAAAAGTGTAAAATTTATGTGATTATATATTAAAAAGTTTTATTTTTTTTATATTATTCAGGTCGTGATATTGGTCAATATGGAGCATATTGGTCCATATCAAACCGACAAAACTGGCAAATGTTAGAGTTGGTCTGACGGCTTAGGCTATATGGCCCATATTGGTCGATATGGACCATATTGTCATCATTTGGCCAATGTTGAAGTTAACTAAATGGCGAGCCAATATGATGCATATAAGCCTTAAATGGACTCTTGATATTCATCATATTGAGCAATATGATGCATATGGGGGCTTTTTTTATAACTATCAATTATATATATATATATATATATATATATATTTGATTTCGTATAAGGAAGAGGCTTATGCAAATCAACCTTATATGCACCTTTGATATGCATCGTATTGGGCTATATGGAGCATATGAAGGGTCCTATAAGGATGATATGCATCAAATTGCCTCTTATATAAAATCAAATATATATGAAATTGATATTTGTTAAAAATCTATATGTATCATATTGTATGATATGATGCATATCAATGGCCCCTATAATGTTGATGTGCATCATATTGTCTTCTCATGTAACCCCAAAATTCATATAAAGTTGATTTAAAAAAATTCCTATATGCATCATATTGACCAATATGATGCATAACAGGTCTCTATATGATGTGTCCGTATGCATCATTTTGCCAATTCATACAACTCCAAAGTTCAAATAAAGCTGAATATTTAGAGAGGAAAAAATCTATATGCATCATATTGCCTCTTCCCTATAGGCACCCAAACACACGCTCAAAACGCTCAAAACACACAGGAATGAATGGCCGATCGTCTAGAGGAGTTGGACGATCCGTTCATAAAAGTTTGGTTTCATTTGGTGGGACATTGGCATGAGATGTCACTTACCGCCTTCGCAAGCATAGCGGCTTGTACATAGAGCTATTTAAAAAGCCCGCGGCTCGCTCGAATATAGCTCGAAAAAAGCTCGGCTCGAAAAAAGTTGTATTCTAAATGAGCTCGGCTCGACTCGGCTCGATTCCTAAACGAGCCGAGCTCAGGCCAGGGTTTTCTCGGCTCATGGATCGGTATTGGCTCGACTTGTTAACTCGGCTCGTTGGCTCGTTTAGAGTAAACTCTAAATTTTAATATTTATATATCATAATAGCATACCAAGAAATAAATAAATAAAAATTATACATATATTATGTCACTCGATCCCTAAAACCGTATAAAAAAATAACAAAAGTGAAAAGTATAAAGTTATAAATTCACTAGCTTATAAATTTCTTATAATATGTATGTTAAAATTATAATTTTTGTCTTTTATGTATATCAAAATTTGTAAAATAAAAAATAAAAATACAATAAATAAAAATTAAAAAGTTTGAGTCCGACTCGACGAGGTCGAGCTCGGCTAGAGCTTTCAACGAGCCGAGCTCGAGCTTGGTTTTTCAGCTCGATAAAGAAAACGAGCCGAGCTCGAGCCAACTCGATTAAGTTCGAGCTCGAGCTCGAGCAAACCCTGGCTCGACTTGACTCGGCTCATTTACAACCCTACTTGTACACTGAGCCGGAGACAGTGTTGCCACTTTACACAAAAGGGGTCACAATCTACAATAGGCAGACCCTTGTTAGTTTTTGGATGGTGATTGTCGAGATTCCTTTTGGTAAATTCACTGGAAAAGTCAGCACCATTACAGATGCCCTCTATCGATACTTACACACGGTTTAAAAAAGCGCGCCTGAGTTGAGCCGAGGTGAGAGGCGACCTAAGGCTTAGCCTTAGTATAGTCAAGGCGAGCAATGTTTAAAAGGCGGGCCTGAAGAGAGATTTTTAGGCAAAAAACGACCTGAAGCGAGGTTGAGGCGCTCACCTTTCACACGCAAGTGGTTTTTAAGCATCTAAACGTTGTACAATATGCTTTTTAGGTTTTGTGTAGGTAGTTTATATATTAAATCATATATAATGCTTAAATATAGCTACATTTTAGGTCGGGATGCTATAACCAATGATATATACATATATAAACTTATATAAATATGTTCGCCTCGCGTGCAAAAAACTCTCGCTTTTATGTTTGGCGCTTCACGTTCCTGTTTTAAACCCTATCGTTTTTCTTCGCCTCTCGCTTTTTAAAAATAAGTTTACACAGCCACATTACTACATCCATTGTACCACGGGACTTCAGTCGTTAGTTATGCACGACTGTGATATGTTTTTCTTAAAGTGTCTCCTCTATTGGAGGTCGTGCATCCTCTCGTGGTGTTTGGCATATCACTTTGCGAGAACCTTTCATCGGCATCGGCGAGGGCCGTTGTACGGCGGGGCGTAGGACACCACCATTATCGCCCGCTCTTTGGGTCTCTTTCCGGAGGGGGGCTTAAAGTTGTCGTCGCATATCAAAACGAAGTGGTTTGATTGAAAATTGGTGGTGAGCATGCGTTGTACGTGCATGTTCAGTGGGCCCCTTCGTTTTCGCTTTAGGGACAACCAGATTTTAGTTCTAGTGCCATTGTTGTCGGTGATCTCAGTTTATCACAAAGTACTTCCACGTGTAGGCGGGGCTCATGCTAACATTCCTATTGATCATGATATACCACCGCCCCCGCCTCACCCGCACCCACATCCGTAGTTGCCTCAGTACCCTTAAAACGTTGATGTGTTGTGTGGTGGTATAAAAAGTTGTCGCTCATGCGTTTGTTTTGAAAGAAAAGGAAGAAAACTACATATGGGTATTGGAGATGATCAATTCTATATTAGAAGAGTGTATTGAGCCCGTGTCATTATAACAGACAAAGACCTAACACTCATGAACGTGCGTAATAAAGTTTTCCCCGAACGTGTACAAGTATTTTTGCAGGTTCCACATTGAATAAAATATTTTATGGAACCGCGAGAAGCGCTTTGCTGAAAAGGAGTGGGTAAATAAATATTTGTTAATGGATCTATATAAGGCTTATATGTAGCACCCTCTTCTTTTTTTATAAAATTGATATTTAAAAAAACTATATATGGTTCATATTGGCCAATATGATGCATATCAAGTCTCCATATAAGGATCATATGCATCATAATGGCTCTTTTATATCGTTAAAATAAAATATATATTTAAAAAGAAAATTAATATAAAAAATTGTATGGATCATATTGGGCAATGTGATACATATTAGTTGTTCATATAAGGATCACTAGGTTATTGACCTGTGTACAACACGGGTGGAAATATAGAAATAGTCAAGCAAACGGATATATAATTTCAAACGATAGGAAAAAATTTTAATCTGTTTTTTGAAACGACAATATGATTTGTAAAAACAATTCATATTAATACAAACTAAAGTAATAAAAGACAAAAAGTTACAAACATGGCGTTGCATAGTAGAATGTTTGCAAACAAAATTTAAAAGTTTAAAACATTCTCTTCATAAGCTACTAAAACTTTTTCTTATAAACCATATACGTTTTTTGTTTGTAA
This sequence comes from Bidens hawaiensis, assembly GCF_021521415.1. NCBI lineage: Eukaryota > Viridiplantae > Streptophyta > Magnoliopsida > Asterales > Asteraceae > Bidens > Bidens hawaiensis. The sequence continues at coordinate 535,482 of NW_027491772.1, forward strand.
ATTTACATTGTCTATCTAAAATAAGCATTTTAACACCGTCTACACTCTTCACTCCTAATAAAACTAAATGCATTTGACCATATGCAAAAACCCTACACTTCACCCGTGAAATGAAAAAAAAAAAAAAGATATATGAAGCTAATACAAGAGATGGTAAAAAAAATTTAGCTATAAGTGCAAAATGTACTTCGAAAACATACAATACATATTACTTCTATCTATACAAAGAACTCGCATCACCACTCAAACAACATTCAAATCTATCGAAGATTGAATATTTCATATGATCACATAGCTAAAAGTGAGCTGCAATACCCCACATAGATTGAAAACAGGCCTGAGATGATGTTCCACAGCTGCAAAACTCATCTAATTTCAAAAAATGTAATTGCTCATTACCAGAATACTATTAATTAAATCTCTAATATACCCTCGGTAATTGTTCTACTTTTATATGAAGCTAATAAGCAATTATAAAAGTCAAATTAAACATGCTGGTCAAGTTTTTTTAATTCAATCTTTTTGTTCAAAAGTGCAATAGATGAAAAACAGAATCATCAAAACATGGCAAAAAGGGAAATATCACAAATGTTATGGGTCATGTAATCACGAATAATATATATCTTGAATCCCTTCCAAATTTTATATCAAAAGCAAAGTATATTATTTGTTAGTTAAAAATGATTTACAACCAAGTGCTTCATGTTCTACAAAACTGTAAAAAGGTAAAAAAGAAGCATAAATATGACAAAAAAACTTACAATTTAGAATGTTTATCAAATAATGGCAACTGATGCATTCAATGAGACCAATGGATCCTTTTGACATGCTATAAGCTAGTGTGATCTACAATGAGTAGGATGAAACTCAAACAAATGTAATCATCTCTGCAGTTACAATTGATTCACAGTCAAGGTAAGAAAATAGCACCACACACACTATAGAAATGATCCTTGAGTGTAAATTTAAAAACTATACCAGTAAGATCGTCCCTGTTGATAGGCTTAACATCCGTGAAATGAAAAAAAAAACAAATGTTTTCTAATAGATAATCACGCACAAGCTGAATTTGAATTGGAATTATATCATTAGTATCAAGAGTATTAAGGTCATAAACAGAGATGATTATTAAACTAATATCTTATAAATGGACGATTCAAGTTGCATTCTATCTCAAAAGGGTCAAACCGAAAACTTTTGACTATAAAGAGAGTGTTTCACCCAAAGTCTGATTTAAATGCATACAGTACCGTGTGCAATTTTTATTCAAAGCTTTGGATTATTATTGTATATTGTGTTATCATATTCCACATTATAGGGGTGTATGAAACCGAAAAGACCGATCTATAACTAAAATAACTGACCATGAACAACAACTAACGGTTCGGCTTGCATGTAACAAAAAAACGAACCGAATGTATGGAATTTTTTATTTAATTTTGAGTGTTAAAGTAATTTAAAAGAACTTAATAAATAGTGTAACAATTTATTTTAGTCCAAATGGATAATAATGAACTAACCATTAACTTGTCATACGATTTAGGCCCAAATTCATTATTTTTGGTCGATTATTTTTTACAGCCCAAAATATTCAAGCCCAAATGGTAAATCCAAAACAACCCAAACTAAACAGTTTTCAAAAACTCAAAACTGACTTTCCACTTGTTTGTTTCGTTTTAGTCCAAACCAACCCATGCACTCACCCGCGGCATTACTTATTGTGTAAAAATTGTTAAAACAGACAAAAAATTTGTGTGGCAATCGTAAACATGACCCATTTTGACCCGTATCAACCTGAACCCGTTTTGACTTTTACCCAAACCTAAAAACCAAGAGAACAATTGTAAAAAAAACCTGTTAGGTCTAAGCAACGATCTGATAACTTGAGCAGCTTTAAGTCTTTGTTTGACATCAACAAAACTTGAGAGCTCATCAAAAATATAAACATCAGCATTTTGTATAGCAACAACTGCTACCGCAAACCGCTCCACCTGATAAATCTTCGGAAGTAAGCTAAAATTTCTCGCAAACCTGGAGGGTTCTGGAAAAATATTGAAGAAATTATTAATACTAAAGTTAACAAAAATAATCAAACCGTAAAATGGATTTACATTAAATCTCCCCAAATTCAGTTTCAGTTTTCCCGTCAAAATTTTGAGAGTCGTAGACTTTCCAATTCCACTTGTTCCTGCCAAACCAAGAAGTTGCCCGGGCTTTGGGACAGGCAACCTGTAATTTGAAGTTTTAAAAGTCAGGTTGATAAAAAACAGTTATTATGTAAGATTTTAAAACTCTTGTGAATATTTAGTATGTCAAAAATACAAATTATATAATTTATATAATTGATGTTTTGTATATATTGATATAGAGAAGATTTTACATATTTTAACTTAGAAGCACAGTTCAAGCTACTTTAAAATTTTTAAAGTAACCGATTTGACCCATTTAACCCATTTCTTTTCAAGCTAATTTTATATATTTTACCCGTTTGACCTATTTTAAATAGGCATGTAAGCGAACCAATCGGGAAGTTCAGTTATTCAATAAACAAATGAGCATTTGTTAATCTATGTTCATTTGTTTACTTTCATTTATGTTCGCTAGTATACGTTTGTTTAAGACCGTTTGTTCACATTCGTTAATATATTCATTAAAGTGGTCAAATAAAACTTGACAAAACAAAAAAAAACAAATCTCAATAAATAAATGAAAATAATAATGTATACCTTTTCCTCTGTGGAGAGCAGCACGCTTCCTAGAAAAGAAATCCAAGTGAACCATGCTTCTTCTTTTTGTGCGACATTCTTTTACTTCACCTAAATGCAACAATCAAAATAACAATTAGCTAAGAACAAACAAGATGTAAAAGCATTTCGATAGAAAAAATGCAGATCGTTAAGTTGTCAAAAATAAACATATCATCAACTGAACATGCTTGTGTGATGCATATCGATATCGTTCCGTCTTAAACCATGCAAAAAGTATAGGGTTTTAAACATGAAGAAGACTAATTTACGATTGAATCGAACAACTTGATATTGTTAATTTCAGGAATACATTATTGAATTTGTCATACAGATCCTATGAAAACACCATAATCCATCAAAATGACGAAAAAACAACACAATACCTGCATAATTTGCATATAAATTGTCACACTGTGGTTATATACAACAAATTTTAAATAAACTAACCTTCACGATCTGATACATGTGACACCGTGAGGCATCCTTTGATGAATTGTTGCAAGCATCACCTATGCAAGTGTAATATTTAAGTCTTGATATTTACAATTTGTAATCAAAATCCATGAAAAATAAGTCTTTCTTAAAGATCTTTGAAGTAAACATTGTTTCAATAATCCACACATAATAACATAGTAATAGAGCAAATTCGACATGAACTACACATTAAGATTATCTATTATTAACTTCTTAAAAAATGTTTAAATACAAAATGAGCGATTAATCACTTTTAAAAAATAACAAACCTTATTGTAAAGTCATTCGGTCCACGAAGTTGCTTTGCAAATAGGAGAAACAAACCACTAACTCTGTCTCTATACTTAATCTGCAGTATAAAAAAACACCACTGATCCAATCCTATAATAACCAAAAAACACATGACGACATGAGAAGAAAAGTAAAAGGAACTGGTCACACGGTAACGGATTTTGAGATTGAAAAACGGGTCCGTGTTATTAAATTCTGTAATTTATATTAATTTTGAATTATTTAATTATGAAGAAAATTTTAGAACTCATTATATATATGGAAACAATAGCGAATGACCGATAACAACATGCCATTTGTTTAAGAACTCATTTGTTTTAATAGTATAAAAGGATATGCATTATACCGTCTCTCCCTTTTAAATAAAATTGGTATTTAAAAAAATATAAAAATAAAAAAACTATATAATCATATACGTATAAGGATCACCCTCTTCATATTACATGTTCCACATAGTTCAAATAAAAATTAATATTAAAAAATAATAATAATCATAAAACTATATAGGTCATAATGGACAATATGCGGCATATTAGGTGTACTTATAAGCGGTATATGCATCATATTGCATCTTTCCTCTAAGACCATATAGTAGTTCTCACCATATAAGCAACTTCAACATTGACCAAAAATTATATGGTTCATATTAACCAATATGGTGCATATTGGCAAAACCATCAGACAAAACTGACAATGGCCAATTTTTTGTCTATTTGGTAGACCAATATGCCTCATATTAATTAATATGGACCATATCAAGTGTCAAAAGGAAAGGGAAATATGAGATGTCTTATTAGACGACGGAGCCTATTCGAAATATCCCAATGGCTAAATCATGATCAAGGATAAAAGGTTTGGTGATTCCATAAAAGAAAAAATATATAAATTTTCAAGGATAAAGTCTAACCAACGACTACTTTTTTGTTTAGAAATTGTTGATGTATTCAATATTTTATAAAAACTACATAGTTTAAAATTTGGAAAAAGTTGTTTAAAAATATCAAAAGAATGTAGACACTGTTATAGAACTAATCTTATGGTTTAATGACAGACATCAATCCTCATTACATCCCACTAGGATAATTAAATAAGATATTTATTATATTTTCAGTTTCATGATGTATGCTGCTAAATATATATGTTTCAATGTAATGGTTAAATGTACACATGAATGATATGATCTTCATCTCTACTCTCTCTTGTTTATAGCACGTTATCAGATCTTTAGCTCGTTCTTCTTCTTATTATACAACACCCTAAACAAATTTGTTTCGTATCGACTTGTGTGTTTTTGTTGAAAGACTGGAGTTCAGCAGCACAGTAAAAAGCTAATCAAAACACCCAACGGCGGCTATAATTCATAAGCCATCAGGAATATGTAGCATCCAACTATGTGCATCATTTAACCTGCGATTAAGGCACTAACTTAAAGTGATTATGTTTGATATTTTTTGTTTGAGATGGCTAACGTATATTTGATAAACAAGTTGATATCAATAATGAAACAGTTAAAAGACGGTTATTGAGAATCAGAGACAGATTTATGTTGTGTTTAGAGATGAGAAAACCTCAATTATACTTAGCTCACGTTTATATAAAGACGTCTAATTTTAGATACATGCATATAGCGCTACATAATTTGGATCGTGTTTTTTAAGCTCCTGAGAAATATAATTAACTTTTTATTTTCATAATTTTCGCTCACTCTATGTAGGGCTAAATCTAAAACCATACATTTTATATAAAGTGAACTAAATATAAGTAATACAATTAATCACTTTATGTAGTGATGTATTTCTATATCTAAAACTAGACATTTTTATATAAATGTGTGCTAAGTATAAATAAGGTCTTTCTTTTCACTGAACATAACATAGATCCGTCTCTGATTCTCAATAATACCGTCTTTTAATTATTTCGGTCCTTGTTGGTATCAACTTTTTTTTATCAAATACACTTTAACCATTTTGAAACAAAAAAAAAACATAATTAATCACTTTAATTAGGGTTGTAAACAGACCAAACGTTCAGTGAATAGTTTGTGAACTGTTCGGCATGAAGTTCGTGTATGTTCGTGAACACATTCATTTCCTTAATGAACGGACACGAACATAAAATCTTATTAAGTAAGTATTCGTGAACACAATATTATTTCCTAAACAACGAACATGAACAAAGCCTTGTTCGCATTCATTCGGTTCATTTACAACCCTAACTTTAATTGCTTTACTTTGTAATTCATTTTTGGTAAAGAACATGTTATATTAGTATATAATGTATTATGTCATTTTTCAAACCAGAAGGGCACAACTAGTAATTTTGAATAAAATAAAAAACACGGTATATAATTAACGAGGTTATAACATTTCATTTATTTGCGAAACTCTTTCATTATCAAACATCAAGTATATTATTAACTTTCTTACAATAAATAAAATTAAAATCCAAAAAAAATATATAAATATTATAAACGAATAATATAAAACAACTCCCGTAATACTGGAGATAAAATCTAGTGTGTGTACATGTCTCAATCTACTGGTTTGTTGTACACATAGATGATATGATCTTCCTCTTTATTCCCTCTTGTTTATAGCATGTTATTAGCGCGTTAGCTCGCTATTCTTGTTATACAACAGCCCTAAATAAGATTGTTCGGTATTAGTTTGTGTGCTTTTTATGGAAGATTAGAGTTCTGCAATGATATAAAAAAAACTAATTAAAACACCCAACGAAGGCTAGAGCTCATAAGCCACCAGGAATACGTAGCATCCAAGTATATGCATCATCTAAAATGGTTAAGGTACTAAATTAAAGTGATTAATTATGTTTGATTTTTTTTTGAGATGGTTAGAGTATATTTGATAAAAAAAATACCAATAAAGATTAAGGATTAAAACAATTAAAAGACGGTATTATTGTGAATCAGAGACAGATCTATGCTGTGTTTAGTGAAAAGAAAGACTAAAACACAACATAGATATGTCCCTGTCTCTCAATAATACCATCTTTTAATTGTATCAGTCCTTATTGGTATTAACTCATTTTTATATCAATATGCTTAATACCATCTTTTAATTGTATCAGTCCTTATTGGTATTAACTCTTTTTTATATCAATATGCTTTAACCATTTCGGAAAAAAAAGAGACATAACAAATCACTTTAATTAGGGTTGTAAACAAACCAAACGTTCAGTGAATACCATCTTTTAATTGTATCAGTCCTTATTGGTATTAACTCCTTTTTTATATCAATATGCTTTAACAATTTCGAAAAAAAAGAGACATAACAAATCACTTTAATTAGGGTTGTAAACAAACCAAACGTTCAGTGAATAGTTTGTGAACTATTCGGTGGGAAGTTAGCTTATGTTCGTGAACCGTTTGTGAACATATTCATTTTCTTAATGAACGTATACGAGCATAAAGTCTCGTTTGGTAAGTGTTTGTTAACCACCACCACTCCACTCCTCCACCACAGAAACTCCGACAGCGTTACCGCGCCGAGAAGCAACATGCTGTTTTGTCCACGTGGCTCTATTTCGATGCTATGGATTCCATGGAGAATAACGGTAACGATCTAGTTGTCAATTCGAGAATTAAACATCAATCGGTTACGAATACGAATCCCGGTTATGTGTGTAAGCCTGCGAATCGATTCAAACCGGTTTCGGCTGCACGAGAAGAAGATAATATTGAGTTTGATGATTCGTGTAATGTTGACATAGTGTTGTTATTGTTATCGTTATTATTGTTATTGTTTATGTTATAAAACTAGATTAATTGCACTGCGTTTAGTTTACTTCATTTGCCAAGGCATTTGTTTTTTGTGTGAACATTTTTCTTATTGATATTTTAAGAAATCAAAAACAACCACAATTTTATTTATCTAGTTATTTACTCTTTAGGTTTTAGTGATAAAACAAAACAACAAACTTGGGTCTCTTCCTAATTTCACTGTTAGATCATTTGCAATGATCTCAACCAAGAACGGAAAGATATACGAATGTCCCCCTCTCCTGCATTCGACTCCATTCGCCGACTCTAGACAAAGCTGCATGAGGTTCACGGTCCACATACGTCCTCCTCACAAAAGCCGAGGTTTGCAGTTTATTTAAATTTCAGTTTATTTTAGCAGTCTGCAGATGTTAAAAAACAAACAGTCTTCTTGTTGCAGACTGCAGAGGTTTGGTCAACCTCTTCTGCTACATATGTCTGCAGATGTGATCCGCACATTGCATAAATTTTACCTCTAAAAAACAAATAGCACCTAAGTTCACAAATTACATATATATCCAGCCCTAAATCTTAATTTACATACATCCCCTTTCTAAAACCCAAAAATATCATATATACCCACTTTAATTTACTCGTATTTTATAATTAATAAATCATAAAATGACTACTTTACCCTTTATTTTTCTTTTTATTATCAATACCTCTACAAAGATAGATTCGGTGCCACCTTGCCGGAATACTGCCGCCATTACTTACTCGCCGGAAATACGGGTAAAAACCCCAAGATGGGTTGTTCATCCTTTCTTGTGGTCACACACATCATCTTCTCTGCCACGCCTCTCCTCCCCGGGAAAACGGAAACATACGCACCTCTCCTCCCCTTCACCGGAAAAACGAAGGAGATGGCTTAGACTGTATGTTGGTGGACATTCAAGAGAGTAGATTTTGATATTGAATCTTATCAACAAACCATTTGGTTTTTGAAGCATTGAAATGTAAGACTCCAGCCATTTAAATGTGTTGAATTGATTCCGGAAAATCATGGTTGTCCCGGGTGGTTCGTGATGGTTATGGTCTGGAGATGTCGCTGATCAAAACTGTAGATTAGATGTGATGAAGAGGGGTTGTTGATGAGGATGAAGATATCCACTTTGTTCTTTGTAGGTTTAAAAAACGATATTTTTGTCTTAATCTATAATATTTTAATGAAGGAAATATATGTAATTTGAGTTTGTGAATTGAGTATATATACAAGGGGATATATGTAATTCATTCTAATTAAAAAGCAAGCTATAATGCAAAGATAAACATTAAAGTTTGTTATTATTATTATTTATTGTTATCATTATATTTTATATGTATATAAATTATATACATACACAAATATATTTAAATTATTTATGACGTTATCCGGGTCAAACACCGATCGACCTTTGACCCGGTAAGGCGTCCAGGTCAACGTTCAAGTGGGTCTAAAAACATTGCTTGCAACACTAAAACTCTTACTTATTACCATTAGTAATAATAATAATTAGTAATAATACTAGCAATAAAGAGTTTGAGTCAAATACAAATTAAATCAGCGTGTTAATTATGCAAATCAAGTATTATAATTATATATGCAACATATTATAATTATATTACAATGCAATAACATAATTACACTAATTGATACAATTGTTGTAAAAATCCTGACTAACCACTGGTTAATCATGATTAGTCCCAATAAATTCAGATTAATCTCTAGTCCCCACCTTACCGCCTAACCAACGATTAAAATATTTTACAAAAGTGCTTGATAGCACGTTTTTAAATCTGTACATTATCTTTCCCATGTTTATACAAAAATAAAGGAATATTGGTTTTTGTATATTAGTCCCAACTATCGACTTTTGGTCGCTATCGATCCCAAGTAACGAATTTGCTGCTGACGGTCCAAATTATTAACGTATTCGTCCTCAACGGTCCGCGACTAACGAAATTCTAACACCATTAGTTGCAGGTCGCCGGAAAAACGTTTTTGGTTGGAAAAGTCACATTTTTTTCAGAATACACCACCTGAACACCGCCACCACCACCAACCTTTTCCGATGATGGTTCTAGAGTTTCGGCGACCTCAATATTGGGGCTTTTATTAAAAAAATTTCCTAAATGTCCGATACAAAGATGTTAGGGACAAAAATGTTGAGTTTTCCTGCAAAAAATGATTTTCCGGTAACATGCAATTAATGGTGTTAGAATTCTGTTAGTCGCGAATGCTTGAGAACAAATATGTTAAAAGTTGGGACCATCAGCAACTGATTCATTAATTAAGATTATAAGATGTGATATATTACGTCATTATATTAAAACCTGAAGGGTATAAATACTTGACAGTGTTTCCTTACTCTTTTGAAGCCCTAAATAAATAAATATAATTGGAATGGCGAAGACTGTGATCGGAAGTGAGGCGGCGGTGGGAGGTTTGACTCCGACGAGGAAGAGAGATTACAGAGTCACCAACAGGTTACAGGAAGGCAAGCGTCCCATTTACGCTGTCGTCTTCAATTTCATTGATTCTCGTTATTACAATGTCTTCTCAACCGTTGGCGGTAATCGGGTAACTAATTCATTAATTACAGTGTGCTTTATTTGGTCAGTTAGGGTTTATGATTATTTTGTAAATTAGGGTTTTTTTTTTATTTTTTTATTTTTTATAGAGGTTGGAGAATGAAATTTGGTAAATTAGGGTTTTTTTTATAGAGGTTGGAGAATGAACTTGTGGTTAGTTCATGATTATTTGCTAAATTAGAGTTTTTTTTTTAATATTTTGTTATTTTGTTTCTATTAAGTTTTTTTTATAGAGGTTGGGGAATGAGATTGTGGTTGATTCACATGATTATTTGCTAAATTAGAGTTTGTTTTTAATATTTTGTTTTCTATTAAGTTTTTTTATAGAGGTTGGGGAATGAGATTGTGGTTAATTCATATGATTATTTGCTAAATTAGAGTTTTTTTATATTTTTTTATTATGGGTTTTTTTTATAGAGATTGGAATTGTGGATGATTTTATGTTTGTCAAATGTGCAGAAAGTAATTAGGTTTCAGTTGGAAGAATATTATATTTTTGAGAATGTGTTTATGCAGTTATTTATCAGTATATATCAACATGTTAGTCTTTCAGCAAAAACATGCATAAATGCAGTATGTGAGTGTGTGTATTATTTGAAAAGGCTCCATGATTAGGATATGTGTATGCATAGGTTTTCTAGGTACAAAAGTTGGGAATTGCAACATGTTCCCCCAAAACTGAAACAATTTTAAAGTTTAAACATGCTATCGGATGGTCATTTATCAGTATATATCAATTTGTCTTTTACCAGAACATCTATGTATGTATATGTGTGTTTGTGTGTGTGTGAATCATGTGCAAAGAGAGTGTATATGGGAAATAATTATTGAGTAGCATCTTTGTACTAGTAACTGTATTTCTTCTTGGAAAAAGACGAAGAAACTCATTAAATGTATGAATGCCTTTAATGATAACATAAGTAATTACCAAACAGACTAATCCCTATAAAATTGCAAGTGAATTGAAAATACATGTTGATAGATTTCTCATTTTTACAAACTTGGGACATCTTCATGTTATGTATCTCTCTCTCTCTCTCTGTAGATGTGTATGTATACATACATATATTTTTATGCATAATGTTGACCGTTTGATGTGAATTATCAGTATGCTCCATGTATAAACCTATTATGTGTTGTGAATTTCTTCTACTTTATCTATAATTAGCAAATAGATAATTGTATTTCTTCTTTGAAAACAAGAAAAACAGTTGATGACTAAAAATGCTCACAGATAACTTAATTAATTACTAAATAGACTAAACTACTCAATATCCCTGTAAAACATGCAAGTGAACATAGAAAAAGATATACATCTTTATAGATTTTTTTCAATGCCCCAAAATGTGGGGTAGGTACATGCTTGGTTTAAAAATGCACAATGCGCTGCTATTCTCTGATATGAGGATGATGCCCTCTAAATCGCACAATGCGCCATGCGCGTGGTGCGCTCTGATGTGCACATTTCTGAGTTAAAGTGAGACTGTGAGAGTCTACATAGATTACTTGTACCTATGCATGCGCTACCTGTACACATAGAGTACTTATATTGGTTATACATAAAACTTCTTTGGTGGTACTAGAGCTTTTGTTCTTGAAATTATATATTTTAAGCCCTTTTTTTAGTCTTTAAAAGCTAACAAGTTTAAATATTAATTTCAAACACCTCACATACGTGCGCTTCACGCATTTTGAAACCAAGGGTACATGATGGATTTTGTTCAATCTTTGTATAAGTATCGCCTTGCTATATATACTATGTGCATAACGTTGACAATTTGATGTGAATTTGCTTGTTAATTTTATTGTCTTCTGTTTTGACTAAATGAAGATGTTTCTACTTTCTAGGTCACTGTATATCAATGCCTTGAAGGTGGTGTAATTGCTGTACTTCAGTCCTACATTGATGATGACGTAAGATGAAACTTTTTTCTGTTAATCACTCGTATTATTTTGAGCATTCGATTTTATTATTGGCAGAAACCTAAATAATAAACATATATGAACGAGTTCTGTATATCTCTGTACATATTAGATCAGAAGGAGGAGTCTTTCTACACTGTGAGTTGGGCTTGTGATGCTGACGGGACACCTTTGCTAGTAGCCGGAGGAATCAATGGTATAATCCGTGTCATTGATGCCGGCCATGAAAGGATACACAAGGTTAGCTTCATTTTTTTTAATTTTTTAGTTATCTATTTTATAGTTTTTAATAATTGATATATGCTGCAGAGTTTTGTTGGTCATGGAGACTCAATAAACGAAATTAGAACACAGCCACTTAAACCTTCTCTAGTGCTTTCTGCAAGTAAAGTAAGTCTCGTTTAAAATTTATTATTTTAGGTGCCTTTTAGTATGCAATTTTTTAAAACTTAATGAGTTGAATAGGATGAATCTGTTCGGTTGTGGAATGTTGAAACTGGAATATGCATTTTGATATTTGCGGGAGCTGGTGGCCATCGCAATGAAGTATTAAGTGTGGTTAGTTTAAACTGCAGTGGCATATGCATTTTTTAATACTTTTGTTTATTCTATTACTAACATGTAAGAAAGGTAGAATTGGATTGATTTTTATTTTTATTTCAGGATTTCCACCCTTCAGATATATATCGTATTGCCAGTTGTGGGATGGATAACACCGTAAAGATCTGGTCAATGAAAGGTACAATTTGTTATTGGAAAAATGTTTTGTTCATTTTAAATATTAAAACCGTTATTATGATTTTTGGACAAACACCATTGTATAGTGACAATCTCAGTCTTTGAATAAAACAATTTAATGTGCATGCATTAACAATAGACTTTAGGCAAGCCTGAACATGTTTCACTCGTTTAAGATTAAACATAACCCAAATCGAGGCATCCATTAATAAAAATGTCAAACATTGTAATTATGATTGAGGTTCTTGCAGAGTTTTGGACATATGTTGAGAGATCTTTTACATGGGAGGGACTTCCTTCGCAATTTCCTACAAAATATGTGCAGTTTCCGGTTAGAACTATTTAATTTTATCTTCATTTGCACTTGGCTTTTTCTTTACTTTCAAACATGCTTTAAACTGAATTCAACTTATTCAGGTGTTAATCGCTTCAATACATACAAACTATGTCGACTGCAATAGGTGGCTTGGTGATTTCATACTATCTAAGGTGAATGACTCATACAAATTTGCTGCGTCCACATGTTTTTTCTGTGTTGCCTTGTTTAAAAAAATTAAAAAATGACAATTTTAATTTTACATCATATTTATTTTTGGTTATGATTCTAGCTCTCATGTTACTATTCTATTATTATTTCTTTCTCCTTTTAGGAAAGGAACATATGGTTGTATGTAAATTTAAATTGGAGAAAATAGCATGTTTTTCTCAATTTATAATCCTATTATAATTCATTTTTATTTGTATTTCTTTAAGAGTGTTGACAACGAGTTCATATTGTGGGAGCCAAAGATGAAAGAGCAGTCTCCAGGAGAGGTTTGATATCTCTTCATTAGTTTTTAAATAGTTTATTTTGCATCACATTTGTAATACTGTTTATAATATGACCATTATACTCTTCTTTTTTCTTTTTACACTTCAAATTCTCGTATTCTAATGCATGTTTAAGGGAAAGGGTATATGTAATAAATTTGAAAATGGGTATATTGATATTATATATTTTTATTTAGTAAATAGGATTATAACACCAAATTTTGAGTGGATATATGAAATTATACCGTTAAACTAAGCCACACATGGCTCAATAGTCGTATAGTGATTTATATGATAATTATCTTTTCAGGGCACGGTGGATATTCTTCAGAAATATCCTGTCCCCGATTGTGACATCTGGTTTATAAAGCTTTCATGTGATTTTCATTACAATTCAGCAGCTATAGGTATGACACTTCGCTTAATGCATAAATGTTATTCATGGTATGTATAATAATTTAAATAAAACTACGGTTTATGTGAATCCCGGGCCATGTTTCTGAAATAGCTATCAAACCGATACATTGTTTTTGGTTGTACCATCTCTAATGGGTCAAAAGAATGTAGCTAAAAGGTAACGGGTAACGGGCCAGAAATAAAAATTTGCCTTCAATGCATAAAGAAAACTTATTTATTACTAATATGATATATTTGGTGTTGTATATTTAGTATTCTACCACCTATGTTTGTTATTATATGAATCTAAAAACAGACAAAAATGTTGATGCCAGGGAACAGGGAAGGAAAAATCTATGTATGGGAATTGCAGACGAGCCCACCGTCTCTAATTGCTAGGTTTGATTACTATTTAGCATCATCTCATTATTTAACTTTTTTGTGTGAAACCGATTCAACGCTTGATGTTATTGCCGCTTCGTGTCAGGTTATCTCATGTTCAGTCCAAATCTCCCATCAGGCAAACTGCCATGTCATTTGATGGAAGGTAGGTATATCCATGCGACCGTTTAATCGTTATAATTTAGTTTTGTTAATAATGTTAATTATAGTGGGTACTCATTTGAACACTTTTATAAAATCTGTCTCAGCACAATTCTGAGTTGCTGTGAGGATGGTACCATCTGGCGCTGGGATACCGTTGCAACCGCGTAGCTTGTATTTGTTAACTGGCCATGGTGTACCTGTATAGCTTTTAAGCAATGTTGTTTGTTTTCGTGATGAGGTGGTATTTTATTTTTTCGTTCTTTTTATTTAAGTGTACTTTTTTGTGTTTGGGAGCTTTATCGTATGCAAATGTAGCTGTGCAACTTAATATCTGTTTAACACGGTTATTAAAACTTAACCCGAACATCGAACGTTTAGTCATTTACATAAACACTAGCACCAAACAGTTTAACATGGTTATTGAACCTCAAGCTGAATACGTTCAATTAACGAATGACATTACCTGCTTAAGTTTATTTGTTGACAGAAGAACTCAAAGTGGGTTGGAAGTGGTGTTAAATATTTCGTTAGTTAGGAGTGTTTCGGGCTAATGAGTGAAAGCTATGAGTGAAGTTGAGAGCATGTAAATCCAATCCTTAAAACACAAAGCAAAAAGCACTATGCAAGGGTTAAACTAGATGTGAATGGTGAGTTTTACATAATTTTTAAAATATATTCAGATAATTATAAAACTACAAGTTTTAAAACTAGTATTGCCATGTTTTTACCATGTGCTTACAGTGTTGAGTGGTTTACAATCCATAAACAAACAATGTCGTATCAGGTCCCGTTGTGAGCACGATGTGTCATAAATTGTTAGCTCTAGTTAGAACGCAGGTGCAAAAAGGAATAAATTTTACACAACTCAACAAATTTCGCACAAAATTTCCAACCAGCTTACACCGGTAAATATGTATATATCACTATATACATTAAAGAATACATAGGAAATATGAGCCATATTATCAATAACATAGAAGGCAAAACTATTATAAACTACACCCGAGTCTGCAACTCCGATAACAGTTTCTGCATACTCTCCAGTTTCCGGGCAAGTTGTTCTACACTATCAAGGTGTTGTTTTGAAGATTCAGAACTGCTTAATTCCGCCACAAGAGCTGCACACTTAGATTGTGAATCTAATAATGCAGCCTCGAGTGAAGTTAATGTTGGATCGGGTGAAGAAGGTTGTCGGTTATTTGGAGCCAAAAGTGAAGAGGGAATCAAACCGTTACTATCTTTGCATGAGAAGATATTTTCAAACCCTTCACTTCCTGCAAATTTCAAAATTTTCAGTTGTATGAGTTCTACATAGAATAATCATTCACACACAAGGTTTACCGATTATCAAGTATAACAATAATAATTACCGAGGTTGCTTAGTTGATTCATTGCTGTCTGACCAACTGACCCTTCCAACTTTAACACACGCAAAACACCAGCAGTTATTCGCCCCATGGAATCGACTTCTGACTTGCATAATTGAGCAACACGTTGTAGTTCATCCTTGGTTACAACTGCTTCAACCTGCACGGTACCAATATTATCATAAAACCGACCATCTTTCTAAACTCTAAATGACCAAAATTAATCTTGAAAGCAAGTTAAGATGTCGTTACCGGTTGCTTCACAGAAAACTTTAAACTTTCAACTACCCATTTGATCGTGCCGTTGGCACCATCATCTTCATTTAATACTATGTCGGCTTCAAGATCAACCCCACCATGTGACTCTACAGTTTGCTTGTGCCCATTTGAGGTTGCAGTTACTTTTTGAATCTGGGGTTTTAATGTCTTCAAGCCTTCAACACCAACCTACATGAACATATAGTAATGTAAGAATGATGATGTGTTACTAGTGCTGACGTGGCTTTTTAACATGACACGTAAAAACCATCTAAGTTAATTACCTTAGATCAAAACCTTTTTTAGAGATTTTAACATTTTTATGTCCTAAAATAAGTTGTTAACCAAAACTGGAATCAAACCAATGTCATTTGCTTTTATGTGTTTTAGCATGTATAAAAACTTGTTATAAACACTATAATATATTAATATTCATGAATAAAGTTATAAACAGAGTTAAATACAAGTAATGAAGAAAATGCTCACCGTTACTGATTCAACAGGATACTTCAATGCTCCAGGCAATATCTTTTTGTTATTGACTGAGTGTTTCTTGCCGCTGTTTGCTTTGACTTTTAAACTGTCAAAAGTTGTGTGCCAGCAACTTTCTTCTCGGTAAGAATCTTCTGAGTTACAGAACCGCCATTTTTCTGCCATGTCAGCACCCTCTAATGCAAATAACCAGTCATTTAATTCTAGTGATACGTCCACATCATCCGGTGGACCCAACTGCAAGTAACCACTATTCTTATCTTCCTCTATGCTTTCACCTGAAAACAAAATAAATGAAAAATATTGTAAGAGTAACTTCTCTGACAAGTTAATTAGATGAATGTATTGAAACCAGAAGGGGGAATTCAGGTGGGTCGTGTGACGGGTCAAAAAGGGGTCAGTTTTTTTTTTAAAGATTATAGTATTACTATGACAATAATAATCTAGATCTTTGGCTGACTTTAACCCGTTTGATCCTTCTCCTTTTAGCTTAATATTTTTGTAGGCCCGTTTGAGATAAACACAACTAAAATCGACTTATTCACCAAAGTTGGGCTGTAAACGAGCCGAGCCAGGTTGGACTCGAGTTCGAACTCAAACCAGCCAGCTGAGCTCGGTTCGTTTATTTTAACAAGCTAAAAAGTCGAACTCGAGCTCGGCTCGTAAAAAGTCAAGCCAGCTCGTTAATTATTATTATTATTATTATTATTATTATTATTATTATTATTATTATAACTTTTAACACAGTTTGATAATACAAAATTTATAAACAAGAGAACTTATTATTATTATTAAAACTATTATTAGTTTTTTACACAGCCGATGAGCTCGGTTCGCATATTTTAGCAAGCTAAAAAGTCGAACTTGAACTCGGCTCGGAAAAAGTCAAGCCAGCTCATTGCTCGCTAATTATTATTATTTTAATTTTTTACACAGTTTGATAATGCAATATTTATAAACAAGAGAACTTATAAATTTTTTTACCCAAACTTAAATCGATCTATTAATAAATCAAAGGGTCAAAACTGCCACCAATAGCGAGAAACTTACTTTTACTATCTAGCAGAGGTGAACCTTTGAAAAGCTTTGAAAACGGGCCAGATGATAAATGCTCCAAGCCCTTAGAAAGCCCAACCCCTGGCCCACCATCTGGGCCCAGAATTCCAAACCGGTGAAGCAAAGCTTCAGCATAGTTCATTCCACCTGCCAGACGCACACCCGCTACACATGCCGACACACTCAAACTATGACACTCGGTATCCTGTGCATTATACGGAATAACATGCACCATACGTAAATCCAAAAATGGAATCTTCCTTCCATTTTGCACCCAAAATACAGCTCTCAGTTTACCATTTGCATTTATCGAGTTACCCTCAGTTTCTGTACAGTCCACCTGGACCCGGTCCCACCTTAAATTTGATGAAATAGCCATGGCCCCACCCAAGGTCCTATGAGTAACTTCCATGAACAAATCATCACCAACAAACTGAACCAAAGGCATTCCTTGAATATCCAAATTAGAAGTTTCTAGAAACGTTAGCTTTAGATCCTTAACCGATAAGCTAACAGCCGTATCACCAGGAACCTTTTCAATCAAACTTCCATCCGACAACTCACGTTTAATCGACTTTTTTCGTTTATCTTTTCCCACCATCGCCATTTTCTCGCTGACTGTACCAAAATACGTATAAAGATCCAACACAAAGAATAATTGTTCAACCGAGGTGTTTGAGAGATACTGTTCACACGCAACTCCAACCCTAACAACACCTCCGGGTGGAGGTACGTCCGTTAATGGGCTTCCGTCTGCGGTTACCATAGCCACCTGGACACACACCCCTTTCATCTCCACACACCTCCATAAGTCTGAAGAGTGTGAGCGGGACCCGTTAACTTTTTTAGAACTATTATTATCATTATGTGTTTCTAGAGACATGTTTATAAGCGAAGCACCACTTGTCCATTTCTTTTGACTGGAGTCAATGGGTTGACCTTTCCATAAACAGAAGCATGCGGGATCTTTTTCAAGATTGAGTAGTTTGAGGCGTAGGGAAGGGGAATCTTGAAAGTATAGGTTTTCAATATGAAGCCTTGCTCCAGTGAAGGAGCTCTCGTTGACCAGTGGAACAGTGATGTCTAATCCTTTGACTTTGAAGTCAAGTGAGTTGACCGAGAAGTCGGGTGAAATGTCACCATTGTTGACCAAAATTCCATCAGCTAGTAAGGATGATATGCTTAGACAAGAATCTTCTTGAAGATGTATCTGGAAATGAATGATGGCATTTCAAAACGTGAAGCTGATCCGTGCCGAAAAACCAAACGGAAACAGAACTGATGATTTGGTTTTATGTGTTTGTAAAAACCAAATTTTCGGTTTAGTTTTGCACATGATTGAAACCGAATCGAACCAAATGTATGAATTTTCATTTTTAATTTTGAATAATAAGTGAGTTAAAAAATTAATAAATAGTGTAACCAAAATATTTTAGCCCAAATATATAATAACCAATTAGTCATTAAATAACAAAAACCTTTATACCCAGATAACATTGTTTTGGGCCAATGGTTTTCGTCCCAAAATTTTCAATCCCAAATGGTAAAACCGAAATTAACGGTTTTCAAAAACTCAAAATCCAAATTTTCAGTTTGCACTCAAAACCGATCCATGAACACTCCTACCTTTTTCTCATTTTTCTTATAATTTTTATGAATAATAGCGTTAATTGCAAAACAAAATTATTGGAGTAAGAAACTATGTGTTTGATTGTTTAAATAAAAATGAGTTAATAGGTAGTATGCGTTAGAGATAGACTTTGAACAATTTTAATCACCCTTTCACTAACTTGAGATAAAACACAGCCCAGGTTGACTCATTCCTAAATCCTAACTAAGTGACTTAAAGTTGTCATTTTAATTTTAATGTAACGAATTAAAATGCAGTACCATAAGAGGCTGGCAGTCGATAACAGTTTGTGAAGAGAAGGATGGGGGGTTAGGTGAGGGAATAAACTGGAGACTATGGAGGGATATGAGTGGAGCATGGTCATTTACTTTCCATTGTTGATCCC
Organism: Bidens hawaiensis; assembly: GCF_021521415.1. Lineage (NCBI taxonomy): Eukaryota > Viridiplantae > Streptophyta > Magnoliopsida > Asterales > Asteraceae > Bidens > Bidens hawaiensis. The sequence goes on from NW_027491772.1 coordinate 554,944, forward strand.
CTAAGGGATATATTGGAGGACAGAAATCTTTTCCTAAAAACAAAATATTAATTGAATAAATAGATCTTAATAACAAGCTATAAAAGGTTTTGCATATTAATAGCTTATAAAATTTTGGAATTAAACTATTACCAAAATCTGGGATGTGAAGTGGCTCATCTGTAGTATCCTGCATTGATGGTTGCACTAATGCACATGGTGGGCTAGAGAAAGTGTCCCTGAATTTTATAAGCACTAAGTACCATTATAAAGCTGATACGTTGATAAGAATATGAATAACTAATGCAAAACAAAACATAGTGGATATACATATATGCATACACACACAAACATGTATACGGGGGAGGGTTCATGAGACAACTACAAAGTTATGAGCAAACCAACCAATCAATTATTATTATTATTATTATTATTATTATTATTATTCACTTCTTTTAATTATAAGGTTAGTATTGTAAAAAAAATATGTAGCCTGCGAAGTTACATACATATATGTATTTCATATGATAAGAGGTACATATATGTAAGCTTACGACTTACATGTATGTAACTCGCTAACTACATGTAGTTTTTTTTGTTTTTGTTTAGTTTTTTTTTAAATAATTTTGCAAAGATTAATAAGATACAAAGAAAAGGAAAAAAAATGTCGTTTAAATGTGGTTTCTTGAAGTTTTCTCATGATCATTATCTCCCACTCTCCCTACACACACACACACACACACACACATATATATATGTATATGGAAATTTTGCCACATATAGTGCAAATATGCAAAAGATGCATAACATCCGAAAGAATCACTAAATGACTGGTAGTAATTAACATCATATAGCACGCACATGTAAATTATAAATGTAAAAGATTTAAGTGAATGCAGCATACCGCAAAAACAGACCACCTATCATCACCCGAGTTAAGCATTTGGTGATTTCTCCATCAGAAAGACTTGCCTGCAAAGGCCAAACTAAATCATCATTTGAATCTAAAAGAAAAGATTTATTCCCACTTATATACAAGCTAAAAAGGCTAGACAGCAAGGCGATCTATGAGGGATATAAAATTATAAACAAACTGCAATACACACAATCTTTTTTTAGTGTCATTGAGGCCTACTCGAGAAAAGAAAAGTGACTGCATCAAAAGTTCTAACCGGAAATCTGCAAGTACAAATAGGATCATTAGCAGCCATTGATAATTATATACGCCTTTTTTGTTTCAAATTTTGAACTAGAACTAATTATATTAGAAGTAGCAATTTAACCTATTCACTTATTCTGTTATTCATGGGTCGGTTTGGGTTGCGTGTGATCTCTGAGTACTCAAATGGATGGATACTAAAGCAAAAAAAAAAAAAAAAAAAAAAAAAACTGGTCAAATGAAAGGGAGTCACCCAAAGTGTATTTTTATTGCATAAAACCTCTTTAAATCATACTTGACACTCTATAATGAAAGAATTGTGAAAAACGTCAAAAGGTAGTATGGTCAACCCAACCAAACTCACTTTGACTCGAACACGCTTTGACCCATTACCCAACGGTCAATCTGCCCCATTTGCCACCTCTACTATATCCATCTAAAGGATGATTAAAAGCCCCACTATTCCTATACAACTATATATAATTGTCTGTGATAGAAAAGAAAAAAAAATCCTCAAATCAAATGGGTTACATATTATGTAAGAAGTCACAAACCAGTATCCTTAAGGCAAAAAAATATATGGTCCACCATAATAGAGACCAGTGTACGCCCTGCAGCTTCTGCTGATCGCTGCCAAAAGAGCGAGTTGCTTATAGCCGTCAGATATAATAGTGCTCCAAAACCAAGTGACGATAATAATAAAAGAAATCAAACCTCTTGAGCATTTGGATTCACATCTCCTCTATTTAGACAGACATACAATCCCGTAAAGAAGCGAAGAAGAGCTCGTAATCCTGCTCATAGACTCATAGTAAGTTATTGTAATGCAGAAGATTCAGAACACAGTAACTAATTTACAAGCATAATCAAGAAACCATATACTGACCTGGCTCACTCAAAGCCGGGCACACTGCTTCAGTAATATGTAACTGGAGTTCCAAACCTAATGGACTATTAAGCTCTGTTCTTTGTATGGTAATCTGATTATATATAATATATGCAATTAAGAAAATTATTAGTTCACACCAAAGTTGAAATATAACCAACTAAAAGGATTAAGTTTGTATTACATAAGCTTCTCCAGATATTCCTTCAAGAAACCGCTCCCCGCCAAAAAAAACTCGCTTAGCACCATCATCATCCTTAAAAGCGCCTTCAGCAAAAGCTGCAAACATGTCAGGATGAGGCAAGAGGTCGATTGATAGATGCTCCCATTCAAGCTTCTGATGACCAAAAAAGTAAGTATCAGTAGCATATAATAAAGATAAAACCATCTCGAAAAGAAGATAACAATGAAGATTTACTTTGAAAACATAGATAAACTTCTTGTCATTGGAGAAGTCCCTGGCTTCCTTAAGGTTTACAACCTGCAACAAGTGACCCCCAGTTAGTAATTTGATGTATAAAAGCAATATACCTAAAATAAAGATAAAATTAATAATACTGTGTACAGGTTTATAAGTTAACCTGCCAGTTCTCATTTGTGGTATAAAGCAAGAGATTGCGAATAGTAATGGATGCCATTGGTGATGCCCTGTAAGCAAGAAAATATAAATTCATGATGATTTGTTAGAGGGTGTTTGGGATTGTGTTTTAACGAGGATTATCTAACTAGTGTACATAAACTATGTAAGCATGCACAAAGCGCCAAAATTGACAAAAACCAAGATGCTAAAAGAAATGTGAATGAGTTGAATGTACCAAAAACGTACCAAGTTGCTCCTCCACGCCGTCTAGCACCTCCATGAGTTTCGAGTAAAAGATTAACAGTACGTACCTCCAATGTCATTCCATCTGCAATCTGATAAAATTTAAAATTTCAGCGGTGGAATCCACAAAAGTCTTAAAAGAAATAGTTAAAAGCTATCATTAAAGCAATTAATCGTGGTGACTAGTCAAGGATCCTACACAAATGAAATCCTGCTTGCCACTATCATAAAAACTCAAAAACCGTAGTCTATAATTGTTGAATACCTAGTTCTAATCATGAAAAACTAGTAGAGAATAAAAACAAAAAAAAATGTGATATTCAATACCACAGTAATAAAGTACAAAGATATATGTACAATTCAAACTGGCTAGAAGAAAGTAGCATCTTACAAGAATGAGCTCTGCAAAGTGCAAACTAACCACCCACAAATTTAAACCAAAACATCCTTACTGAGACTAAAAACGTAAGTTTCATGAAACAGTGGTTGTAAGCTTAACAGAGTTCGAATAACATTCTCAACATACAGTATTTTGTGCAGCTCCATGCAACTAAAACACTATTTTCTTTTAACTTGTGGATAGTTAACTTCTATGCAAGCCTTTGCTTGAAATCATGCTTATTGTTTATATAATACTACAATTAAGAATGTCTGACAGACAAAGACAATTGGCCAGCAACCACATTAAAGAGCCCAAAACAGCTCCATAGAAAGAGACTAACCTTGTCAGTAAATCCATATCCACTACCTTTTGCAGGACTAGATGGCGTTTGTGCACTTCTAGATGTAAACATTGGCATAATTAAATTATGAAAATGATATTGCTGCTCTAATTAAAATACGCTAAAATCATATACTCATATCAAACTAACCATTACCTCTCTGTACTTGCATATGCATCCAAATCATCATTTTCCTCCAATACCAAATCAAGCTTATCGATTTGCACAACAATTGGCTCAACTTGGACATTGCTGAAATAAGGGAGCTTGAAAACACCGCAATCAGAATTTAATTAGATACATGTATGTGTCTATAAAACAAAATCTAGCGAGCTATATTTGTAAGTTATTGAATTTAATATAAACAGCAGGTTACATACTATAATCTCTAACTTTCCGACTTTTGCAGTGGTCACATTCAACGCAGGAGGCAATCCGAGACTTGCGTGCAGAGCATCACCATTTATATCTACCAAAATTAAATTCGTCACTTCAATTATACAAAACTATTGCATTTAAAGAACCAAAACTAGTAACAGAATACCGAATCCATGGATTAAAGTGCTAAAACTACTAATCCAATACAGAATTCTCGAATCAAAGCATCAAAAGTTCAAAACAATCAATACAAATTTTGCACATTTGTGTCCAAATCAAGCAAGCTGATAAAATGCTAACCTAAATTTATGAACTGACGAAACCAAATCCGTCACTTCAGTTATACAGAATTACTGCCTCTAAAGCACCAAACCTAGTAACAGCACTACTAATCTAATACATTCTCGGATCGAAGCATCAAAAGTGCAAAACTATCAAAACAACTTTTGCGCATTTACTTCATAATATGATAGCCTAAATTGAAGAGCTGATAAAATCGAAACAGTCATTAAATTACACCGAATCATTGCATCTAAAACACCAAAACGAGTAACAGAAAATCGAATTCTTGCATCGAGGTATTAAACCTACTAATCACTCCTAATCTAATACGAAATTCTTGGATCGAAGCAACAAGAGCTTAAAATTAGCAATATAGTTTGTGCACATTTGCATCCAATTCAAGCAAGTTGATATAATGCTAACATAAACTGGCAAGCTGACAAAATCAAAGCCGTCAATCTAAAGCGCCAAAACTAGTAACAGAATACGTAATAATGCTAACCTAAATTGGAGAACTGACAAAACCAAATCCGTCAATTCAGTTATACAAAATTACTGCATCAAACGCACCAAAACTAGTAGCACAATACAGAATAATGCTAACTTAACTTGGAGAGCTGACAAAATCAACTCCATAACTTCAGTTATACGGAATTATTGCATCTAAATCACCAAAACTACCAAACCTATACGGAGTTCTTGAATCGACGCATCAAAAGTTCAAAACTATCAATACAACTTCTGCACATTTGCGTCCAAATCAAATCCATCACTTCATTTATACAGAATTACAGCCGCTAATTCACCAAAACTAGTAACAGAATACCTAATTCACGGATCTAAGTACTAAAACTACTAATCCAAAACATAATTCTCGAATCGAAGCATCAAAAGCTCAAAACAATCACTACAAGTTGTACACATTTGCTTCGAAATGAATAATAGAAAGACCTAAATTGGAGAGCTGAACGGTGCGTCCTTGTAACTTGAACTGATCTCTGGTGAAGGATTTGAGCCAGTACTTGAGCGTATACTCCAACGCTCGAGCCAGTATCGATTCCATAATAATAATATTTAAGCTGCCGGAGATGTGAGATCAACGGCGGTGGTGGAATTGAAGTGGATCTTATTATTATTATTATTATTATTATTATTATTTTGACTGCCAGGATCAAATATGATCTGTTTGCCGGCGTCTTTTAAAAGTAAAAGTCATTCCTTTTATACTGCTTTTCTTTTTCTTTAAATAATTCTTTTTCTTTAAAAAGTTACAATTTGTTCACAAAGGACTTGTATACATCATCATCGTTATTATTGTACTTAGTGAAATCCATTAACCCTTAGACATAAGACACAAAACACTCAACCATCGGGACACTAGCCTATTGTTGCACGACCATTGTCTTTTGACTATCAACGCCACCACATGATGTCAAAATTAGTGCAACTTCACTCCTCTCCTAAAGGCCCACACATATATACATTACATGCACATACTACAAGCAAACGTAAAATGCTTTATATACACATAAATATTTTTAGTCATTTAACTTTCAACCTTATCTTTAGATGCAAGTAAATGTAAGGACCTGTTTGGTAATTTAGTGTTGAATCAATATAAGAGATTAAGAGACATGACTGATTAAAAATAGTCTATAAATCATTCAGCATGTTTATAGCTTAACTATTTATTAATTCAGAGGTAGTTTATGTTTGGAATCACATGAGAAACCAAATGAAAGTACGAAGTCTTTATACAAAGTAACTTTTATCATCCTTGGCTAGATTCTAGTGTTAATCGAGTTCTTAAGGCTTTGGCGAATGTGCGATCTTTTAAACTCCTATATATAGAAAGAAAAATATAAAAAATAAGAAAGTTTTTTTTTTACATCTAACAATTGTCATTCGTTTTCTTATTTAAAGAACTTTGTTTAAAAATAATATATTTATCTCTTCAAAATTTGAACTTATTTAATTTAGTAAGGGAATCTATTTTATGGCTGCTACAATATCATATAACTCTATGCCTTTTTTCTGACTTACGTTTTTCATGTAGCACTAAAACCGAATGACTTTATCTTTTGTTATCCGGGTCGATAAATCATTCCTCCTCAAATGCTTTTTCTCACCAAATTCTACACAAACAGTTTCACATAGTTAATTTTTCTCGAAATATGATCTAATTAGTTCTTGAAGGTAACATACAAAATTAGAGAGAAAATAACGTTCAACTAAATTATATAATATGAAAATGCATTTGAATAAATTCAACTAATAAATTTGTTTAAGGCACGTATCTAACCTTTACGGGTTGCAACTCTACGGACCGACCACTATACATAGTTTAATCAAAATTAAAACCCACTTTGCAAGCCACAACGCTAACCTTTATTTGAATATTAGTGTCTATCTTTCTCTCTTAGTATCTCGTGCAAACACTTTATTCTATGTTTACTCAACATATTGACAGGAAAAAGCTTTACTGCTAGAATATTTCATTATTCCAATGTATTGTTTGTTTATTTGTCTTTTATTATTATTATTAATTTCTTTTTTCAAATATGATTGTAGTTATGATATTAGATTTTTAGTATGGTGAACCAGCTACAACTAACTTGCCTTTGCCCAATGCTCCTGCGGTGCGAAATGTCTAGAGTTGGGGCCAATAATATTTTTTCTACGGTCGCTTTGGTGCAAGATTCACATATCTTAGGTTGAGAGTAAGAATATATATATATATATATATATATATATATATATATATATATATATTTATTTATTTATGTATGACCCTCATGATCATTTATATTATAATAGATCAAAGTTAATTAATTATGCCTTATTATTATTAGCTAGGTAATTATTGATGGACCAAATTACCTTTTCTTGCTAATCAAGGGTTTCCCCTTGAGTGTATATAAATATATGGAGAGAATAATTAACATCATTGAACATAATCCTAAACCTCACATAATATTTCCGTGACCCTCTATCTCCATATATTATTCGGTTTTCTCAAGAACCCTAATCCCCATCACTAATATACATCCAAGCTAACTATCACGTCGTCTGGATCGTTCTCATCAATTGTGGCTTCTCTCTCTGCTGTGACAGATATGTTTTAGTTGTAGGTTTATCATAATATTCATGTTTTCTATTACATATATACATGAAGAACTGATCAAAAGAGCGATGTTGATTAATCAGTTCTTCATGTCTTCCATTAACTCAGGATCTAAACCGGAAGACATGGACTAAAATCTGATAAACCCTAACAATTTTCGGTTATTTTATTAATTCGTTTTATTTTATTATCATTATTAAAACCCGAATATAAGAAACCATAACAATTTTTCAGTTTTAAAACTCGTATCTGATATAAACTGAAGGATTTCGAAATCTGATAAAATAATGATCTTCGTGTTATGACAGTTTTTCGAAAACCCGATATAATCTAGTTCAAGATCTGGATTGTTATAATGTTTCACTAAAATTTTTTTAAGATTTAAACCAAGATATTTCGAATTATGTAAACTTAATAAAAGAATTACTTTGAAAATAATCAAATCTTGGATAAACAAACAATCCCTAAGAATTCAGATCAAACATGATTAACTGTTCATCAACTTATGGGTGTATGTGTTTACGGTTTAAACAGTTTTCGGAGAACACTGAGTTTCCGAAAACACTAAAACCAGAAAATGCATCAAACTAGAACACTAATTTCCCGAGACTAATTTTTTTTTTTGTGAACAGTACACTAAAAGGCTTAACTTGAATAAATGATGATGTACAATTCTGCCCTAGTAGTTTGATCCGCGCTAATAGTTTGTTTGATATTAACTAAACCAATGTTTTGTAAATACTTATAATATAAACATACATGTTACTTAATTTTTTACAAAACATATAAAAGGCTTAACTTGAATAAATGATGATGTATACTTCTGTCCAAAGGTGACGTGATACATCTAACATATTATTCAAGTCTAAATACAAGCTGTGTTAGTTTTGCTTAAACATGATTTAAATGTATCACTTCTGCCTAAAGGTGATGCAATACATCTATATCAAAGAAAAACTAGCTCGTGCATAATTAAAATGGTTGTCTCACTTATGCCTAAAGATGATGTGTTACAATTATTTTGCACAATTAATTCTGCCCAAAGGTGATTTATCTTTTATTTAAGTAGAATTTTATTAATTATATTAGTCTATTATTTTGATGTTAACAATAGACATTTATTATCACAGCTTCATAATTTAAACAGTTCTTATCTATGCATGCATTAGTTTAAATTGCCCCTAGTTCACTCTAAGTTTCTTCTAGTTTAGTATCTTAACATTCTCATATAAATTCCAATAACAACTCCGAATGGTGGAATCGCATCATTAACTAGAGATAACTTTGCTGCCTGAAAGGACTCTCTTATGCTTAATCTCACCTTCCTGGATTTCGATTTTGCTTTAAACAAGGATGAACCTCCGGCACTAATCGCTGAAAGCACTCCTGCTCAGCACTTATTGTTCGAAAAATGGAAGAGATGTAACCGCATGTCTCTAATGCTTATGAAAAACTCCATTAGCATGCCCATAAGAGGATCCATTCTAGACTCTGGAAATGCTAAAACATATTTGGCTTCTGTGGAGGAACAATTCAAAGGAACGTCTAAGGCGCATACCAGTACTCTTATTCTCAAGCTGGTGACTACTAAGTATGATGGAAGTAGTGGCATTCGTGGGCACATTATGATGATCAACGACATGGCCCATAAGCTGAAGGGATTAGACATGAAGATCAATGATGGTTTTCTGGTGCACTTCATCATGACCTCTTATTTAGCTGCCTATGAAGCTTTCAAGATCAATTACAACACCTAGAAGCACAAATGGACTATGAGTGAGTTGATTGCAATGTGCGTGTAAGAGGAAGAGCGTATGAAGATGGATGTAACATCCCGAAATTTCCAAAATGATATTATTTATATTACTTAATAATAGAGGGAAAGTTTACTCGGATTATCGGGAAATAAATAAATAGAGTAGGAGTTAGTATGGGTTGGGCTAGTGTTGGGTAATGGATATGGGTTATGGACTTGGGTTATGAAAGAAGGAAGGAGAGTCCATGGGCTTAAGCCCATGATCCCTAAATATAAATACCATTAACCACCATTTAATCCTCATTCTCACCTATTCCATACACACACACACCCAAAACACACACGACCCGAACCAAGATCCGAAGGCGAAAACCCGAGCTTGTTGGTGCTGGAACGTCGTGACGGACCAAAACAACATCAAGGCTTAACCGTGTTCGTAGTTCGACTCGTTCAAGGTACGTTTATATTAGAAATCGTTCGTATAGGTTCGGTTTGATTTGAGAAATGATAGATCTGAGTTTGTATGGTAAAAACGAATCCAACAAAGCTAATCTTACTGAAAATGGTTATGATTTGATGGGTTAATCGATTGATAAAAAGAACCCGTAACCTATATGCCTAAATCGCACCCTTTAAACATCGATCTTAGGTCGATTTGATGGTTGGGGTTTGTAGGCGCTGGTCAGACGATCCCGTGGGTACCTAAATCGAGTTATTTGGTTAAGAAACGAAAGTGATTAAGGGATTTAAGAACAAACAGTAGCTGCAGACGACAACTTCGCCTGCAAGCTAAGTTCGCCTGATGAACTTCGCCTGCAAGCTAAGTTCGCCTGATGACAACTTCGCCTGCAATCTAAGTTCGCCTGATGACAACTTCGCCTAAAGCCAAGTTCGCCTGATGACAACTTCGCCTAAAGCCAAGTTCGCCAGATGACAACTTCGCCTAAAGCCAAGTTCGCCTGATGACAACTTCGCCTAAAGCCAAGTTCGCCTAAGGTTTAACTTCGCCTAAAGCTAAGTTTGCCTAAGGTTTAACTTCGCCTAAAGTCAAGTTCGATTAGAGAATAGATTAAAACAATAAGTAAAAGTAAGCTAATACTAGGCCACCAGATTAGATCAGGCGAGTATTGATACGTGTAACTTATACAGTCAGCCGAGCTCAGTTAAAGAAAGGATTTACAACTATCAGAGGAAGAAGCAGAGTTCAGGTGAGTTTCTAGCCCCATTCCTTGTTATGTTTTCGGGGCTGTGTGCATACTCGATGTGAAGTGTGAATACACTTACCTTAAGTGGTAAGTGTATGCTATAGATGTTATACGAGGTATATATTTTATAATGCTTGGCGGTACGTGAACGATCTTTGGATATTTCACGTATCGCCAAGGATAGTAAATTCCAAGTGGTTGATAGTGTGTACGAATGTTATGATGTGACTGGTTTATTACGTAAATACCGAACTGATATGAAGTGTGATATAGGCAGGTAGAGGTAGAGTGTGTTAAAAGTGGCAAGAGTCTAGCAAGGGTGTTAGTGGCATAACGTGAGCGCGTGATAGGGAAAGCCTGTACGTGCCATCGTTATTATGTGTGTATGATTGTTGATGTGACATGCTTATTATGTAAATGATATGAAGCGTGTTGTAGACAAGTAGAGGTAGAACGTGTTAGAAGTGGCAAGAGTCTAGTAAGAGTGTTAGTAGCATAACGATAGTACGTGGTAGAGTAAGCCTATACGTGCCTTCGTTATTAAAGTGGCAAAGTGGCATAACGTTTTACGTTATTAAAGTGGCAAAGTGGCATAACGTTATACGTTATTAAGTGGCAAAGTGGCATAACGTTATACGTTATTAAAGTGGCAAAGTGGCAAGGTGGTAGGTGTAAATAAGAGGCTAAGTGGTAAGTTAAGCAGGTTAGATGCGAAAGTATGAATACACTTACCTTAAGTGGTAAGTGTATAGATGTTATACAAGTAGCTATTATGTAATGCTTGTCGGTACGTGAACGATCTTCGGATATTGCACGTATCGTCAAGGAGAGTGATTGTCAAGTGGTTGTTAGTGTGTATGTATTCTATGATGCGACTTGCTTATTATGTAAATATTGTATTGGTATAAAGAGTGCTGTAGACAAGTAGAGGTAGAGTGTGATAGAAGTGGCAGAGTCTAGTAAGAGTGTTAGTGGCATGACGATAGTACGTGGTAGGGTAAGCCTATACGTGACTTCGTTATTAAGGTGGCATCAAATGGCATAAAGTGGCATAAGTGGCTAAGCTGTAGGGGTAATTAAGAGGCTAAGCTATAGGGGTAATTAAGTGGTTAAACAGTGGCATGTTAGACAGTGGACTATGTGTCTTCGGATACGTATATATTGTATGAAGTGGTTGTATGATAAGTTGCTTGATTAACTAGAACTCACTCAGCGTAGCTGACTTTTAGTATGCACGCAGGTGAGTAGGATGAGGCAGCTCGCTTGAGGAGACACGTGGCACTGAATAAGAGGCTGGCATCGAAAGACTCAAGACGTTTAAGTTTAATGTTTCGTTTATTTTGAAAGACAAAATGATGTTTTAAGACAAGACGTGTTTTGTTATGAAATGTTTTATGAAAGTTTTTAAATTCCGCGAATGTTTTAATTAACTCTGATATTTAGAACTGCGTTTATGAGTAAATCCAACGCTAAAGTAGGGCCACCGGTGACGGGGCCTTACAATGGACAAACCTGAAGTTGCTTACCTTGCCACCAGTTCCAAGAAGAGGAAGAACACTAATCCAATAAAGGAATTTGCTAAAGTTCATAAGACTAATACAGGTGCCTCAACCAGCTCTCAGAACTCCACTGGAAAGCCTTTTTTCAAGTTCTGTAAGAAGTACATTCATAAGCAGAAGGACTGTTCAGACTTTAAGGAGTGGCTGGCTAAGAAAGGTAATGGTCTCTTTATGATACTTGAGTCCTATAATTTAACTGTTCCTGCTAATACATGGTGGTTTGATTCTGGTTCTATGGTTCATGTGACCAATTCTACTCAGGGATTCCTTTCAACCCGGAAGCTGGAAAGAAACCAAAGAACACTAAGACTGGGAATGATAAAGAACTTGAAGTCAAGGTTGTGGGAACTTTACAATTAATAATGAAAACTGGTTTATGTATTAAACTTTATGATACCTTATATATTCCTGAGATTACTCGGAATCTTGTATCAGGTCCAAAGTTAGACATGAACGGTTTTGATGTTTCTCATGGTCATGGCAAACTTACTATTTCTTTAAATTCTCAAGTGTTTGGTTATGGCTTTTTGGATGGTGGTCTTTATAGATTAGAACTAGCTAATTTTTCTAAATCTTTGTTGTCATATATAATATTAATGAATCACTCACAAAGATTAAGGAGAAACGAGACTTAGAGACTTCTTCTATGTTGTGGCATCAACGTTTAGGCCACATCTTATGAGACCGGTTAGCCCGCCTCGTGAAGAATGAAGTCTTATCACATCTCGATTTCACCGATTTTGGAACATGTGTCAAATGCCTTAAAGGCAAAATGACATCAATAAATAAGAAAGGTGCCACTAGGAGCTCTAATTTATTAGAACTCATTCATACTGATATTAGTGGTCCTTACCCCATTGCTGGCATAGCTAGACATACTTCATTTATCACTTTCATTGATGATTATTCCCGATATATGTACCTGTATCTCATTAAAGAAAAATCTGAATATGTAATAACTTTTAAAGATTATAAAACTGAAGTTGAAAAACAATTAGATTGTCAAATAAAAGTTGTCATATCAGATAGAGGAGGTGAATATTATGGTAGATATACTGATTATGGAAGACATACTGATGTGGGTCAGGCCCTTGGTCCATTTTATGAGTTTTGTAAGGGCTTTGGGATCGTGAATCAATATACCGTGCCAGGTACTCCTCAAGAAAATGCGGTCGCTGAACGGAGAAATCGAACCCTTATGGATGTGGTACGCAGTATGTTAGCCAACACTAATTTACCTCTATTTCTCTGGACTGAAGCCTTAAAAGCAGCCGTTCATATATTCAATAGAGTTCCTTCTAAGTCTGTCCCTAAAACTCCTTATGAACTTTGGACAGGAAGGAAACCGAGTCTTAATTATATGAAAGTATGAGGCTGTATTGCTGAAGCAAAACTTTATAACCCTTTCCTAAAGAAACTTGACCCTAAAACTCTTACCTGTTTCTTTATCGGGTATCCTGAAAATTCAAAGGGTTATCGTTTCCATTGTCCTTCCCATGTCACTCGTATTGTTGAAACCAAGCGTGCGGTGTTCCTGGAGGATTACAGGATCAGTGGGAGCAGTATTAATCCTTATGAAGAATTGCAAGAAATACAAGATGCAGGGGAAGACTCGTCGATTATTGTAACTCCGGTTATTTCTCTTGTACCCCATGCAATTGAACCTTCTGCACCACATTCTCCATACTCAGAACCTGTTATAACAGAAAATGAAGGCACATCAAACACTCAAAACCAAGACAATGTTGAACCCGTTAATCAACTCAGGAGGTCATTCAGGTCTAGAAGACCTACTAACTTTGATGATTATGTAACCTACTTGACTGAAGTTGACGCCGGAAAACTTAATGATCCTATCTCTTATAATGAAGCCATGAGCAGTGATCAGTCTTTTGAATGGAATAAAGCAATGATTGATGAGCTTGACTCATGAGGAAAAATGACGTTTCGGGATTTGGTAGAATTTCCCAACGGTGTCAAACCCGTAGGATGTAAATGGGTGGTCAAAACAAAACTTGATCCAAATGGGAACGTTGAACGCTATAAAGCGAGATTGGTTGCAAAGGGCTACACTCAAAAGGAGGGAATTGACTATCAAGAGACCTTTCACCTGTCTCTCGAAAAGATTCATTAAGGATTGTTATGGCCCTAGTAGCTCATTTTGATTTAGAGCTGCATCAGATGGACGTGAAAACTGCTTTCCTTAATGACAATTTAGACGAATAGGTGTACATGAAGCAGCCTGAAGGTTTTAAACCTGAAGGTCAAGAACGTCTAGTACGTAAGCTCAAGAAGTCAATATATAGGTTGAAACAAGCATTACGTCAATGGTACCTAAAGTTTGATGAAGTCATGAAGAAACAAGGTTTTGCAAAGAATCAAGTGGATCAATGCACCTACCTCAAAATGAGTGGGAGTAAGTATACTATACTTGTCCTTTATGTAGATGATATTCTATTGGCAAGTAATAGTTTAGACATGTTACATGAGTCGAAGCGATTACTCTCGCATAACTTTGACATGAAGGATCTCGGAGATGCTTCTTATGTTATTGGCATCGAAATTCACCGAAACAGACACAGAGGGATCTTAGGATTATCTCAAAGGGCCTACATTGACTGTGTCCTTACTCGTTACAAAATGCAACATTGTAACCCAACTGCAGCTCCAGTAGTTAAAGGAGACGTTTTCGGGGCATTCCAATGTCCGAAAACATAGGTTGCAAAGGAGCAAATGAGATTGATACCTTATGCATAAGTAGTCAGGAGCCTTATGTATGCACAAGTTTGTACTCGTCCAGATATTGCTTATATTTCTGGAATGTTAAGCCGTTATCAGAGTAATCCTGGCCTTGAACACTGGAAAGCAGCTAAGAAGGTGCTTCAATATCTTCAAAGGACGAAAGACTACAAACTGACTTATAGAAGAAGTGATAATTTAGAAGTGGTAGGTTATTCCGATTTTGACTTTGCTAAATGCAAAGATGACAAGAAGTCCACTTCGGGGTATATCTTTATGTTAGCAGGTGGGCCCATATCATGGAGGAGTCATAAGCAACAGTTAACGACTACTTCCACTATGATGGCAGAATATATAGCTGTTTATAATGCTACCTGCCGTGGAATGTTGCTTAAAAATCTGATCTCTGGACTCAAATTAGTCAATTCCATTTCTAGACCATTGAAGCTTTATTGTGATAATTCAGTTGTCGTTAATTTCTCGAACAGTAACAGTTCGACCGGAGCTGGTTTATATCTTGATACAAAGTATTTGTTTGTGCCTGAACGAGTTGAGGAAAATAAATTTTGTATTAAGTATATTAGTACACATAATATGCTAGCGGATCCGATGACTAAAGGTTTCCCACCTAAAGTTTTTGAAGAACATGTTGCTAATATGGAACTGAAGACGTTATTTAATTGCATATTGTACTTATTTACATTTTATTTAATAAAATATTTACATATAGACAAATTATTATACAAATCAAATATTTGAAGGGCTTACTTATAAAATTTTGATCATAACTACTTAGGGTTTAAACAATGACTGTAGTATGATTAATGGGGGTCTTGAGCTGATGTTCAATTCAATAATTGTATTTCTCTGCTCCAGTTTAAGTTTAAAGCTAAAATGAGTATTAAAATCTGCAGACTAATCTAATACTCATAATAAATGATTATTTGGCCAAGTGGGAGAATGTAAGAATAAATATATGGATATATATATATATATATATATATATATATATATTTATGTATGGCCCTCATGATCATTTATATTATAATAGATCAAAGTTAATTAATTATACATTATTATTATTAGCTAGGTAATTGTTGATGGACCAAATTACCCTTTCTTGCTAATCAAGGGTTTCCCCTTGGGTATACATAAATATATGAGAGACTATTTAACATCATTGAACGTAACCCTAAACCTCACATAATATTTTCGTGACCCTCTATCTCCATATATTATTCGGTTTTCTCAAGAACCCTAATCCCCATCACTAATATACATCCTAAAGGGGAACTCGACCAACCTGACTATCATGTCGTCTGGATCGTTATCAGCCATGGCTTCTCTCTCTGATGTGACAGGTATGTTTTAGTTGTAAGTTTATCATAATATTCATGTTTTCTATTACATACATGAAGAACTGATCAACAACAACATGATAATGGTTGTACCTACATAATGTCTTCGCCCACTAGTCACCATAAAAATAAATTTAGTGCGTGAACTTGTTTAATACTTTTGTCATAAAATACGTTTCAACCCGAGCTAATTTATGCCAAAAAAATCATTTCAACCGAATCAAATTGATATCTTTTAAAAATAATTGTTTTAACTCATTAGCTGACCAGCCGTTTGATGAACTTAAAAGTAACCATTGTAACTTTTTTCTTATGAAATATTACCATGGTATTCTCTCGATGAAGATTATTGGGAAAAGTATGTAAGCATAGCTATAAACTTATAGTTTATGAAGGTTGAAATCTAAGGTCCATCCCAAAAGGGCCATTATTTGAAAATGGCATTAAGTCGATATAAAAGCTCACATTATAAGTTAGGGTCCAATATGGCACAATTACAAAATCCACCGTCCGGCCCAAAGAACCATGTTCAAACATAGACTTTCTGTAGTTTTTGTAACGGTGATAAGTGTGACATGCTCTTTGTTGTTTGTTATACGAATTTTGGATATCCGGACCTTTTGGATAGTGGATTTCACTATCCGACTCTGAGTTGGATATATGAAATTTGAAAAAAAATATTTTAAATATAAATTTACAACATATCAAGAATCCAAATTTTTCAATCCATCAAACTAAACACAAAATTTTCAAAATACAAACAAACAAGCAAATAGCACACAATCCATTGTTCAAATAAGCACAACCCATTGTTTCAATGTAAACAATCTTCTTAAACAAACATATTTAGAATTAAAAGCACTCTTCCAAACTGATGACGACTGAGACGAAGGCCGGAGGTAGTGTCGTGGTGAGTGGTGACAGACTGACGATGAGAAGATGAGGAGGTGGAGCCGTGGAGTTGCTGCCTGCTGGTCGTTTGGTACTTGGAATAGAGATGGGAAAATGTATTAAATCGAGATCTAATGGAAATGGAAGAAAAAAAGAGAATGAAGAGGGGGGGGCTGGGTGTGGAAGAAAAAAAGATAGAAATGAGAAGAGGTAGGGAAGGTGGGAAATAAGAATTAGAGTTTGATATACATTATATATAATAAAAATTAAAAATATTAAACTTACGGTAAGTTTACTAACAATCATAAGGATTTTTTGTCGGCTATTACCACAGGTAATGAGCCAAAACATTATGAACAGGTTATTGATACCCAAGATGGATAGAAGCCATGAAGAAGGAAATCCAAGCTCTCGAACAAAATGAGACTTGGGCTTTGGAAGAATTACCAAAAGGTAAATGGGGTTTGACTCAAAATGGGTCTATAAAATCAAATACAATCCAAATGGAGAAGTTGAAAGGTACAAGGTTCACCTCGTAGCATAGGGGTTTTACCCAAATGGAAGGGATATATTTTCATGAGACTTTTGCTCCGGTTTCAAAGTTGGTGACCGTTCGAACTTTTCTAGCCGTTTCCGTGAAACGAGGATGAGACATACACCAACTTGATGTAAACAACGCCTTTTACATGGAGACTTGCATGAAGACACCCGAAGATTTTGGATGATCATAAGATAACAAAATTTGTAAGCTAAAGAAATCTACTTATGGCCTTAAACTGGCCTAAGAATCGGTGCACAAAATTCACTAACTATTTGTTGCGAATTGGTTATAAGAAAACAGGGCCTATCATTCTCTTTTTGTCTCTAAAGATAAAAATATTTTCATTGATGCATTGTTTATGTTGACGACATCATCATCGTTAGAAATGATTGAACAAAATACAAGGAACCAAGGCTTTTCTTAATAAAAGGTTCAACATTAAGGATCTTGCTATTTTAAAATTCTTTCTTGGGATTGAGGTGGCTAGAACAAAGGAAGGAATGGTGCTAACTCAACTCAAGTACACACTTGATATTCTTAAGGAAACGACATGATGGGTATCGACCGAGATCATTTCCAATGGAGCAGAACTTGAAACTTGATAAAGTTGATGAAGAGCCACGGGTTGACGTGCACCTGTATCACGGAATGGTAGTGAAACTCCTATATTTACAAGCAACACGACCCAACATTGTTTATGCAGTCTGTAAGGCCAAAAATGGTGACTTGCGATATCAAATTACGAAACCCGGTATATATTTATGGTCAAGTTAATAATTTATGTCGGCGAGAAAACCAAACACGAAGCAAAGGCTTCGGCACACACGTTCAACATTAATGGGATAAGGCTTCTAGAATATGTTATGTTTAGCTATAAACAGAAGCTTATGTATTATTGTAAGTGTGTGTTTCTAATAGTGTAAATGGGGTCGGTTCGTTTAATCTATTAATCTTTTTACCGATAACAAGATTGTTCGTTTTATCTTTATATTATTTATGTTCGGTCGTTTGATTTACCACACCCATCTCGAATGTTTATCAAATGCAAAATCCATTCGTGCGTTAAATCCGTTCGTGTATTAGAGCAGGTTTGAATCAAATGATTCACTCTTGAAACTGGGGTTCTATTTCCACAATTATCCGAATCGAGACGTTAAAGACCCGTTGAAGTTTGAAAATAAAGTTTCCTGGAAATTAAGTTGGAAATAAATTGGGAAATAAGCGTGTTTTCTCCTTGTAGATCCGGATATTTGAGATCTACAAGTGCCGGATCCGGGCGTATCAGGAACCGTTCTGCCATACGCCAAAAATCTAGTGACCCTACGGTCCTTCTCGGCGACGATTCCAGATGTTGAAGATGTAAAAATCGAACTCCGATTTACGTGAGTGTCGGTTATATTTGATCGTGGCAACTGTAGGATGAAGATGTGGCCGAGGTGTTTGCCGGTAACTGCTAGCGGTGGAGGATGGTGGCAGCCGGTTCAGTGAATTGAGTCGAACCGAGTTCGTTCGAATCGATTCGAATAGATCGGATTCCTTTTTCTGGCGAATCGTTTTTTGGCCGTCGTGTTTAGTGGTGGTGGCGGTGAAAGGCGAAAGAAGGAAGAGAGTATGGAGGCAACGGCGACGAATGTGGTGGCCGGAATCTGGTTTCTAGCGCCAGTCACCAACAATAGGTTTCCGGCGAGCCCACAATGAGTGGCGACAGTTAACGGTGAAGGAGCTAGCTGGCATCATTTTCTCGATGTCTTGTAAATATGGTGTTGGGAGATGACGTTGATGCCTAGATGGTGACCGGTGGTTGAATACATTTTTCTGGCAGAAGGTGACCGGTCATCGGTGATTCAATGTGGGTGACGGCAGAGATCACATGAACACTAGGGTTGATGATATGGGTAAACAAGATGGTCATAGAATGGAATATGGAGGCGGAGATTATGGTGGTGATTGGTGTGTGGCCTAAGAGGGTTCACCGGTCACCGGTGATCTATTTTCCGGCAGGGTTAACATGGCGGCGGCTGAGTGGTGGCTGCTGGCTTTGTTCTCTTACACATTCTCTTTAGCAAGGGATCCTCCCACACTACTCTGGATCTTCATACACCATTTTTTGTCCTATATGGCTCGTATAGGGCTAAACGGTCGTATAGGACCTGAATCGTGTCAGAGGTCCATCGTTTATTGTGCCTCGTATAGGCCTATACGGGTCGTATAGGCATATACGGCCGTATAGACACTTTTTTTAAAAAAAGAAATGATGACCATATATAAAATATATGTGATTTATACGGTCGTATTTGGCTCGTTTATAGACACTTTTTTTAAAAAAAATGATGACCATATATACAATATATGTTATTTATACGGGTCGTATTTGGTTCATTTATCTTAACGGGTTAAATGTTAAGGTCAAGCTTAGCTCGTCAAAAGCTCAAGACTGCCTAGGCATAATTGTTGCTTACATATAATAAAAATTTGAGGTTTTTTTAACATCTAGTCAACATACATTAAAATAAAAATGCACCCCAAAATTTGAGGTTTTTTAAAATCGTTTTCCGGCAGTGATTAAGGCAGCCTGAATGTTTCTGCAAATGTTTTCTATACGGTCGTATAGCCCTATACGACCGTATAGCTTTTATTTTCTATACGGTCGTATAGCCCTATACGAGCGTATAGCTTTTATGGTTTTGTCTGAATGCAATACGAGACATTTAATGCCTATACGGTCGTATAGGCTGTAAAAAGCTGTTTTTTATCCCTTTGTCAGGCATGTATACCTTATACGACCGTATAGGCCTATACGAGCCGTATAGGCATGTGAGGGTGGTGTGGGAGGATCACATCCCTTCTCTTTTGATCTAAATTGATAAAAGGAAGTGGTTTTTAAAAGTTTCAAGAATTGGGCAGCCTTTCATTAAATATCTTGGGTTGCTGGGTATGGGCTTACAATTGGTCAGCCCATTGAATCTATCTATTTTGTCTAAGCCTTATGGAAACAGTTCAAGCCGAGTATGTCATTGTTCTTCGTGTTGACCAATATGAAGAAAGTAAAATTCGATTGGGCTTTGTCATTTTTGGACCGTGTTCAATGCGTATTATTTCTTTATTATTTTCAAGGCGCTTAAAAGGGAAATATAAGCTTTGTCACTTGATCGTTGTCCCGGTATTTCGTCGAGCTTGTCGTAACCTATATTGCTAAAAATATCCGAGGTGGATAAAGAAGCGAGAACTCCTTTATGAGTGAATTAGGTGGATCATACATTGAGGTGAGGGATTGAAGAAGCTTCGGTTTATCGAGTTGATTTGCAAAAATGCGAGACACGGTTTGGCAAAGTTTTTATATCAAGGGGGTGATTGTAAGGCCAAAAATTGTGACTTGCGATAGCAAATTACGAAACCCATTATATATTTAGGGTCAAGTTAATAATTAATGTCGGAGAGAAAACCGGACACGATACAAAGGCTTCGGCACACGCTTTCAGCTTCAATGGGATAAGGCTTCTAGAATATGTTATGCTTAGCTATAAATCGGGGCTTTATGTATTATTGTATGTGTGTGTTTCTAATGGTGTAATCACCCACCCAAGGGGAGCTCACCTTAGGTGGGGTCGGTTCGTTTAATCTATTAATCTTTTTTCCAACAAAGAGGTCGTTTGTTTATTTTATCTTTATATTATTTATGTTCGGTCGTTTGATTTATCACACCAGTCTCGAACGTTTATCTCTCCGATATCTCAAGGCAACCCCTGGACAAGGAATTTTGATCCCTAAAGAAGGCGGAACCAATCTTACTGCATATTGTGACTCTGATTAGCTTGGTTGCCTGTTCACAAGAAGATCTCGAACCATATATTTGTTACTTTGGGAGGAGCGCCCATTTCATGGCGGTCTAAGAAAAAATATGTGGTCTCATGGTCATCCGCCGAAGCTGAGGTTAGTGAAGTTTTGTAGATGAGATGGCACCTCAGTCCTCACCATACTTGGAATGCCTCATTTGTGACATCCAAGCGCCCATCATATTGCTAATAGCCTCGTGTTCCACAAACGAACCAAGCACGTCAAGATGGACTGCCACTTTGTTAGAGAACGGGTTGACTCACAAGAAATACGTCCAATGAAAATCGACACTAAAACACAGATTGCCGACATCCTAACAAAACCATTGGTAACAGAACAATTTCATACACTACTCGACAAATTTGGCATTTGAGATCTTCACGCCTAATTTGACAGGGAGTAATGGAAACTATTATCATCATATGAAAATTATTATCACCTTTTCCGTGAATATGGGGATTATCATTTATAACTAGGTATTCTCGTTTATCACACCTTGGCTGAATATGTGGCTTTACTATTGCCAAAATATTGTATATAGAATAGGCATGTGATATTGTTTTCTCTGTATCATTATCAAATTATGATTGTCATTCTCAATATACCATAATATGGAAAATTATGCATGTTGAAGATGAGGCTGGTCCGATACCGAGAATGAGCAACGCACAGCATCAGCAATTTGTGCATCTTTTCCGAAACAAAGATGGCTTAACCATTCAAAGCTTCAAACACAGACTTGCGGCAGTTTTGCTTACGGTGATATCAATGATGGCGCTCTAGTCGTCACTTGCTGTCAACGTCATTTCAATCGTGTGATACAAGTAACGGTGCCGTTTTCACCCAGAAATGCATTACATATTAGATTTCTTTTCGTTTTCGATTATCTTCTATTGTCAAATGTTAATTTAACTATTGTACTTACTGATTATAATCCATATTTTTCTGTAATCAGAGGAAAGTAATGTTATCGCCATTTTCAGGTATCGAGCTAAGGATTTATTTTTTCAATGTCGTTTGCAGCGGTAGGAATCAAGCGAGGAAGGATCCATGTTCCTTCTATATTGTCATTCTTGCTGGTAAACATTTGGAATATACGAATTTTGTTTTGTAAAGCATCATCATTTATAGAATCCGGATCATACAAGAACAAGAATACAAGCAATTCCGCCGGTGAAAACGATAGGTTTCCTTCATATATATCATGCTTTATCGAAGAAATTTGTGTGGACTTTTAACATATAACACTTGTAGATGTTTCCTATGAATTGAAGACATAATCCTAAACGCCAATGTTTTTGTTTTTGCATTCAAAACAAAATGATGTGTCAGATCTATGTGTCCTTAGTTAAATTCAAATTTATACCAAACACTGTCCCTTATATAATCGTTCCATTTCGTTGGTTAAGGCCTGGATTGCTAGCTTCATATGTAACCATAAACACAATTAAGTTGATATTTTTATTTAACTCCCGTTCATCCCCAATAGTCACCATGGAAGCTTTTGGCAAACCAGTTTTTAAGTTCATCTGTTCAAGAATTAAAACATTTTCCAAATATGAAAAAAACATTGAGGAACTCCGGGAAGAGATTGCAAGCCTCATAAGTAAAAGGACGGCAATTGAAGAAGATGTCAAGTTGGCTAAACTGGAAGGAAACGTTCCGAAACCGCAAGTAATATACTGGTTGAATAAGGTTTCTCGAGCAGAAGACGATGTAAGGCCACTGCTAGAGATGGCTGATGAACATACTGATGGCATGGCTTCCAAGATGATGCAGTGCTTGACAGTGGCAACGAAACTCAACCTGGTGAAAGAGCTGAATTCCATTAATTTTGATTCAGTCGCCCGTGAAAGAAGCTCTCCAATAAAATCAGTGGTAGAAATGGCCGTGCCACATCTTATGGGGCAGGAGGCGGCATCAGATTTGAAACAACTTTTGGAAATCCTGAACACGGATGGTATCAGGAGTATTGCCGTCTGGGGGAAGGGAGGCATAGGGAAGACAACTTTGGTCAAGAACTTGAACAACGAGTTGCGCATTTCCACTACAACTTCTTTTGATATTGTCATCTGGGTTGAAGTTTCCAGATCATCGGATTTGAGCACAATTCAGTTGCAGATTGCCAAGAGAATTCATTTAAAAGTGGACGCAGATGACACCACTAACAGGATAGCTAGCAGAATTCTTCAAAGATTGAAGCTGAGAAGGAAGATCCTCCTGATTCTTGATGATGTCTGGGAAAAGATTGATCTTGATGCTGTGGGTATTCCATCAAGGGATCCCGGCTGCAAGATCCTTTTAACCACACGATCCCGTGATGTGTGCAGGCACATGGCTGTCGATGCTTCTTTTCCATTAAATCTTATGAGTGAAGAAGATTCTTGGAATTTTTTTGTTCATAGCGCTGGACCTGTACTTGATTCAAATAATATAGAATCTCCTGCGAGGAAAATTGTTGCGGGTTTCAATGGGCTGCCATTGGCAATCAAGACTCTTGGAAACTCAATGAGGGACAGACCGCAGATCGAATTGTGGCGAAACGCGCATCTTATGTGGCGATGCTCATCATCATCCTTGTTCAAGAATATTGAGAAAGAGATATTTGGGACTCTAGCTACAAGTTATTATTTCTTACCAAGCAAGATTCTAAAGCAATGCTTTCTGTTTTGTTCTTTATACCCAGCAGGCTTTTCAATAGATGTTCGGGAACTTATCCAATGTTGGGTGTCTGATGGTTTAATTATTGAGAACCATACAGTAGAGGAAACATTTGATTATGGGCTTGCTTTAATTGAACGCCTAAAGGACTCATGTTTACTGGATCAAGATTCAGAAGGAACTGTGAAGATGCATGACATATTCCGTGACTTAGCCATACTTCTATCCCAGAGTCAAGAACTGTTGTTTGGGTTTCACACTCAATCCGGCCATCAATTTTATCAGATGCCAAACGAGTCTTCAAGAAGAGTTTCTCTCACACGTTGCAGGATCAAAAAGTTGCCAGATTTTCCTATCTATTCCCATCTGACAGTCCTTTTTCTTCAAGGAAATCCTTTACAGAAAATCCCAAATGAGTTCTTTCACAGTTTTATCTCATTAAGGGTACTGAATCTAAGCGATACTCAAATAACTTCTTTGCCCGCGTCTTTTCTTTGCCTGTGTGAGCTGCGTTCTCTCTTTCTTAGAAACTGTCCTATAGAAAAGCTACCTTCTTTTAAATCTTGTTGTAAACTCCTAGTTCTTGACCTCTCCGGCACTCACATAAAAGCTCTCCCCAATGGGTTTGGAAATTTACATAGTTTAAGAGAGTTAAACCTGTCACGTACACCCTTTTTGAATAAAATAGTAGTCGGAAACATATCAGGGTTAACGAGTCTCCAAACTCTAGATATGTCTTTTAGTTCTTATAACTGGAATCCGAAGACTGGTGCAGATCGAAAAGCAACATTTGATGAGCTATTAACACTCGAACACCTATCAGTCCTTAAAATAAGATTGGACTCGGTTAGGTGTCTTGAATCTGCATCTTTGTGGCTCAAGGAATTAACAAGATTCGATATCCAGATTAGCCCATGGAGCCATGACTCAAATCATCATGTTGCCAAACAAAATGAAAAGCGATTGGTTCTTAGAGGAGTTGATCTCCTGCAAGAAGATCTTCGGGATCTTCTACACAACACAAGTTCTCTTGTTGTGTTAACTTGCGTTGGCATGACCCGAAGACAGTTGCTTAGCCTATCATCATTGACATCACTCACTATATCAAATTGCAATGATATAACATGTTTAATAAGCATGGGAAGGAGTTCAAAGGAAATGTTTCCAAATCTGCAACACTTGGTTCTTGATCATTTGCAAAATTTGAAGTTTATTGTTGAGGGGATAATCCCTAGAGGTGTATGCCTAAAAAATCTGACAACAATTAAAGTTTCGGATTGTCCAATGTTAAAAGGAGCGGTCTCTTATGCAATGCTTCGTCATGCTAAAAAGCTAGAAGAAATTAAGGTAAGCGGTTGTAAAACCATGTCTTGCATCATCGAATCAGGGGAGCATGAAGCAAGTTTGCCTAATTTAAGGGTATTAGAGATAGGCAACATGGTAAAGTTGAGGTCAATCAGTGACGGTGCATCAGTTTTCCCAGTGTTGCAGTATATTAAAGTTTTGCATTGCTTTGGGTTAAAGAATCTTCCTCTTTCAATCTCCAATTCATGCAGCCTGAAAAAGATTGAAGGTGACGCCAAGTGGTGGAATGATTTAAGATGGGATGCTGATGAAGATAAGAACTTCTTTCAGCAACACTTTCAAGCCCACCCTAGTGAGAATAACAACTCAAGAAAGAGAAAATACAAGTAAAAACATCATTTAGAGCATTGTCTTTTCTTCTTGTTAATGTCCAAGTTCGGACACATGTCATTTTCAAGTACCGTTGGAACTCGGTAGTTTGGCTCTGTTGGCAAATAATTTCGTTAATCCATGGGTGTCAAAGTTTAGGGGTCGTGTTGTAATTAGTCACACTATGTTTAGTATGTATTTAGAATGTTTATGTAAGTATAGGGTCCTGATTGTCAAATGGAAAGTTTATAACTTCCAAGTACACATGTCAGATTAGGATTGGTTCTAGTTGTGTATAAATAGGTGTCAATGGTGAAGAGTCAAAACAATTGTTATAACGTTGTATAAACAGTTTATCAATAAAGTCTTGTTGATATCAGTTCTGTTTCATCTTTGTTTTCTTAATCAATCAAGTTGTGTAAAGATCAAGTCTGGCCAACAGCCCGGGTGATCTGCCAACACCAAGGGGTCAAACGGGTTTGGTAACATGTCAAAGCATTAGATGTAAAAACTTAAATAATGTGAATATTTGAATGAACACATTTAGGAGGTTGTATGTACCAATATTCGAAGTTGAGAAACGTTCAACTCTTTTAAGCTCTTTTGCCCATTTCATTTTAGTTAAAGTTCCCTAACCCCTATCTATAGC
The DNA here is from genome assembly GCF_021521415.1 of Bidens hawaiensis. Taxonomy (NCBI): domain Eukaryota; kingdom Viridiplantae; phylum Streptophyta; class Magnoliopsida; order Asterales; family Asteraceae; genus Bidens; species Bidens hawaiensis. Next base: position 581,164 of record NW_027491772.1, read on the forward strand.
TCTACTATGAATTGGATTATACATGGCAAGTTGTTTTATTTTAGCTGAATTTACTTAAATGACCTGTTAGACATAAAACAAAATTGACACTTTTAAGCTTGAAGTGGATTTCGTAAGAATAAAAAAGCTTATCGGTTAAACATATATAGATGAATGATATTGTGTCTACCCTATTAGCATTTTAAAAAATGTAGGTCCCCCATTTTGTTTCATAGTCTTTTGTATTTATTTAGTCAATTAACGATGCATTTAGTTAGCTTGTTGGTTTGTTTAAATGTATGTTTAGGCCCGAGACCATGTTATAATGAGCCCATTAGGCAGGAAATAATAGAAAAAGGCACGGGATGTCTCTCCTATAAATAGAGAGCATACCCATGCACTCCACAATCTTTTGAAATAATCTTATCCACATCTCACCAACTCTCCCTATTACTTCTTTCTTTCTACTTCGGGAGTAATAACAAAACCCAAACAAGATCCGAGATCTTGGTTCTCCACTAGTGATTTCCGCTGACTAGTTGTGAGATTGATCCAAGAACTTAGTTGTTTTACCAGTGAATAGGACCTACAATTATTATCAGAACTTTCGGCTCTCCTAGTTGTAGTTCTTGGGTCACAACTTTTGATTTTGGTCTTGTTTGTGGTTGAAGACTTGTTCAAGTCTCAAAGTGGGTCTACGGGTTCACTTGTTGTTGTAGCTGTGTTTGCAAGCTTGAAAAAAGTGTTACAAAAGTATTCGGGTTTGAAAGAAGTGTGTTCTTATGTTCTTGGGTTCTTAAAAATGTTTGGATTCAAGAAGATTGTGTGGTTAGGCTTGAAAGTTTGTATTGTAAAATCTACAAAGTGTTCATCAGGTAGGTTTCTTGGTAGATTAATCGAGTTTCCATATTAGACAAAAAGTGTAATTTTCTGAAAACTGTGCATAAAGTGAAAATTGTACTCGCTGGAAAAAACAAATAGAATTGAGTTACAAACCATTCGAATCGAAATCCACAAATCAGCCGAATCGAGTCTTGAAACCAATCGAATCAAAATCTAAAACCAATCAAATCGAGTTTCTATTCGATTCTACTGCTTTTTTCAATTCTTTTTGATTCAATTCCAATTTGATTCGATTCAAATCCTATTCGATCAACCCGTTTACCAATTCAATTCTATTCCTTTTCAAACTTGATCCGTTTGTACTTAGAAATTTTGACAGAAACTGTTAGTGGATTGTTTGATCTGATTACTGATTTGCAAGATGACGGCCGATCCTAAGGCATTGAAAACCTACCTTATCTTTGAAAATGAGGCCGGGACCACTAACAAACCATTAAAACTGCTCAAGTGGGATAACAACTTTGAGGAATTCAATGGCGTTTCAAGAACTATATAAGAATTACTGACTATGCTGTAGTCAAATCAATTGAGAATGATCCTCACATTCCTACCACTGAGTTCCCAAACTTGTAATGGCTTATACCGACGATGACAAAAAGATGCTCAGTGATGTTTAGAACGCCTATGGTGTCTTGAGTGTGTGCCTTTCACTTGAAATTGCTCAAACTTTAAGAGACCGCACCACTGCAAAAGGTCTATGGGATGCATTGGTTAACAAATTTGAAGGGAACGTGGAGATGAGAAACAGTACAAATGCAATGTTGAAGGGTGAATTCAACATGTTCAATCATATACAAGGAGAAACTGTTGGATCTCTTATCCACAGGTTTGAAATTTTGATCACCAAGATGAAGAGTGCTGTGATTGACTATGATCAGATAGAAATCAATGACAAGCTGTTGAACTCCTTACCCTACACATGGAATAATAGTATCATCACCATCAAAAGAACAAAGAATTCACAAATAACACCTCTATCTGACTTGACTTCCACTCTAAATGGATGACAAGCTCAGATTGAGTAACCATATAAGTTCTTTGAATCATGCGGGAATCTCTACTGGATAAACTTTCCTTAGTCAAGCTCATCCCACCATTCATCCGGTTGATGGGGTGAAGATGTTTTCTTCTCAACCAACACAGAATTCTGCATTCAAAACCTCTGCAAGTGAGCAAACACCATCAGGCTCAAACTCCTAACAAGAAGTAGTAGACAAGGCTTTTGAACAAACACTGAAAGCTCATGGGATTAAAAATCTGCAAATCATACCGTACTTCTCAAGTTGATGAATCACATGTCGCGCTGTTTCATGCCTTTATGGCAATCCATGAGGAGTTGTTGCATGGAAAGCTTCTACCTCCTTCATTTCACATGAGACATTCCCAAAATCAACAAAAAGGATCTCAAGAAAAAGAAAATGGACATCAAGTACCAGATGGACATGGCAGTTCAGCGCTTCAATCGCCTTTGGGTTCTTGGCTTCTCCATTTACGTTTCGGAGAGTTGATTCCATCAAGAACCTTGCAAGGTTCAAGGTGATGTACAATAATATCATTTGTAACTGTATTGTCAACAAGTTAATTGCATACCATTGGTAATTTATTTGACACAACTCATATCGTAAATTATATTATCTCATTTTCTCTTATCCCAACTACCTAAAATGTCCCGATACACTAAAATCGCCAATAAAACCTTCATCACCATGAAGGCTATCGTTCAGTAGTCAAGGTGAGTGATTCTTTCCTTAAGGTAGAGGATCCTAAATTGAGGGCCAGTTCACTAAAACTCAGCATTTTGTTAGTGCTTGTTTTTCTTTTCATAATAATTACATGCACCAATAGAGTTTTACAATATTTGTGTCACCACTACTTTTAAATATATCTATAACAGACCGAAATTGTTAATAATGAAATGATTCAAACTAATGTTTGACAACTGATTTGTTTTGTTTTCTTTAAACCATAGTCACATGGTTCGTGGTACGCTCCGGTACGGAATGGGATTGCAATTCGCTAGGTTCCTAAATTTGGTACGAGAGGGAGTAGGCTCATTTTGGGTCGCTACGGGGTACGTTGTACCATATTATGTGGTAAGATGTACCAGTTAAACTTGGTGCTATAAACGAAATTAATAAAAAATAAGCTAAGTAAAAGGAAATAATATATTTTAATATCAACTCAGAGCGTCTATTAATTTGGTCCTTCCATTTAAATTTTTCTTTATGTTTAACAGAAATATTGGGTTGTAAATATTAAAAGGCCCATCATTAATTTTTAAAATAACCCACTTCACCACATAAATTAGGTTATTTATTTACTTCATCTTCTTTTTTATCTATCTGATTTCTCAGCCGCCTTCAACAAAAGTTGTTTAATTTTATAGTTTGGTTCGGCTTTGGAGGGAAAAATAACCCAGACTGAACCGCAATTTTAGTTTAAACTTAAAATTACGGTTCAGTCTGGGTTATTTTTCCCTCCAGAGCAGAACCGAACTATAAAATTAAACAACTTTTGTTATTTGTGCAATTTTCTTTCTGAAATTCATTACACATATGATCTCCATTATCATATATTTTTAATATCATTGTTTAAATCGATTTAATTATTTCAATCCATTGATTCTTCTGAAATTGGGGGAAAACGTATAACTGTTTTCGGAACTTCAAACTATGTTATGGCGAATAGAAAGGGTAAGAGCTAGTGTTAAGTTGTCAAAATTTGGATTATAGAATCTATCACCTTTTGTTTACATGTGGAGTAAACAAGAAAAAGAATTACTTGGAATCTACAGAGTTTTCTATTTAGAATTTATCATTCCGTAAACAAGAACAAGAATTCAAGCGTTCCCATCGTTTAAAACATTATGTTTCTTTTATTCCGTGCCGTCTAACATTTTTAGGCATTTCCTAGGAATTGAAGTAATACTTCAACAGGGAGGAAGGGTCATTGTTTTTGTATTTTTCGATCAAAACGAAAATCGATGTGTAGATTTCTAATTTATACCAAACAATTTTCCCTCATATAGTCGTTCTTTTTCATTGCTTAAACATAGTTAAGCTGATATTTAATCTGTCATTCCCCCATTTCTCACCATGGATGGTCTTGTCGTTGAGGGCGCCAAAACAATTTTTAAGTTCGTCTATTCAAAAATTAAAACCCTTTCCAAATATGAAGAAAAAATTAATGAACTCCGGGAAGAGATTGCATACCTAAGAAGCAAAAAGATGGTGATCGAAGAAGATGTCACCTTAGCTAAACTGGAGGGAAAAGTTTTAAAACCACAAGTAAGTGAATGGTTGATGAAGGCTTCTCGAGCAGAAGATGATGTGAGGCCACTGCTAGAGATGGTTGATGAATATGCTGATGGCAGGGGATCCAAGATAATGCAGTGCTGGACAGTGGCAAAGAAACTCGAGCTGGTGAAAGAGCTAAATTCTAGTCACTGCGAAATAAGCTCCCCAATTAAATCCGTTATGGAAATGGCAGTGCCACCTCTTGTGGGACAGAGAGCAGCATCGGATATGAAACAACTTTTGGAAATCCTAAACCAGGATGATATCAGAACGATTGCTGTATGGGGGAAGGGTGGCATAGGCAAGACAGCTTTGGTCAAGAACTTGAGCAATGAGCTTTGTTTTTCCTCTCCAAATTCTTATGATATTGTCATATGGGTTCAAGTTTCTAGATCATTGGATTTAAGCGCAATCCAGTCGCAGATTGCCAAGAGAATTCATCTAAAACTGGAAGTGGGTGACACCACTCACAGGATAGCTAGTAGAATTCTTGAAAGACTGAAACTGAGAAGGAAGATCCTCCTGATTCTTGATGACGTCTGGGAAAAGATCGATCTTGATGCTGTGGGTATACCATCAAGGGATCCCTGCTGTAAGATCCTTTTAACCACTCGATCTCGTGATGTGTGTAGACAAATGGCCGTTGATGTCTTTTTTCAGTTAAAACTCATGACCGAAGAAGATGCTTGGAATCTTTTCGTTCACAGTGCAGGACCTGTAGTTAATTTAGACGGTATAAAATCTCCAGCAAGGAAAATTGTTGCAGGTATCAATGGCCTGCCATTGGCAATCAAGACTCTTGGGAACTCTCTAAGGGAGAGACCACATATTGAATTGTGGCGAAACGCGCATCTTATGTGGCGATGCTCATCACCCTTGTTCAAGAACATTGAGAAAGAGATATTTGGGACTCTAGCAACAAGTTATCATTCCTTACCAAGTAAGATTCTGAAGCAATGTTTTCTGTTTTGTTCTTTATACCCAGCAAGCTTCTCAATAGATGTTCGTGAACTCATCCAATGTTGGGTGTCTGACGGCATAATCATTGAGAACAAACCTGTAGAGGAAACATTTGACTATGGGATTGCTTTAGTCGAACGCCTGAAGGACTCATGCCTACTGGATCAAGATTCAGAAGGAACTGTGAAGATGCATGACATTTTTCGCGACTTAGCCATACTTCTGTCCAAGAGTCAAGAACTGGTGTATGGGTTTCACACCCAATCTGGCTATCCATTGTATCAGATGCCAAATGAGTCTTCTAGAAGAGTTTCTTTCATATGCTGCAGGATCAAAAAGTTGTCAGTATTACCTGTAGGCTCACAGCTAAGTGTCCTGCTTCTCCAAGATAATCCTATACAGAAAATTCCAAACGAGTTTTTTCACAATCTTAAGTCTTTAAGAGTACTGAATTTAAGCAAAACCCGAATTACTTCTTTGCCCCCATCTTTTCTTTGCCTGAGTGAATTGCGTGCTCTCTTTCTGAGGGACTGTTTGATAGAAACACTACCTTCCTTTAAATTTCTTGGTAAACTATTAGTTCTTGACCTTTCTAGAACCAGAATAAAAGCTCTTCCTAATGGGTTTGGAAAATTACATTGTTTAAGAGAACTAAACCTGTCTTGCACATCCTTTCTGAATAAAATAGTAACTGGAAGCATATCAGGGTTATCAAGCCTCCAGACTCTAGATATGTATCGTAGTTCTTATAACTGGAATCCAAAGGCGGGTGCAAATCAAAAGGCAACATTTGATGAGTTACTATCAATGGAACACCTATCGGCCCTTCAGATAAGACTGGACTCAGTTAAATATCTTAAATCTGCATCTTTTTTGCTCAAGAAATTAACAAGATTTGATATCCATGTTAGTCCATGGAGCCATGACTCAAACCATCATGTTGCTAAACACAATGACAAACGATTGGTTCTTATGGGAGTTGATCTCCCGCAAGAAGACCTTCAAGATCTTCTACACGACACAAGTTCTCTGGATTTGTTAACGTGTGTAGGCATGACACAAAGACACTGGCTGAGCCTATCATCATTGATATCACTCACCATATCAAATTCCAATGAGGTTACACATTTAATAAGCAAGGAAAGAAGTTCAAGGGAAATGTTTCCCAATCTACAACACCTGGTTCTTGATCATTTACAAAGTTTAGAGGCTATAGTTGAGGGGATAATTCCCACAGGCAAATGCCTCATAAATTTGACAACAATAAAAGTTTTGGATTGTCCAATGTTAAAAGAAGCGGTATCTTATGCAATGCTTCGTCATGTTAAAAAGCTTGAAGAGATTAAGGTGAGCAGTTGTGAAAATCTATCTTGCGTCATTGAATCAAGGGAGCACGAAGAAATTCTGCCTAATTTAAGGGTACTAGAGATAAGCAACATGGTTAACTTGAGATCAATCTGTGATGACACATCAGTTTTACCAGTGTTGCAGCAGATTAAAGTTTTGCATTGCTCCGGGTTGAAGAAACTTCCTCTTTCAATCTCCAATTCATGCAGCCTGAAAAAGATTGAAGGTGATATCAAGTGGTGGAATAGTTTAAGATGGGATAATGATGAATCTAAGAACTTTTTTCAGCAACACTTTCAAGGTACTAGGGAGAAGAACTGCTCGAGAAAGAGAAAATACAAGTAAGAAAATTATTTAGAGTGTTGTCTTTGCCTTTTGTTGATTATTTTTTACTATGTGTTGCTGGCATTGATATGAGAATATGCATAAAAGCATCAATAAAACATACTTGTTCTACATTTAAGTTTCATATACCAATTTCGTGCTAGAATAAATATACTTTCATTTTTTCCCAACCTCTCTCCTAGGATCACGACAACTGTATCTTGCATAATAAGCCGAAACAATATAGGTTCTTTTCAAATAAACAACTAATAATCTACTGCTAAATCACTTAATCCATCTAATGTGGGATTTGAACCATCAACCTCCAAAGACGCCAAAAGCCCTTTGGCGTTAAACAATATAGGTACTATCTCTTAGCTGGGATCAAAACAATTGTATATTGCATCATAACCAGAAACAGTATAGGTACTATCTCATAACTGAAACTATAAGATAATTGTGAGATGTTAAAGACCAGTCAACTCATGGTCAGCTGATAAATGTTACTCAATATTTTGTTCTTATAAGTATAGGGACTTGTTTTGATAAGTCTTCATAGTTTGTGATGTTTAGTCTGATTTGTTAAGCATGCAGAAGCTGGAGGACTAAATGTGTCAGATTAGAAAGTTTAGTTTGTTAATTTAGGTCCCCGTTTTGTTATTTAGTCTTTTGTATTTGTTTAGCCTGATCACGTTGTATTTAGTTAGCTTGTCTGTCTGTTTAATGTATTTTCGGGCATGAGGCTTTGTAATGCTAAGCCAATTGGGCTGTTTATAACAGAAGTGAGCATGGAAGGTGAAGCATGCACATGCTAAAAAAACCTTTTGAAATACAAAATCTTATCCTCTCACCAACTCTCACTCTACTCCGTCTTCTTTCCATTTCGGGCAAATACCCAAACACAAACAAGATCCGATATCTCGGTTGCTTACTAGTGTTTTCAGCTAGCTAGTAAGTGAGATTGATTCAAGAACTCTTGTTGTTTGATCCGTTCTAAGAACCTACAATTGGTATCAGAGCTTTCGGCTCTACTACTTGGGTCACATCCTTGGATTTTGGTCTCGATTGTGTGTTTAAGACTTGTGTTCAAGTGTTAAAGTGTGTTTTTGGGTTCACTTGTTGTTACAGTAGTATTTACAAGCTTGAAATAAGAGTGTTAAAGTGTTTAAAAGGTATTCGGGTTTTGTAGGTCCCTTGACCGGATCTAACAACATAACAACTATTACTAGTTATCTTGGATCAACCTCTACACTAGTTGGTGGAAACAACTAGTTAGGACCGAGATCTTGGATCTTGAATGTGTATGTTTATTGCCATGAGGTTAGAGAGAGAGAGAGAGAGAGAGTTAAGGATAAGATTTGCAAAAAGGTTGTTCTTGTGTATGAGATACACACACCATATATAGTGTGTGTATTCTCATGCACATATTTCATTATAAAAGGCCCAATGGGATCATGGGATCAAAGTCGTTGCACATAGTGTGTGTATTCTCAAACTCCTGTTAGTGCAATTTGTAGTCTCACGGCATTCATAGTGTGTGTATTCTCATGCTCCATAGCTGTGGTGTAGTCTCTCAAGGTTAGTGCAATTTCATGTGAGAGGCACACAGTAAGAACTCCAAAAGCCCTGTTGTCTTCATTGAGCATTCTTCTGTCATCATCATTATAATCAGCTACACGTTTTGGAACATCAACACCATTAGTGGTGGCTGTGGGTTGATGTGGACCTTGCTCAAATGGTCTAAGAAGATTATAATCAATGATCTTGAGGTAGTTTTGGAATCTCCACTTGAATTCTTCAAAGTCACTTTCCCAAGTCATTAGCTTTGGAGGCTTCGTTGTAGTCCAAGCTTCCTTTTCAAACATCACACAACTCCTTACGGCTTCATTACTAACTTCTGAACTTCGGTTGGCCATTGCTCAAACAATTTTAAGATCAAACACAAACACACTGAAACACAAGTACACAATGAGTATTCGAATGTAAAGTAATTGAATGCAAGGTATTCGAATGAACCAGTTCTGAAAAATGATTAAGTATGAAACAATCGAATGATTTGATAATTTGATCTAATCGATGAATCTAATCGAATGAGATTATAAGCTAATCAAATGATTATTCAAATCTAATGTGTATTCGATTCGAATAGGATTGTATTCGATTAGAATGTAATCTGGTTAAATTAGAAAGCTAAGGAGATAGGATTAGATCATTAGTTGTATTCGAATCGAATGATAATTCGATTTGAATGGACACTTAATTCGAATGCTGACTTGATTCAATCCGATTAATCTTTAGTTCGATAAGATTACAACCTGTATTAGAACAAAATGATGATTCCATTCGAATCAACACTTGAGTGTTTGATTCGAATACAATTGTACTTTAGGAAAGTACAGTCTGCCACCTTTTTCCAAGAATACCTTTTTGATGAATGCCACTTCTTTCAACTTGACCCTTTATGGATCTACACAAACCCCAAAGTTTTCACACATTTAACACCATTTTATGAAGATCAAACACCACTTTAACCCAAAATTCTTGTACTTTAAACACAAACTTTTGAAACTTTGAATCTTGAACACACTTTATATGAACTTTTGAACACTTTTCTTGAACTTTTATGAACCTGAACCCACTAAAACTCTTGAAAATCTATCTTTTAACACAAACAAGACCAAAATCTAAGATTGTGACCCAAGATCTACAAATAGTTAGCTTGTCTGTCTGTTTAATGTATGTTTGGGCATGAGGCCTTGTAATGCTAAGACCATTGGGCTGTTTATAATAGAAGTGAGCATGACATTTCTTCACCTATAAAAGGTGAAGCATGCACATGCTAAAAAACCTTTTGAAAAACAAAATCTTATCCTCTCACCAACTCTCACTCTACTCCCTCTTCTTTCCATTTCGGGAAAATACGCAAACACAAACAAGATCTGATATCTCGGTTGCTTACTAGTGATTTCAGCTAGCTAGTAAGTGAGATTGATTCAAGAAATCTTGTTTTTGATCCGTTCTAAGGACCTACAATTGGTATCAGAGCTTTCGGCCCTACTACCTGGGTCACAACCTTGGATTTTGGGCTTGTTTGTGTGTTTAAGACTTGTGTTCAAGTGTTAAAGTGGGTTTTTTGGGTTCACTTGTTGTTACAGTAGTATTTACAAGCTTGAAATAAGAGTGTTAAAGTGTTAAAAGGTATTCGGATTTTGTAGGTTCCTTGACCGGATCTAACAACACATCAACTATTACTAGTTATCTTGGATCAACCTCTACACTAGTTGGTGGAAACAACTAGTTAGGACAGAGATCTCGGATCTTGAATGCGTATGTTTATTGCCATGAGGGTTAGAGATAAAGAGAGAGTTAAGGATAAGATTTTCAAAAAGGTTGTTCTTGTTTATGAGATACACACAATATATGGTGTGTGTGTTTTCATGCACATATTTCATTATAAAAGGCCCAATGGGCTACAAGTACAAATGGCCTTGGCCCAAACATACAAAGATAAATTAAACATAATATACACAAAATACATGTTGCAAATACAAAAGACTAATCACTAGAAATGTGCCACATGTTTGAAAAAGTGTGTTCTTGAAAGTGTTTGTATTCAAGAAGATTGTGAGGTTAAGCTTAAAAGTTTGTGTTTAAAGATCTACAAGTGTTCATCGGATTTCTTGGTAGATTTATTGAGTTTCCATATTTGTCTAAAGTGTACTTTTGTGAAAATCCGTGCATAAAATGAAGTTTTACTTTTTGGAAAAAGCATTCGAATCAAATTCACAAACCATTCGAATCAAATCAACAAAATTAGTCGAATCAAGTTTGAAAACCAATCAAATCGAGATCCAAAAACCAATTTCTATTCGATTCGATATCTTTTTCAATTCGATTCAATTCAAATTTCTATTTGATTTGATTCAAAATTTAATTCGATCTGTTTCAAATTCAATCCGTTTTACTTAGAGCTTCTTTGTGGAGACTGTTACTTGACTGTTGACATGATTAATGTTTTGCAAGATGACGACGGATTCTGAGGCATTGAAAACTGTTAGGCCCTTTTTGTATTAGTCTTTCGTATTTGATTGTAACGTGTCGTTTATGTACGTTATATAGTTGGAATTTGTTTCCTTGTATGTTTGGCCCAAGGCCATGTATGTTAGAGCCTATTGGGCCGTGAATAATACAATCAAAGTGCATGAGCACACACTATTTATAGTGTGTGTATCTCATGCACAACCAACCTTTTTGTCTTTTTACTAACCTTATCCATCTACAAACTCTCTCTACTCATTCCTCTCTTCTTTTCTCACAAAAATAAACACAATCAAACAAGATTCGAGATCTCGGTCCTCACTAGTGATTTCCGCTAGCTAGTGTAGAGGCTGATCCAAGTAGACTAGTGTTGTGTTGTTAGATCCAAACAAGGGACCTACAAAAACCTACTTTATATTTGAAGTGGCGTTTCATGAATTTTGTAAGAATTACTGACTATGCTCTTCTTAGATCAATTGAGAATGGTCCTCACGTTCCAACTAGTGATACGGCTGATGGACAGTTCCCAAACACGTAACGCCTATACCGACGATGAAAAAAAGATGCTTAGTGATAATCAGAAGGCTTTTGATGTCTTGTGTGTAAACCTCTCACTTGAAATCGCTCAAACTTTAAGAGATCACAACACTACAAAAGGTCTATGGGATGCATTGGTTAACAAATTTGAGGGAATTTGGTAACCACAAACAATAAAATTCAATGTTGAAGGGTAAATTTAATATGTTTAATCATATATAAGGAGAAACTGTTGTATTTCTCATCCACATGTTTGAAACTTTGATCACCAAGATGAAGAGTGCTGGGATTGACAATGACAAGCTGTTAAACTTCTTACCCTACACCTGGAACAGTAGCATCATCACCATCAAAAGAACAACCAATTTGCCGATAACACCTCTATATGACTTGACTTCCACCATAAAGTTATTTGAAATGGATGACAAGCTCAGATGGGTAATCATATAAGTTCTTTGAAGCATGCTGGAATATCTACTGGATTAGGTGTCGACAACTTTCCTTAGTCATGCTCATCCCACCGTTCATCCATTGATGGGGTTGAAGACATTTTCTGCTCAACCAACAAAGAATATTGCATTCAAAACCACTATAAGTGAGCAAGCACCATCCAGCTCAAAATCCTTTCTAGAAGTAGCAGACATGGCAGTTGAACAAGCACTGAAAGTTCATGAGATCAAGAAATCTGCAAACAACTCATCATACCCTACTTCTCAGGTTGATGAATCACATGTCACGTTGTTTCATGCCCAAGCCATGAGGAGTCGTTGCTGGAAAGCTTCTACCTCCATTTCGCGAGGGAATGCACAAATCCATCCAAGCCTAAAAACGACATCAAGATTACAGAAGTTTATGACAACGAAGGTGGTAGATAGAATGAGAAGTGGCAAATTAACCAGAGAACCTCCTTAAAACAAAGAGTTCCCTGAATAGGTCAAAGCAGTCCAACAAAAGGGAACAGTGGATCAAGCTTAAACTCAAAGGACATGGTCACTCTATCAGTTGCTGCAACTGAACCAGATTTGGAGGATGGCCAATTCTGTGAGCTGATAACTCCATTTACCTTCGCTGGGATGGCGTTTGTGAATGAAGATCAACAGTCGTCAAGCTCTACTGCAGAAGAATACCAAACCTTCTCTAACAATTCCGGGGTAAACAAACTCTGCTCTCAAGCTTGTATTAATAAACTAGAGAAATATAGAACTCACAATGCTGCATTGACTGATGAAAACGTAAGTATTAAATGTCAGAATGATGAATACACAAAGGCTGAGAAGATTTTTTCCATTAGAATTAAAACCCATAATAATGATATGGCCAAATTAAATGAAAAATTGTTTCAGTCTAATAAACTAGCTGAGTTTCACGAAAGACAAGTAGTTGAGCTGGATGCTAAATTGAAAAGCTAGAACTAGACCTTGCCCAAAGAAAGGTAATTGTGGATAAGTTAGAAATGGCTTCTAATAAACTGAATGGGATTATTGGGGCACAAATTGGGGTGAAACAAAGAACAGGTTTAGGCTATGATCACACAGCAATTCCTCCACCATTCAAAGAGAACTACACTAACCTTCCCATTGTAGTTTCAATACCCCACTAGAGGACGGAATGGTATATGGAATTGGTCATGTATTAAAAACAAAGATACTAGTTCCTCCTGCCTCCAAAATTGTTGATCCCATTCCTATATTAGTTAGTTCTAATGATGATTTATCTTCTTCAACAGGTCGGTGTGCGGAAAAGGACATGAGTTGTGGACAGATTAGCATTTTAATTCAAATTTCGATTCTAATATGAATCTAAAACAATCATTTGTCAACTTGGTCTGTAATAATAATACTTTGGATCCATGAAAATTATATTGACATAATGTAATTTGTGAGAGTGTTGATGTCATCACTTCTCAAAATGCTTTAAATGAAAATGACGGTTTTGTTTCAGATAGTGATTGTGAAACTATTTATGATGAAACTTTTGTTAAAAGTAAAATGAATACAAATTTGGTTAATGAGATGAACATAACTTGTTCATCCACAGATTCTAAAGTTGAGGATAACTTAAACAAAAGGAAATTTTTTGAAAATGCAAGGGAAAGTACTTCAGGTAAATATATTCCACCTCGCAAACACTCATTTACTCAAACAACTAATCATTGGAAAACTTATCAACTATACAATCATTTTGATAATAACTACTACGGTCCTCATCAACAAAATATGTTGATTCATTTTACACAAATGCTTTTGATGATATAGGTTACAGATCATATGGTTTTCATGTTCCTTTCCAGGCATCACCTTTCCCACCACAACAAGTGTATCATAGTTCTGATGAGTTCTATATGGTATCTAGAAGAAAATGTTATTATGTATGTGGTAACCCATCTCACCTTGCAAGACGTTGCAAGAACTGGCACCAAAAATAGAGGGAAGTGAACAATCAGTTTAATCAGTTCTGTTCTAATGTTCTGGTGCATACTCCGAGGCATAATGATGCTTATATAGCGGGCATGCGTAGTATGTACTATCATCAAACTGCTTCATGTTTATTATCTAAGGCCTCAGAGAATGACTCATCACTTTGGCATCGACGTCTAGGTCTTGTCAATTTTAAGAAATTGAACAAATTGGTCAAAGGTGAGCATGTGAGGGGTTTACATGTTAAAACCTTTTCATGCATCGAGAAATGTCTTTCATGTTCAAAATGCAAACATCACAAACTTCCTAACATGCCCAAAACAATCAATTCGGTTGACTCCATTCTTCAGCTGTTGCATATGGATCTTTTGGTCTAATTCATACCCTGGAAACGGTCGAAAAGCCCATTGTCTCTTTGTTACTGATGATTTTTCTCGTTTCAGCTGGACTTTTCTTCTAGGTCACAAGGATGAAACTGCATAATATCTAATCAAGTTTATAACTCTTGTGGAGAAACAGACTGATAAGAAAGTGAAGTGTATCAGAAGTGATAATAGAACCGAGTTCTGCAACAGAACTATTGAATATTTTTGTTATACAAAAGGGAAGACCAACAATTCAGTGCCCCGTATACTACTCAACAAAATGGGGTTGCTGAACATCGCAACCAAACACTGATTGAGGCAGCTAGAACCATGCTTTCAGATTCAAAGCTTCCACTGTTCTTCTAGGGCGAAGCAGATGCTGCATGCTTCATACAAAACCATGTGCTAATTAACAAGCTCTTGAAGAAATCTCCTTATGAAGTCTATTACAAGACCAAGGCGCAAGTCAACTACTAGAAAACATTTGGATGTCCATGCACGTTGGTCCATACAAGTGTCAATATTGTTCCTAAGTTGGCTGGGAAAGCCGATGAGTGTTATTTTGTTGGGTATGCTTCCCAAAAGTTCTGGGATCAAGATTCGACAAAAGGAACCTTGGAATCATCTTAACCTCCTCAGAAATGGCTAAGTATGGAATACGAGAAAGCTTGGCCCTTCGAGTAAGCCAGGAACTTATTCAAGCAAGGTATATTGATTTCAAGCAAAGTTATCTTCTAGAAGTCTTCTAAGTGTTAGTTCGATCAAACTACACTTCATCAAGCAAGGTTGTTCTTCTAGTCAAGCAAGGTTTGTATCAGAGCAAAACCTTGACTAAACCAAGCTAAAACCAAGTATTTTGGTGGATCGAGCAAGGTTTATGTAAGTCCCGTGAACGGATCTTTCAATGTGATATCACCTAAACTCATGGTTAGGCGAAATCTAACACGAGTATATTCAATATAAAGTGAGTAAAACACAATAAGAACACAATGAGGTTGCTTTAAAACACACGTATATTCACGTCGGGTGCTTAAGCACAATAGGTTACAAAACAACCAATACTTCTCTCTCTTCTCTCTTTCTGACGTCTACCCCCAAGTTAACCTAGTTACAAGGTTTATATAGAGACTACACACAAGCGAAACACTACCCAAAAGCCCACCGAGATCCATGTGATCTCGGTTCATAATGTAAGCCCAAAACCAAAGTACAAACCATATAATCTCCCCCTTGGTCTGTATCTTCAACATCAATCGTGCTCAAGTATATTTGCATCCGCTTCCTTGTATGTACTAGCCCACAAACCTGTGCGAATGATTGATCCAACCATGCCTATATACTCCTTAGCAGTTGGCTCATACAACGGCTCAACCATGATCTAAAAATTGCTAAGAGTTTTGATATCCTTCTCACCGAATTTCAATAAGTCACGTGGATTGACAAAATGAAAGTTCCCTTTCTTTAAACGAATTATGACAATAGCAGTTTCACCATTGTATGTCCAAAACTTCCTATCATCTAGCGCCCCATCAGGAATTCTAGTGGTGAGCAGAATGTGTGTCGCCTTTTTAGTTGCCGACCACATAACATTAACCATCGTTTTCCCAGTATTTGGATCTCGGACCCCTTTGACTTTCTTAAAAATGATTCGGCTGTGGTCATATATGGAAATCCTCGATCAACTTGATTCCTTAGAAAGTTCCAAAAGTCTTCTTTGGGGTGGCCGCCTTCTTTGGGGTTGTGAAAATGAGCGTTGATCAAGTCACTTAGATCAACTTTTGTTCATGACCCAAAGTCTTTCATCTTCTTGTAGTATTCAGTATTGCCAGACCTCCTTTTCACCCACCACAGAGATTTATCAATATCAAATCCCCATGACATGACGCCTGATCGATCACCATACTTAATCCCTTTTTGAATTCAACAATGAATTTTTCAGGTGATCGGAAGATTCCACATTCTGATTTGAAATCTTCTTTTGGATCCTCTTAGCTTGTTCGGATGTATTTGGAGGAGCAGCAAGATATTGTTCCAGTGGCTCAGAAGCATCAATATTGGAAGTTGGACGCACACTAGAACCACTTCCTTGATTGCCATTAGTTGTCTTCGCACCACAGTCATCACCACTTTTTAAATTCATCTCCAAATTTCTAAATCAGTTTTTGTTGAAGGTCTAAATATAGTGCAGTAAGACCACCCATGTTAGCCTGAGCTCTTGTATCTATGTGTCTTTCTCAGTATTACTTGCCTCAAGCTCTTGGATTCGCACATCCTTCACCATAGAGTCTTGTTCAAGTTCAAAGACTGGACGTTTCAAGGATTGCACATCAACTGGTTCAGCCTCAAAAAGCAATCCCTTTCAATTGTCTTGTAAATATTTATCTTGCATATCCAAGATATAAGCAATTTTCTTAGCGGTGCTTGAGCTTTGTTGACCAGTCGGTTAAGACGATCCCGGTGGTTCGTTGATATACTTAATATGCTCTTCAAACTTAAATTCTTGTGCAATGTCATCTAACGTCTGTTCTTGAGTTTGTTGATCAGTAGTAGACGGACCTTGATCAACTTGAGCTTCAATTGTTTTGGGCTTTGAATCTTTAGGTTGATTGGTTGGTGTAGTTTTAGTAACCAGCACATCCGGTCTCAGATATTTCTTTCGCCTTTTTCTTAGAATGAGATCGGTGGCTGGTTCTTCTTCGATATCACCATAATGTGTCGCAGTGACTGATTAAGGAGGCTTCAATGAAATTGACTAGAGCTTTTCTTTATATGCCTCAAACTCTTTTATTTGATCAGCAGTAGGTACTGATCGTTCTTCCTGGTGTTCAGTCTCCATGTGTTGTGATGGATAATTATCAGGCTCATCATCATCATCAACATCAAAAACCAACTCATAAGCAGCCGTGAACCTCTGAGCAGGGGCCACATGCTCATTAACATTTGAGGGACTAGCACCAGCAGTGGTAGCCTCAGTTTCAGCAAATCTTCCAAACTTGACCAATTTATGAAGCCTTTGTAGACCACTTTAGCACCCTTTCTTGACTTCTTCATCAATCCAAACGTATTAGGACCCATGGCCTTAAGATCAAGCATCTCTATAGATTTGACGAGGTCAGGATAGTGAGAGTCAAATATCATTTATAGAAACCTCGGGTACATTAGGAACATCTCCTTCTTCTTTCCCTTGAGGTTACTTATCATTTCATCAAACACAAACTTGAAATAACTGTAGTTCCAGTCCATGAGCAAAGCAACCACAACCGACATCTAAATGTGGCTTATTTCATCAACCCCCCCCCCCTTGGTCCCGAGACACACGTGAAGAATGTGTGAATCAAGAACCTAGCTTCTTGATGGATGAGGGTAGGATCCTTCATATCCCATACTCAAAGCTATTTTAGCAACAACATCAGTGGAGTATTCTGTTGGATAATCGGGTTGATCACCGAACAGCAATACCTCACAAATAATAGCCTATGAGATAATAATAGGCTTCTTTTGGATCTTTGATTCAATCACCACAGTTCCCCAACACCTCTCTGATTAATGGAAGCGTGATTCTAATAATCAGCAATCATCTTCTTGCAAATGATAGGAGTTTCTCGTAAAGCGTGAGAAATCTTGCATGTATTAAGCCCCACGAGCATTGACTTGAACTCCTAGTGGATAAGAGATGGATCATACAAACATCCAGCTATGTTGTGGGTATCAACAAATTTCAGAGGTGCTTGATCAACCATAACTGCAACAAATGAGTCAAGTTAATAATATGCTCATTTAATTGGATATTCACTTATTATTTAGAATATATGGATAATTGACATCTTGGTTAAAGGGACCAGAAATACAAATATAGATAATGTGAGTCCTTATTTATAAAGAAATGTCAATTTTAAGAGATTAAAGGTAGTTTTCGATGTAAGAACTAAGTTCTCTGTCTAATATAAGAGTTTTTCGGTCCAAGTGTCAAGTATTCTGTCCAATACTGCTCATAAGGGACCCAGTACAGCCGAGAACCAGAGTTATCGGTTAACCAAAAGGGTTCTCGGTCAGACTTTGACCGAGAACTCTTGGGATCTCAGCTGGTCACGGGGTTCTTTGGTTGACCAAGGGTTTTTGGTCAACCATCCCCGAGAACCCTATATCTTGAGATCTCAGTAGATCTCGACCTGAAGACCATGGGTTCTGCCTTGAATATCGTGTCGTCTTCCCTAGAACACCAAAAACACAATTGTTTCCAACTTCAAGAGAACTCATAACAAATTAAACACACAACATTCAATCATCACAAACATTCCTCCTAGTCAGATATCATAGTCTAATAAATTAATTAACCCAAAACGTTTATTCCGTCCAAAGAGTTTCCACAGTGAGCCGAGAACAATTTCCTCAAAGTTTCATATACCTTTAGTAACCAACGATTTGGATGATCAAGTCTAATTTTGATGAAGGCAAGGATGTATGAATCAAAGACTTGGAGTTTTCGGATTTAAGTGGATTAGAGGATTTCATATTCAGAATAATAACACCAATAATGCACACTAATGCCTTTTAAACTTCAAAACTACATGTCTGTGCTGGAAAACCTGATGGGCCGAGAACACGAGTATACCCGGCTAGACCATCAGTATTAAACCATTTTCATCACAAATCCCTTTATAGGACATTATG